>NC_041383.1:691721970-691751228 GCF_002162155.2 Triticum dicoccoides | reverse complement strand
TTGCTAAACGCGTTAGCCATAGAAGTAGAAGTAGTCGTTGGCGTGACAACTTCATGAAGACACGATGATGGAGATCATGATGATGGAGATCATGGTGTCAAGCCGGTGACAAGATGATCATGGAGCCCCGAAGATGAAGATCAATGGAGCTATATGATATTGGCCATATCATGTCACAACTATATAATTGCATGTGATGTTTATTATGTTTATGCATCTTGTTTACTTAGGACGACGGTAGTAAATAAGATGATCCCTTACAAAAATTTCAAGAAGTGTTCTCCCCTAACTGTGCACCGTTGCTACAGTTCGTCGCTTCTAAGCACCACGTGATGATCGGGTGTGATGGATTCTTACGTTCACATACAACGGGTGTAAGACAGTTTTACACAGCGAAAACACTTAGGGTTAACTTGAGGAGCCTAGCATGTGCAGACATGGCCTCGGAACACGGAGACCGAAAGGTCGAACACGAGTCGTATGGAAGATACGATCAACATGAGAATGTTCACCGACGATGACTAGTCCGTCGCACGTGATGATCGGACACGGGCTAGTCGACTCGGATCGTGTAACACTTAGATGACTAAAGGGATGTCTAATCTGAGTAGGAGTTCATAATTTGATTAGAACTTAATTATCATGAACTTAGTCTAAAACCTTTGCAAATATGTCTTGTAGATCAAATGGCCAACGCTCATGTCAACATGAACTTCAACGCGTTCCTAGAGAAAACCAAGCTGAAAGATGATGGCAGCAACTATACGGACTGGGTCCGGAACCTGAGGATCATCCTCATAGCTGCCAGGAAACAATATGTCCTAGAAGGACCGCTAGGTGACGCTCCCGTCCCAGAGAACCAAGACATTATGAATGCTTGGCAAACTCGCGCTGATGATTACTCCCTCGTTCAGTGCGGCATGCTTTACAGCTTAGAACCGGGGCTCCAAAAGCGTTTTGAGCACCACGGAGCATATGAGATGTTCGAAGAGCTGAAACTAGTTTTTCAAGCTCATGCCCGGGTCGAGAGATATGATGTCTCTGACAAGTTCTACAGTTGTAAGATGGAGGAAAACAGTTCTGTCAGTGAGCACATCCTGAAGATGTCTAGGTTGCACAACCGTATGACCCAGCTGAACATTAACCTCCCAGATGAGGCGGTCATTGACAGAATCCTCCAATCGCTCCCACCAAGCTACAAGAGCTTTGTGATGAACTACAACATGCAGGGGATGGAAAAGACCATTCCTGAAGTGTTCTCGATGCTGAAGTCAGCAGAGGCTGAAATCAAGAAAGAACATCAAGTGTTGATGGTCAATAAGACCACTAAGTTCAAGAAGGGCAAGGGTAAGAAGAACTTCAAGAAGGACGACAAGGAGGTTGCCGTGCCTGGTAAGCCAGTTACCGGGAAGAAGTCAAAGAATGGACCTAAGCCTGAGACTGAGTGCTTTTATTGCAAGGCGAAGGGTCACTAGAAGCGGAACTGCCCCAAATACTTAGCAGATAAGAAGGCCGGCAAAACCAAAGTTATATTTGATATACATGTAATTGATGTGTACCTCACCAGTACTCGTAGTAACTCCTGGGTATTTGATACCGGTGCCGTTGCTCATATTTGTAACTCACAGCAGGAGCTGCGGAATAAACGGAGACTGGCGAAGGACGAGGTGACGATGCGCGTCGGGAATGGTTCCAGAGTCGATGTGATCGCCGTCGGCACGCTGCCTCTACATTTACCTACGGGATTAGTTTTGAACCTTAATAATTGTTATTTAGTGCCAAGTTTGAGCATGAACATTGTATCTGGATCTCGTTTAATACGAGATGGCTACTTATTTAAGTCTGAGAATAATGGTTGTTCGATTTATATGAGAGATATGTTTTATGGTCATGCTCCGATGGTCAATGGTTTATTCTTAATGAATCTCGAGCGTAATATTACACATGTTCATAGTGTAGATGCCAAAAGATTTAAAGTTGATAACGATAGTCCCACATACTTGTGGCACTGCCGCCTTGGTCACATTGGTGTCAAGCGCATGAAGAAGCTCCATGCCGATGGACTTTTAGAGTCTCTTGATTATGAATCGTTTGACACGTGCGAACCATGCCTCTTAGGCAAAATGACCAAGACTCCGTTCTCCGAAACAATGGAGCGAGCAACCAACTTATTGGAAATCATACATACCGATGTGTGCGGTCCAATGAGCGTTGAGGCTCGCGGAGGATATCGTTATGTTCTCACTCTCACTGATGACTTAAGTAGATATGGGTATGTCTACTTAATGAAACACAAGTCTGAGACCTTTGAAAAGTTCAAGGAATTTCAGAATGAGGTAGAGAATCAACGTGACCGAAAGATAAAATTCTTACGATCAGATCGTGGAGGAGAATACTTAAGTCACAAATTTGGTGCACACTTAAGGAAATGTGGAATCGTTTCACAACTCACGCCGCCTGGAACACCTCAGCGAAACGGTGTGTCCGAACGTCGTAATCGCACTCTATTGGATATGGTGCGGTCTATGATGTCTCTTACCGATTTACCGCTATCATTTTGGGGATACGCTCTAGAGACAGCTACATTCACTTTAAATAGGGCACCGTCTAAATCCGTTAAGACGACACTGTATGAATTATGGTTTGGAAAGAAACCTAAGCTGTCGTTTCTAAAAGTTTGGGGATGCGATGCTTATGTCAAGAAACTTCAACCTGAAAAGCTCGAACCCAAGTCGGAAAAATGCGTATTCATAGGATACCCTAAGGAAACTGTCGGGTATACCTTCTACTTAAGATCCGAAGGCAAGATCTTTGTTGCCAAGAACGGATGCTTTCTGGAAAAAGAGTTTCTCTCGAAAGAAGTAAGTGGGAGGAAAGTAGAACTCGATGAAGTACTACCTCTTGAGCGGGAAAGTGGCGCAGCGCAGGAAACCGTTCCTGTGATGCCCACACCAACTGAAGAGGAAAACAATGATGATGATCAAGGTACTTCGGATCAAGTTACTACTGAACTTCGTAGGTCCACAAGGACACGTTCCGCACCAGAATGGTACGGCAACCCTGTCCTGGAAATCATGTTGTTAGACAACAATGAACCTTCGAACTATGAAGAAGCGATGGCGGGCCCGGATTCCAACAAATGGCTTGAAGCCATGAAATCCGAGATAGAATCCATTTATGAAAACAAAGTATGGACTTTGACAGACTTGCCCGATGATCGGCGAGCGATAGAAAACAAATGGATTTTTAAGAAGAAGACGGACGCTGATGGTAATGTTACCATTTATAAGGCTCGACTTGTTGCTAAGGGTTATCGACAAGTTCAAGGGATTGACTACGACGAGACTTTCTCTCCCGTAGAGAAGCTGAAGTCCGTCCGAATCATGTTAGCAATAGCCGCATACTATGATTATGAGATATGGCAGATGGACGTAAAAAACAGCATTCCTTAACGGGCATCTTAAGGAAGAGCTGTATATGATGCAGCCGGAAGGTTTTGTCGATCCTCGGAACGCTAACAAAGTATGCAAGCTCCAGCGATCCATTTATGGACTGGTGCAAGCATCTCGGAGTTGGAACATTCGCTTTGATGAGATGATCAAAGCGTTTGGGTTTATGCAGACTTATGGAGAAGCCTGCGTTTACAAGAAAGTGAGTGGGAGCTCTGTAGCATTTCTCATATTATATGTAGATGACATACTCTTGATGGGAAATAATATAGAATTTCTGGACAGCATTAAGGCCTACTTGAATAAGTGTTTTTCAATGAAGGACCTTGGAGAAGCTGCTTACATATTAGGCATCAAGATCTATAGAGATAGATCAAGACGCCTCATAGGTCTTTCACAAAGCACATACCTTGATAAGATTTTGAAGAGGTTCAAAATGGATCAGTCCAAGAAGGGGTTCTTGCCTATATTACAAGGTGTGAGACTGAGCTCGGCTCAGTCACCGACCACGGCAAAAGATAAAGAAGAGATGAGTGTCATCCCCTATGCTTCAGCCATAGGATCTATTATGTATGCCATGCTGTGTACCAGACCCGATGTAAACCTTGCCGTAAGTTTGGTAGCAAGATACCAAAGTAATCCCGGCAAGGAACACTGGACAGCGGTCAAGAATATCCAGAAGTACCTGAAAAGGACGAAGGACATGTTTCTCGTTTATGGAGGAGACGAAGAGCTCGTCGTAAAGGGTTACGTCGACGCTAGCTTCGACTCAGATCTGGATGACTCTAAGTCACAAACCGGATACGTGTATATGTTGAATGGTGGAGCAGTAAGCTGGTGCAGGTGCAAGCAGAGCGTCGTGGCGGGATCTACGTGTGAAGCGGAGTACATGGCAGCCTCGGAGGCAGCGCATGAAGCGATTTGGGTGAAGGAGTTCATCACCGACCTAGGAGTCATACCCAATGCGTCGGGGCCGATCAAACTCTTTTGTGACAACACTGGAGCTATTGCCCTCGCCAAGGAGCCCAGGTTTCACAAGAAGACCAGGCACATCAAGCGTCGTTTCAACTCCATCCGTGAAAATGTTCAAGATGGAGACATAGAAATTTGCAAAGTGCACACGGATCTGAATGTCGCAGATCCGCTGACTAAACCTCTCTCGCGTGCAAAACATGATCAACACCAGAACTCTATGGGTGTTCGATTCATCACAATGTAACTAGATTAGTGACTCTAGTGCAAGTGGGAGACTGTTGGAAATATGCCCTAGAGGCAATAATAAAAGTATTATTATATTTCAATGTTCATGATAAATGTCTTTTGTTCATGCTATAACTGTATTATCCGCAAATCGTAATACACGTGTGAATACTTAGACCACAATATGTCCCTGGTGAGCCTCTAGTTGACTAGCTCGTTGTGATCAACAGATAGTCATGGTTTCCTGACTATGGACATTGGATGTCGTTGATAACGGGATCACATCATTAGGAGAATGATGTGATGGACAAGACCCAATCCTAAGCATAGCATAAAAGATCGTGTAGTTCGTTTTGCTAGAGCTTTGCCAATGTCAAGTATCTCTTCCTTCGACCATGAGATCGTGTAACTCCCGGATATCGTAAGAGTGCCTTGGGTGTATCAAACGTCACAACGTAACTGGGTGACTATAAAGGTGCATTACAGGTATCTCCGAAAGTATCTATTGGGTTGACACGGATCGAGATTGGGATTTGTCACTCCGTATGACGGAGAGGTATCTCTGGGCCCACTCGGTAATGCATCATCATAATGAGCTCAATGTGACCAAGGTGTTGGACACGGGATCATGCATTACGGTACGAGTAAAGTGAGTTGCCGGTAACGAGACTGAACAAGGTATTGGGATACCGACGATCGAGTCTCGGGCAAGTAACGTACCGAATGACAAAGGGGATTGCATACAGGGTTTGATCGAATCCTCGACATCGTGGTTCATCCGATGACAACATCGAGGAGCATGTGGGAGCCATCATGGGTATCCAGATCCCGCTGTTGGTTATTGACCTGAGAGCGTCTCGGTCATGTCTGCATGTCTCCCAAACCCGTAGGGTCTACACACTTAAGGTTCGGTGACGCTAGGGTTATTAGGAAGACTAGTACGTGACTACCGAATGTTGTTCGGAGTCCCGGATGGGATCCTGGACGTCACAAGGAGCTCCAGAAGGGTCCGGAGGTAAAGATTTATATATGGGAAGTTGTCAAACGGACACCGGGAAGTTTCGGGGTCATACCGGTATTGTACCGGGGCCACCGAAAGGGTTCCGGGGGTCCACCGGGAGGGGCCACCCCTCCCGGGGGGCCACATGGGCTGCGTGGGGCAGGGAGCCAGCCCCTGATGGGCTGGGCGCACCCCCTCCCTTGGGCCCTTGCGCCTAGGGTTGAGGGGGGAACCCTAGAGGGGGCGCCCCCCTTGGCTTGGGGGGCAAGCCACCCTCTCCCCTCTCCCCTTGGCCGCCGCACCCCCCCTAGATGGGTTCTAGGGGGCCGGCCCCCTTCTCCCTTCCCCCTATAAATAGAGGGGTGAGGGGAGGGCAGCCGCACCACCCTCCAAGGCGCAGCCCTCCCCTCCCCAACACCTCTCCTCCTCCGCTGTGTGCTCGGCGAAGCCCTGTTGGAGTACTGCCTCTCCACCATCACCACGCCGTCGTGCTGCCGGTGGAGCTGTCTTCCTCAACCTCTCCTTCCCCCTTGCTGGATCAAGAAGGAGGAGACGTCTCCCATCCCGTACGTGTGTTGAACGCGGAGGTGCTGTCCGTTCAGCACTTGGTCATCGGTGATTCGAATCACGTCGAGTACGACTCCATCATCACCTTGCAAGCTTCCGCACGCGATCTACAAGTGGTATGTAGATGAAAACTCTCTCCCTTGACTCATTGCTTAGATGAACTCATAGATGGATCTTGGTGAAACCGTAGGAAAAATTTTAATTTTCTGCAACGTTCCCCAACAATCCCCTCTTGCGTTTCCAAAATTATCGGTAACCTTACTTTGAGCTATATTTTCATTCATCACATGATACGAGTTTTGCTTGGAGCATCATTTTATTTTGCTAGGATTTGCTTGCTGTTATTTAAAATAATGTTTTGCATCTTTTACTTCAATAAAAGTGTCAATGATAGCTTTCCTCATGCTTATTTTGCAAGTATATGAGTTGCTGTTTCAAAATAGAAAGTTTACCGCTGTTGCTAAAATTCCCGAGAAAAGTTAGAATCTGATAAAATGTTGAAACTTTTTGCATAGTAAGCTATAATACATTTTCTATAGTGTGGTAATTTTTCAGAATTTTTGGAGTTAGGGAAGTTTTGTGAATCTGGCATTCTTTACAGACTGTACTGTTTTGGCAGATTGCTGTTATGGTTGCATTGTTTGCATATGTTTGTTTGTTTAATTATTATATTTGAGGATAGGAGTATTAAATATGAAGAGGTATTTAGTATGCAATGTCAAATAATAATTTTATTGATTTGCTATAGTAGAGAATGATAAGGTTTTGCATTGATTTATACTAACTTATCTCACGAGTTCTTGTTGTGTTTTGTGTGGATGAAGTTTTTGAGATTTAGGGAAACCCTGGTATGGGAGGAATTAAGGATACACAAAATCTCAAGCTTGGGATGCCCAAGGCATCCCAAGTTAATATTCCAAGAAATCTCAAGCATCTAGGCTTTGGGATGCCCTGGTAGCCATCCCACCTTTCTTCTTCAACAATTATCGGTTGGTATCGATTGAGCCTAAGTTTTTGCTTCTTCACATGAGTTGTGATATTCTTGGAATGCCATTTTATTTTGTTTTGCTTGCTGTCTTAATGAATTACTTAGATGTTAAGCTTTTGTATAAGAGAGAGTCCTCACATAGCTACCTATTTACTTAACTACTCTGTTGATCTTCACTTATATCTTTTTGGAGTAGTTTTCCATTTACTCTTATGCTTCACATATATCCTATGAGTAAATTTTGAATGAATTGAATATCATGAAGTTGAAATTAGATTTGTTCATATCATGACTAGTAGTAGCTTCACATCGGGTTTAGAAAGTGAAATCTTTTGAAGCTTGACAGTAACAATATTGGTCATACAAGCAATTCATGAATGGTTAGTATATGGAAGAGAACTTTCACATGCAAATATATTATATTGGAAATCTTCTATAATTGTGAGTACCCATTAATTATTTTCAAACTTGAGCAAATTAGTTGAAGTTGGACAAGGAATAAAACGTAATGAGTTATGGTTGTGTATATTTGCATAGAAGTTATATTGTCATAGATCCTCCAACATGTGGTGTTTGCCTAAGATATTTTGCTAGCCAAAAATTCGTACTAAGTAGAGATACTACTTGTGAAT
This sequence comes from Triticum dicoccoides, assembly GCF_002162155.2. Classification (NCBI taxonomy): domain Eukaryota; kingdom Viridiplantae; phylum Streptophyta; class Magnoliopsida; order Poales; family Poaceae; genus Triticum; species Triticum dicoccoides. Next base: position 691,743,392 of record NC_041383.1, on the reverse strand, counting down.
CCAAAAACCCTTAAACCCAATTTCTTGCTATGAGTGTCCACCATACCTATCTATGGATTGAATAAGATCCTTCAAGTAAGTTGTTATCGGTGCATAAAGACATAAAAATTGCTCCTAAATATGTTTGATCTTTTATTGTATGGGAAAACTGAGCATTGTACGAACTTGTGATGGCAAAGTAATAAAAGCGACGGACTGCATAATAAAGGTTGCTCTCATAAGGGGCAATATAACGTGACTTTCCTTTGCATTCAGAGTTTGGGCATCCAAATAAAAAAAGCATGGCAACCTCTGCTTCCCTCTCCGAAGGGCCTATCTTTTACTTTTCAGTGTTTACTTTTATGCAAAGAGTCAATAGTATAAATTCTCATTTCAACATCGACTATTCTCTAGTTGGCAAGCATCATGTGGTGGGGAAAGATCTAGGAACATGTGACCAGTCAAATATATTTGATCATGATTTATTATTGTTGAGAATTATATCTATGATAAATGAGTTGGCAGGCGAAATATTAAGCCCCTATCTTTCTGTGTGTTCGATAGATGCCATTTGTTCTAAGAATATGCTTTGAGTAGTATCAATCATGGAAGACTATATGATGATTGAGTATGTGGAGCTCTTACTTAGACTTTGTTCAATAAGTTGAATTGCAATTGCTTGGTGTCTGAGAACATAAGTTGTTGAGTTTCAAGAGAATTCATTGTTTGAACCTTTACATGTGGATTGGTTGCTACTTTAACATGAGAGGTTTTATAAGAAAGAATTGTTGTTATGATGCTAGGAAAATTGATTGAAATTGTCATTGATCAAACTTATGCACTTTGCTAGCATTCACACTTCATAAATTATTTCTTTTATCATTTGCCTACTCGAGGACGAGTTGCAATTAAGCTTGGGATGCTGATACGTCTCCAACGTGTCTATAATTTATGAAGTATTTATGCTCCTATATTATCATTCTTGGATGTTTTACAATCATTTTATAGAAACTTTATATCATTTTTTGGGACTAATCTATTGACATAGTGCCCGGTGCTAGTTACTGTTTTTTGCTTGTTTTTTACATCGCAGGAAATAAATATCAAATTGAGTCCAAACACAGCGAAATTTTTTGGAGAATTTTTTTGGACCAAAACACCTAGGATGGGTCAGAGAAGTACCAGAGGGGTGCCCCGAGGGGGGCACAACCCACCTAGGCGCGCCTGTGGGCCCAGGCGCACCCTGGTGAGTTGTGCCCACCTCGGTGGCCTCCCGCACTACCTCTTCGCCCTATAAATCGTAAAATATTCCAAAAACCCTCGTGGTAAGCCTAGATCAGAAGTTTCACTGCCGCAATCCTCTGTATCCATGAAAAACCAATCTAGACCCTTTTCGGCACTCTGTCGGAGGGGGAAATCATCGGTGGCCATCTTCATCATCCCGGTGGCCACCATGAGAGGAGGGAGTAGTCCAAACCTCGGGACTAAGGGTTTGTACCTCTAGCTATGTGTTTAATCTCTCTGTCTCTCTCTTTCTCTCTCTCTCTCTCGTGTTCTTGAGATGTCATGATTTTGATGTATCGAGGGCTTTGTTAATATAGTCGTATCATATGATGTTTTCCCCTTACTATCTTGTTGTGAATTGAGTTTTCCCTTTGAGATTTCATTTTATAGGATTGAATACTTTTATGGATTTGAGAACGCTTGATGCATGTCTTGCTATGAATACCCGTGGTGACAATGGGGTATCATATTGATTCACTTGATATGTGTTTTGGCACTCAATTCGCAGATTCCCGAGGTGACATTGGGGCAATCTATGCATACAGGTTCATGCACGTTCTCGTCTTTGTTTCTCCGGTAGAAATCTTGGGTCACTCTTTGAAGTTCTTTGTGTTGGATTGAGTATTTTGACTGAAATTGTTTGATACATATCGTATAATCAATTGGCGGATACTGACGGTGACATTGGACTATCTAGTTGACATTAGAGTTGGTTGATGTGTATCATATGGTGTTACTTTAGTATGAACTCTTGGTTAGATCGATCGGAAAGAATAGCTTGGTGTTATTTTAGTATGAACTCTGGATAGATTGATCGGAAAGAATAGCTTTGAGGTGGTTTCATACCCTACAAACAATTTCGTCTTATGTTCTCCGCTAGATAGGAACTTTGGAGTGTTTCTTAATTGCACGTTGAGGGATGGTTATATGATCCAATTATATTAGCACTGTTGAGAGATTGCACTAGCGAAGGTACGGACCCTAGGCCTCATTTTCCAGCATTGCAATACCATTTGTGCTCACTTTTGTCAATTGCTACCTTGCTATTTTTTATTGTTCCTATCACAAAATATCAATATATACTATCATTACTACGCTTTTATTACCATCTCTTCGCCGAACTAGTGCACCTATACAAATTACCATTGTATTTGGTGTGTTGGGAACACAAGATGCTTTTTATATTTGGTTGCAGGGTTGTTTGAGAGAGACCATCTTCATCCTACGCCTCCGATGGATTGATAAACCTTAGGTCATCCACTTGAAGGAAAATTGCTACTGTCCTACAAAACTCTGTGCTTGGAGGCCCAACACAAGTCTACAAGAACAAGTTGCATAGTAGTCATCACTATCTTGAGCTTGCATTTGTTTTTCCCTTGAAGAGGAAAGGGTGATGCAGCACAGTAGAAATAAGTATTTCCCTAAGCTAAGAACCAAGGTATCAATCCAGTAGGAGAAACACGCAAGTCCCCAATAGATGCAACTAAACAAACAATCAAACACTTGCACCCAATGCGATAAAGGGGTTGTCAATCCCTTCACGGTTACTTGCAAAGGTGAGATCTAATAGAGATAGGTAAAACTAAATAAAAGATACAATATGTTTGGGTTATTTTGGTTTATAGATCTGAAAATAAAAGATTGCAAAATAGTAGATCGGAAACAAATATGATGGAAAATAGACCCGGTGGCCATAGGTTTCACTAGAGGCTTCTCTCGTGAAGGCATATATTATGGTGGGTGAACAAATTACTGTCGAGCAATTGATATAAACGCTCAAAGTTATGACGGTATCCAAGGCAATGATTATGCATATAGGCATCACGTCCGTGTCAAGTAGACCGACTCCTTCCTGCATGTACTACTATCACTCCACACATTGATAGCTATCCAGCATGCATCTAGAGTATTAAGTTCATAAAGAATGGAGTAACGCCTTAAGTAAGATGACATGATGTAGAGGAACAAACTCAAGCAATATGATGAAAACCCATCTTTTTATCCTCGATTGCAACAATTCAATACGTGTCTTGCTACCCCTACTTTGTCATTGGGTGAAATCACGCAAGATTGAACCCAAAGCTAAGCACCCTCCCATTGCAAGAAAAACCAATCTAGTTGGCCAAACCAAACCGATAATTCAAAGAGAAATACAAAGATATCAAATCATGCATATAAGAATTCAGAGAAGATTCAAGTAATAGTCATAGATAAGTTGATCATAAATCCACAATTCATTAGATCTCGACAAACACACCACAAAATAAAATTACATCGGATAGATATCCAAGAACATCGAAACATGGTATTGATAATCAAAGAGAGAGAATAAGCCATTTAGCTATTAGCTATGGACCCTTAGGTCTGAGGTAAACTACTCACACTTCATCGAAAGGGCAACAAGGTTGATGCCCTCCGTGATCGAATCCCCCTCCGGCAGGATGCTAGAAAAGGCCCCAAGATGGGATCTCACGGGAATAGAAGGTTGCCGCGATGGAAAATTATTTTTGTGGCTCTCTCTGAGGGTTTTGGAATATATGTGAATATATAGGATGAAGAGGTAGGTCAGGAGATCCCCGTGGGGGCCACAAGGTAGCCCCCCATAGGGTGTGCCCTCCATCCTTGCCGCCGCCTCGTGGCTCTTCTGGCTTGGACTCCAAGTCCTCTGGGTGTCTTCTGGTCCAAGAAAAATCATTCTAAAGTTTATAAAGTAGCATAATAATGCATATAAAACATCCAAAATAGATAATATAATAGCATGGAACAATAAAAAAATTATAGATACGTTGGAGACGTATCACATAGCTACTCATACGCCTCCCGATGACACTGCACAGCGAGCACGCCTCCCTCAATTCACGAACCTGCACGCACACCTCCCAGTCTGCCTGCGCGGCGGACTACTCGCATGCATCCCGTCAACTCACGCTTCCTCGCACGACACATGGGTCGCGTGGCAGCATGTATAATGTGTTTCTATTTGGATGGTTAATGTTGTCGCTTTATTGCTTAACCAAAGCATGGCACGTATCCATTGTTGGTCTAAAACTCACGGTTCGAATAAATAATCCGTTTGCTATATTGGTTCCCAAGTATTAATAATCTCCCGTTTGTAAGAAGATAAAGATTACAAAAAAACTGTTCTCAAATTTGACCAAAAAAAGTAAAATGCCACTTTTTGTTGGTGTCCATATGACAACATGATAAGTTTCATGAATTTCAAATAATTTTTTGATGTGCTAGAATTTAGAAACCAAGATTCTCAATGTTTGAAATTTCTTGCACGGGGAGTAAACATGCACCAGCGAGACACATGTGTTTTTGCATTCCATTTAGGTGCACCGTCATGTGTGCATGTAGCTCAAATTTCATTTTTGCACATTATAACCCTATAAAATCAATCAATGTACTAAAATGTCTTAATGATCTCTGTTTTATTTCAAAATTAAAATGTTCCTCCTTTGGTAACATATGTTCACCGCGGGATAATTTAACATGCATCGTAGTTGTGGTGGATTTGCGCTGTGTGTGTGTGTGTGCGTGTGTGTGTGTGTGTGTACGCATCTGGGGGTGGGGGGTGGCTGGCAGTACACTACGAGTCGTGAGCCACCGTGTGGGTTGGACACTTTGTGAGGCAGGTGCCACATCAGAGTCGTGAATTCGTTATTTAAAACATTACACAACCCTTTCATACATACATGTTTTTGCCAAATGCAGTCGATGGTTGTCCTACACGACACTCGATACTCGTGTGTGACGCTTTTTGTGGGCCTGCGAGGTCGTCGTCCATCACTTTGACCAATATCCGGCAGAGAGGTTAATTTTACCAGCAAGGTAGAATCTTTTTTGTTTGTGTTATGGTGGGAGTATATAGTACGCATCGAAGAGGTGGGAGGGGACTATACGTACGCATCCGTGAACAAGTGCACCTCACTCAGTGTCAGGACTTTTTGGTTTCCAAGGCACGTGCCACATCAAAGTTGTGAAATTGGCTATTCAAACATCACACAACCCCTCTTTCGGCCACATGCATGCAGGTGGTGGTTATCCTAGGACACTCACATGTGACGCTTCCATCTGTTGGCCCGCGTGGCCATCGTCGATGCATGCATCACTTTGACCTACATCGGGGGAGGTTAATTAATTTCACCATCAAGGAGGAATTTTTTGGGTTGTATTACGGTAGGAGCATATAGTATGCGTCAAAGAGGGGGCAGGGGACCATCATATGTAGTACAGTTCATGAACCTCGCTCTATGTGGGGACTTTACAGTTTTCGAGGCATGTGCCACATCAAAGGTGTGCATTTTGGGTATTCAACATATGTTTGGCCCACATGCAAAGCAATGTGGTTGTCCTCTCGCACCCACTTAAGCGGTTATCAACGATATCGATGCTTTCCATCTGTCGGCCCGCTTGGTCCATCACTACTTTGCCTGACAATGAGAGAGGTTACTTTGACTTCGGAGGGGATTATTTTTTTGTTTGTAATATGGTATATATATATATCATGCTCTGGATGACATGATACAGTTTGAGCACACACATGCATGTGTACGCATGAATCCCTCCCATCGAGTTGAAGTTGCTAGTACCACGACATGTCATGAACCGATCCCACTCTGTGTGGGGATTGTCCAATTTCCGACGCATGCGCCACATCAGTGTTGTGAAATGGTATTCAAACATGCATGCATGCATCACCTCCATACATATGCATGTAGTGGTTGTCTTCGAACGGTACACTTCCTCGTGTGGTTATCAGCGACAAGCCTATATATTTGTGGGCCCACGTGGACATCCATGATCACCTTGACCGACAACAAGATAGGGTACCATGGCGGATTCTTCTTTTGGTTCATGTTATCATAGTATAGGTCATGGTGAGATTCAGACCTGATACATCTCCAACGTATCTATAATTTTTGATTGTTCCATGCCATTATATTATCTGTTTTGGATGTTTTATATGCATTAATATGCTATTTTATATTATTTTTGGGACTAACCTATTAACCTAGAGCCCAGTGCCAGTTCCTGTTTTTTCCTTATTTTTTAGCTTCGCGGGAAAGGAATACCAAACGGAAATAAACCTTCGTGATGATTTTTCTTGGACCAGAAGACACCCATGAGACTTGGAGTGCAAGTCAGAAGAGCCACGACACGGCCACAAGGGTGGAGGACGCGCCCAGGAGGGGTAGGGCGGGACCCCCTTCCTTGTGGGCCCCTCGGTGACCCCCTTACCAAGATCTTCCTCCTATATATTCACATATATTCCCAAACCACCAGAAGCATCCACAAAAACATTTTTCCACCATCTAGGGGCCTTTTCCGGCATCCTGCCGAAGGGGGATTTGATCACAGAGGGCTTCTACATCAACTCTATTGCCCCTCCGATGAAGCGTGAGTAGTTTACCTCAGACCTACGGGTCCATAGCTAGTAGCCAGATGGCTTCTTCTCTCTTTGATTCTCAATACCATGTTCTCCTCGATGTTCTTGGAGATCTATCTGATGTAATCTTCTTTTGTGGTGTGTTTGTCGAGGTCCGATGAATTGTGGATTTATGACCAACTTATCTATGAATATTATTTGAATCTTCTCTGAATTCTGTTATGCATGATTTGGTATCTTTGTAATTCTCTTCGAACTATTGGTTTGGTTTGGCCAACTAGATTGGTTTTTCTTGCAATGGGATAAGCTCTTAGCTTTGCGCTCAATCTTGCGGTGTCCTTTCCCAGTGACAGTAGGGGCAGCAAGGCACGTATTATATTGTTGCCATCGAGGATAAAAAGATGCGGTTTACATCATATTGCTTGAGTTTATTCCTCTACATCATGTCATCTTACTTAATGCGTTACTCCGTTCTTCATGAACTTAATACTCTAGATGCAGGCAGTAGTCGGTTGATGTGTGGAGTAATAGTAGTAGAATCAGAATCATTTTGGTCTACTTGACACGGACGTGATGCCTATATTTCATAATCATTGCCTTAGATATCGTCATAACTTTGCGCTTTTCTATCAATTGCTCGACAGTAATTTGTTCACCCACCATATTATTTGCTATCTTGAGAGAAGCCTCTAGTGAAACCTATGCCCCCCAGGTCTATTTTCCATCATATAAGTTTTCGATCTACTATTTTGCAATCTTTTATTTTCAGATCTCTAAACCAAAAAATACCAAAAATATTTACTTTATCTTTTGTTTAGTATCATCTATCTCTACTAGATCTCACTTTTGCAAGTGACCGTGAAGGGATTGACAACCCCTTTATCGCGCTGGGTGCAAGTTGTTTGATTGTTTGTGCAGGTATTGGTGATTTGTGCATTGTCTCCTACTGGATTGATACCTTGGTTCTCTAACCGAGGGAAATACTTATCTCTACTTTGCTGCATCACGCTTTCCTCTTCAAGGGAAAAACCAACGCAAGCTCAAGAAGTAGCAAGACCTAATTAAGTTTGAGTGCATACTATACATGCATGCATGCATGAATCCCCGTCATCTGCTTGAAGTGTGATGTGACATACATATTCATCCTGAACTAACCCTTGCTTAGTGTGGGGATTTCTGGTTTGAAAGGACGGTGCCACATCGAAGTTGTTCCATTGTGTATTCAAACACACCTCTCCATACATATGTTTGGGGCACACGTAGGTTGTGGTTGTCTTTGGGTACTAGCTACTTGCGTGATTATTGGCGAGCTAGCCTATCTCCGGGGTCGCATGGACGACCATCACTTTGACCAACAACATGAGAGAGCTTCTACGACCAAGGTGGATTATTCTTGGTCCGTTTTATGATCCATCTTGGCGAGATGCCCTCTCTGGCCCACCGACTGAAAGTGTGTGTGGGGGGCTGCTACTTCACACTTAGCTAGGTGAACCTCCATGCGGGGCATGCATTCATAGCTTAGGAATCCCTTCCTGCTGACACGAGGGGGCAAGCAATACCGTGCGCTTTGCGAGATAGGTGGCACATCAAAGTTTCATTTGGTATTTGAACATCAAACAACCCTTTTCATACATATATTTATTCCACATGCAAGTGTGTTCGTGTTCTAACCCTCTCCCGTGTCATTTTCACCAAATTTATGAACACTAGACAAGTTGGGTGATGCAATAGACACGGTTCACTCACACTAACCATGTGCCACGCCAGTGCCCCTGTCACGCACATCCACGCAGTACATTGGGCTCCACGAGGCTTACCCTCTCAAAAATATCTACCAGTGTGCATTCTGTTTGATAGCACACTATTATTATGTTTCGACCGTGTGTGATGTTTCTTGTTCCCGCTCCCGCCTGCATCCCTTGAAAATATCTGCCCGCCTTGAGGGTTTTTCTATTTCATAACACATGGTTATTACTTCCGAACTGTGTGCGATGCACCATCATCCAAAATTTTAATAGCCCCGGCATTTCACTCCCGCATTTGAATCCCGCGTAGTAAAATTTTCAGTAGTCGCGTCATTTCCTCAAACACACCCCGCCCCCCTCCACACACGCACACACACCAAAACCTCCTCGGGCGCGCACGCACACACACACACACACACACACCCTCCCTCCCTCGCTTGAAACCCTATCAAGGTCGCCGCCACCACCGCCGCAAGGTCTCTGTTGTCAAAATTTGTCGGTTTGCCCGTGCAGCTTACCCACTGATCTCCATACCCAGGCCGCACTGAGATTCTTAGATGAGGCCTGCCAAACGCCCCCTTTCCCATAGATCCCCATCCCCATCCCCACTCCAGAGCATCGCAGTCTAAGCCCGGCTATGGTTCCACTCGAGGAGCGACTGGCCCAAAAGAGGTGTATCACGGTATCTTCACCCAACGTCATCGAGGAAGTTGACGACCATTACTGGTCGTAGGCACTCAATCAGCATGCTAGAGTATGCGGGTATGTCACGGATGCTGGCAATGACATCGAGGTCATTGATAACAACGACCTGATGCGGGCTATGTCACAGGTTAAGTGGCCCACCCCCAACCCCTCGGGTTTAACAGTCATCGATCTCCTCCATGGCCCCGCCGTTAATCTCCTCTGTCTCACTGTCAAGAATTTGCCATCCTACATCGCCACCGAGCCCCTTTTTCATTTCTGAAGGACATGTTCTGCAACGCTGGCTTGGGATCCATAGCTTCCAAGTCAGACCATCGACGGCGACCATGAGGAGGGCACTCTCTCCGGCTCTTCCAAGGGGAAAGGCTCATCCGCTCTTCTAAGGCGAAAGAGCCCATCTGCGACAACATGGAGGGCACCTTACAGCTGTGCTCTTCCAAGGGGAAGGAGCCCATCTGCGACAACATGGAGCACATCCAGGGTCCGTCCTCTTCCCATGGGAACGAACCCATCTGTGGCAAGTGACGAAACCCATAATTTGTTTTGCCATGCCTCTTCACAGGGGGAACCCATGATTTGTTTTGTCGAGTCCCTTTTGTAGTGTAGTGAGAATATGTCCAGTTTTAATTGCTATATTTGGTTGTTTGCAGTATGCCTTTATTTCAGTTGTTCACAATGTGATGCTCTATATGTGCAACTATTTACTGTGCAGTACATTTCAACAATCCAGTTTTAGATGTACTGATAGGAATGCATATATTTGCTTGCTGTTATGCCTCTTATAGCTAGCATATGCCTCTTTTAAAGTTTTTTTTATTGTCCAGTTGTTTGTAGTTAGCATATGTCCAGCTTCAAATGCTATCTTTGGTTGTTCGTAGTATGCCTTCTTTATTCCAGTTATTGGCAACGTGATGTTCTATATGTGGAAGTATGAATTGTGCAGTTCAATTTCATCAATATAAATTTCAACAATACCACTATGAATGACTACATTTGGTTGCTACATCTTGTAGTTAACACACCTTCCCATTTTTATTTAACAATAACTAGTGTACTTAGACAGTCACAATACCAATTTGAATTACTATGTTTGCTTGTTGTTAAATGTTAGGCCTATTGCAGTTAACACACCTTTCCAGTTGTTTTGCTTTACTAGCACTGGTACGCGTTGGTGTTATACAAACCGTTTTAAACCCCTTTCCGTGACGACATTTGGAACCGTCGCCAAGTGAGTGTGGGCGATAGGGGGTCCTTCCCACACGACCCAGAAACCGTCGGGGATATGGAGCCATGATTGCAAACCGTAATCATGTGCGATGCAGCACACACTAAATTCTTTCGCACATGTAGGATCAGTGATTAAATGTTTCTAGTGACGCAGTGAAACCAAACAGTGTGTCGTAATGAACCATTGGAAAACAGTATGCAAGGCACACGGGTCAACATATGAACTGTGGGCGATATGTTCCCTATCACACACGAGTTTTCTGCAGAACCCGTCTGCCATGCAAGACTCCATCGCACACGTTCACCCAACATTTACCGTCTGCGATAAGGTTCAATCACAAATGGTTCAGGAGCCCCTTCACACACATACAAGTGCTGTAGACCCTTTGTGATTTGTTGTGTATCACCGACGATTGCGGCTAGAGTGACGTGTGCTTTTCGTTTGGGATCCACACGTTTCCTGAAAAAATTACGACTGGGATTGTATTTTACATTGGGCACGGTTTACTCTGAGTTCCCGTGTTCGATAACATGGTATCAAAAATGGTTCCGGAGAGCCTACACACACGTAGTAGCGCTGCAAATTTTTTGCAATCTGCTGTGTATCACCGACGGTTCCGCTACGATCGACGTATGCTTTCCGATTTGTATCGCACAAACTCATTTAGTTGAACCGTGTGCGGTGCAATTGCTAGGTTAAAACAAAAATATCCCATTTTGAATCGGCATGCAAAAAGCAAATTTGCCACAATATTCAATTGAACAAATAAACAAAAATACCCCATTTTGAATCGGCACGCATAAAGCAAATTGGCCACAATATTCAATTGAACAAATAAACAAGAATATCCCATTTTGAATCGACACGCAAAAAACAAATTCATCACAATATTCAATTGAACAAATAGTGTCCATAGGAAGAACATTCATCAGATTTCGCAACAATTACAATTGAACATATGGTACCTAAATTCCAATGATTTATCCACACATATATGCATTACATAATTAATCATAGTGTACGAAATACGAAGACCTCATCAGACGGAAAACAATGGATCCATGCGTATATGTTTAGAGGCAACTCTTACTCAATGTTTTAGGAGAACGCATGTTGAAATCTTCATTTTCACCGGTGGCATTGATGTAGTGATTCAGGAAGAAGTCGCTGATAAATCTCTGAACCATCAGCAATTCACCAGTCGGGAGCGGTTCAAGGGTCCTCGGTTCTAAGATGAGCTGCAATATTTTTATGATCAGAATGTGTCATATCAGTGGAGTAGAAGATATTAATTAAGATAGACTTACTGGTACTAATTCGCAAGGATCATCACAACTATCAGCAGATTTGCAGATGGAGATCATGTGTCTGCAAACATAGTATCCACAAAAGTTGGTCCCTGCTTCATGCTGACGACACTGAATTTTTTATATAGAATTAGTCATGTATTTGTCCTGTTAGGAACAACCTAACCGGTGTTAGATGTATTATTTTTTCTTTGGATAAAATAGAAAGAGGTTTTAATTAGAAGCTAGAACATTTGACTAGCGTAAGAAAAGGTATTTGCAAGCTATTGGATAAATTTTCCGAAAATAACGGATTTTGGTGTGTTACCGGAGAAACGATCTTATGCTGCAGAGGTAGTTCCCTCTTGAACAGGTTCCCTGGTTCAGTTTTCCACAATGCGAGCACACTGCAAATGAAGATGAATTTTGACAACATCAATTATTGAAACAGATATGAGTGCAAATTAATTTCAACATCATAGAATTCAATACCTATCCATGAATTGCTAAAGATGCGTCAGATCCTTAGCGTTTGTTGACTCTCTGAGAGAATCCATGTAGTAAACTGTGTTCTTGTTTGGAACAATGAATACCAATATCCAGTGACGGCTACATATTAAGAAAGCCACGAACTTACGAATTATGTCGAAATCAGAAAGACAATCGATGTATGCGTGGTTGTTTACTTGACTCGCCTTTCATGATATGGCTAGAGAAACGATCCTGCATGGGACGTGTTTTCGAAGATACGGACGACCGTGTTAACGACCTAGTCCCGTTCGTCCTTACCATGTAATGTTGTGCTATTTGCTAATGCAGGATCTATGAAATACACACTCTGCCTTTTTCTTCTCTACGCGTTCAATCCCCTGAGAGGAATAAAATGCAGTTAGCTGTTTAGCATTTACAACCTTGTATGGAGAAGTTGATCAGAGTTTGTTAAGTACTTACGAAATCAGGCACAACAAGAGTGGCATCAAGCTCGTTGAAGTTGAAGAAGAGATGTAAGTCCTCGAAACTCACAACGAATGAACTAGCATCGTGTCGGAAATGATCTTTGTTGAAGTGGACTAACAAACCATGAAGACCTGGTGACATTTGATCCATGCAATATTCAAGTAACTTGCGGCAACTGGTGCTGCACTCATCAAAGTATTCGCCAACAAGAAATGGTTGGTCATGGACGTAATTGCGTACTTCAAGTACACCTGCTTTAATTTTTGCAAGCACCAATTCTACTTCTTCATCATCCATGTCGTCAGAAATAATATTACTCCCCGATTCAAATAGCGTGCTGTTAATTTGGTTCTAGGCCATGAGTGCTTTAAGCAAGAGGCAATCATTCTCTTTCTTCTTCACTCTCCCGCCGCACTTCGTCGCGGGTGTAGGCTTTTTGGCCACTTCCTTCTTGGTACTTGAAGCATTTCTGGCAGAACATCTGGTTGCCTGCAAGGTAGACTGCTGAGCAGATGGTGAAGCTTTGACGGACTGCTTAGCAAACGTTTCATCTTTGCCGGACCGCTGAGCTGGCAGTGCTGCTATGATGGACTACTAGGCTGTAGGAGCTGAGGCATCGGACTACTGACCATGCATTGAAGCTAAGTCTGGTTTCTGTGGAAGTGGTGCCAACTTGTCAGTGTGCTAAGGAGGCCGTGCCAACGCGTTGGTTTGCTGATCAGGAAGTGCTGACGCATTGGTAAGCTGATCATGCAACTGTGGACCGACGGACTGATGGACAGTCGGTTCTGGACCTACAGACTTCTTAGCAGGCGGTTCCAAAGCATCAGCTGCTTAGCAGTCCGTTCCACCAGGTTGGTCTGCTGAGCATGTGCTGCAGCTGGGTCTTCCCCCGCTGCTTCAACGGTCGGCATCTGAACCGGTGGTGCGTCTTCAGCAGTTGTAGACCTTGCCACTAGCTGCTTTGGGGTGGAGGATGACATGGCCTGTACGCCACAAAGTTGGGTCGGCTGATCACAGGTTGATGCATCAGCCGTCGGATTACGAGTATTAGGTTCTTTGGGGGAAGCATGCGAGAGCTGCTATGGCAAGGAGAGCGTTACCGTTGAGGGGCGACATTGGTTGCTCTTGGCGGGGCTTGAGGGATATCATCGATGAACTCTATTTTCTTTTGGGGCCACTGGATTTGATGTAATAGTGTTTCTCCTAAGGTCCTTTCTCATGAAGGTCTCCTAGGACATTCTTGAGGGCAAATTCATTGAATCCAGGCTTTACTTCAGTCATGTAGCACTTCACACAGCCCGGCTTCAATGGCACATTGTCCAACAAGAGGCCCTCTTCCAAGAAGGGTGGGCAAACCCAGGCCGTTGCACATTTTAATGTACCTTCATAATGTGTAAGCACGCCCGTCAGTCTGTCTTTGATTCCAGATAGAACAGATATAGCATCATCACGAGCAGCTGCAGTCTCAGTGTTGCTGGGGTCAGCTGATCCACAACTACTCTTTTGATGTGTTGTCGCGCAATAAGCAGCATCCTCCGTGCTCGCCTCCCCTCCCATCTGCTGGCTATCTGTTAGTGTTACAGTCTTCCCAATCATCATTGACTGCTCAAGATCCTTTCGAATAGCCGGATACATTTCCTTCCTCAACCTTTCATACAATTCATTCTTCTTCATTTCACTCTTCGCTTTTTTCAGGTTGTGCCTCTCTTATTTGCTAAGTGTGAAAGCCCTCTTGTGTGGAACATTAACACCTATACCCCTTACACAGCCAGGGGGCTCTTTTGTATCCATAGCAATGGATAGAATGTCACATGGCCCTGAGTTCCTGTAGAACCTTCCAGGGATCTTGGAAGCCTCTACCATCACTTGATACAGTTTTTCGTCATGTGAGTTTTTAAAGTAATAAGTTCCGTCATCATGCCTCGTTGCACATGCCCGCAAGTAGTCTCTAGTGCATTCACCCTTGATTTCACTAAAGGTCGGTTCCCCACCTGCCGCTACTGCTTCTTTGTCCTCCTGGTCCCATATCGGTTTCATGCCATAGTTTCCTGCCACACCCATACGGTGTGTGTGTGTGTTCTTCTTCTGAAGTTCTGATTCCTTGAAACTCTTCTCAACAAACTCTTTAGTTGCCCTGACCCTTTTGAATTCTTCCCAGTGTGCCTTTGTAATTTGGGGGTATGCGGGGATTGGGTCCTTGCCTTCACTCAAATACTTCTTGTACAACACGTGCCTCTAGTTTCTCCAAGCATCCCTAGCCTTCTTTAGTGCAGCGTGTTCTACCTGCATTCTCCACTGCTCTGGAACATTGAAGTGATCCATGATCTCCCATACTATCCGTCGCCGTGTTTCTGTGTCAGCCTTCTGAAACCCCGGCAGATTTATGTTGAGCCTTGCCCTACCAACAAATCCACACACACTCCTGAACCTCGTGCATGCTTTATCTGGTTTAGTTGGAGCCCAAGACTTTATATCGATCTCAGTTACTTCATATACACCTTTAGGCTGGAGTGTGTGCTTCCTTGGAGCATACCTCCGTGTCTTGACCGAAAGGGTAATTGCTACAGCTCTATCCCGTTTAAGATTACTTGATCCCTCACCATCTTATGAAGACATAGGGTTGTCACAATGAGATGAAGATACATCGTCTGAAGCATGAGTGTTGTTGCTGCTATTCGGCATCTATAGAGAACACATGCGAACCTCAGGAAAGGAGGATGAGCATAAAATTAACAACTTGGTATCAAGCTTTCTAAACATGTCATGCAATAATTTAGAAAATGTACGGCTAATTTGTTAAGTTTGTGTGACTCGGGTGCCCATGATCTGTAAATCGACCGTAACTTATTGGAAAAAATACAACTTATATGTACTAGTTAGGAAGGTAGATAATTAACATATGTATGCTCTCCGTTATTTTATAGCCAATTTGGGAACATATGGAACGAAATAGGAAGATGGATTGCAAGGAAATATGCCTCATCGCGATGGAGAGCAGTAACTAACAGGCTTCTTAATGCAAACCCGGTCGGACCACAGGAGAGGCGAGGATTACAGCATCGATATGCTCGAGGGTGGCTGGCGAGCAAACGAAGATGGCGAGGCGTGGGCAGCCGCGTGTTGGGAACGACAGTGGAGGTAGGCTTGACGCCGTAGAGCGGGCACACGACCGGAGTGAGAACGCCGGCGCCGGAGAGGGTTCTGATGTGGATCTGGGGGAGGGGGAGCTGGTGATGGAGATTGGGTGGACTAGTTGAGTGAAATGCGGGTGGGCCATGGGGGGGTGTTGGCGGCCTAGGTGAAAAGGGTAGAAAACATCCCCGGACGCCGCGCGGAAAGGCCTTTGCAAACAGTTGCCTCTAAGCACTCGTGTGCACAAAGAGAAAATTTTCGTTTGAAATGAAGACGTACTAATTTTGAAATGAAGACGTGAGTTCATCGTTTCGCCTCTAAATTTTTCCCACATTAAGCAATCACCATTATACCACGGGTTTGATTTGCTGGCGCATTTCAAGTCTAGTGTGCTATATGTAAGACATTTTTTGGCATTTACCGTGCATTTTGGCATATAAATCAATACCTAGGCAGATTTCCTGTCGAAAGGGATGAGGATTGCCATTCGATCTGGGAGCATCCAACGGTGCAGACATAGGATCCGTGGGGTTTGGGTTCTGGATAATCAGAACGCATGACTCAGATCACGCGCACAACAAGGGGGGGGGCATCGGCCACGGTTTGGTAGGCACACGGCTTTCATGAGTGAACCATGTGGTATTTAAAAACATTTACATTAACTAACAGTGTAACCGGGTGGTGAAGGAGTCGTCGTCAGAGGAGGAGGAACCGCATAAAAAAATCACAACCGGAACTGCATCTGCTGTCAAAAGGGATGAGGATCTCATTCGTTTTGCGAGCATCCAACGGTGCAGGCGTACGATCCGTGGGGTTTGTATTCTGGCCAATCAGAACGCACGACTCAGATCGCGGGCGTGGCAGGGGGCATCGGCCACGGTTTAGTGGACACACGGCTTTCGTGAGTGAACTGTGTGCTATTTGAAAACATTGACATTAACTAACATCAATTTTTTGTTTGAATGAAAACATGAGTTCATCGTTTCGCCTCCAAATTTTTTCCCACGGTAAGAAATCACAATTGTACCCTATGTTTCGATTTTCTGGTACATTTTACCAGGCGTCAGGCCTCGCTAGCAATCTCAAACTTTGAATATATGCAAAAAGAAAAGAGATCTCGTTTAATTTCTATATATACTATATATGTATGCATGGTATAGTATACGACACTCTCCACTATGAGTAGCCTAATTAATTTATTATAGCCTAACCAAAACACCCACATGTAGTCATAGTAGGGTTTTTGACTTTATATGCACTAAAATGCAAGAGGTAAGTGCAAAGAATGACTTAAACATAGCAGACGACCTAAATGGGCCGGAAAATCAAACCAAGGGGTATATCCGCGATGTTTACCATGATTTTTTTTCCTGAGGCGGAACAATGTAGAGTAAATGACAATTTGTAGTCGAAGTGTCGTGTCTCCTTTTTGGAAACTATGATCCTTCTTGTGACATGCTCTGGTATGGAAGGTGCGAGCACCAAAACTTGTGCCAAACTTTACCAATTTTTTTCCATGCGATCGTGAGGGGCATGCCACAGTGGCATAATGATTTTTGTTATTTTCGGGACTCTATATGCATTTCCTGAAATTAAAATACCCACAAGGCATACGCCTCTGGTCGCACGCTACGGCCGAACTGTTTGAAGTTTTCTCCCGTTTCTCGCACAATGAATGAAAACTAGCAAAGCGACACCCAAATGATCTTGCGCTAACACTCACGTGTATTTGCGAGCAGGGTATGACGATACTACCTTCAATTATAGTGCATAGTATAATACACAGAGTATATATATATAGTATCATAGATCATATTTATTGCCATGCATGACACAAATTAGCATCACATTTCACATGATACGGTGTCTACCTATATGTTATTCTAACGTTCTCAGCCTCACTATACTTGCTATTTTTCCAAGTGCAGCTATGACATATATATACCACCACTATGGCCACGTTACAGTATCTATGTTACTGCTTCTTTGCCACACATCATCATATTTGCTATTCTCAAGTGCATGATACCGGCTATGATACCCCCACTATGGCCACCCTAAGTTTGGTCGTAATGGGAGTATCAAGCGGCATCATATGCATGCCAACTAGACTTTTTGGATGATGTGGCACACAGTTAAATGAGGAAAGAGAGGGTATGGGCTGGGTATCATATCACGATATACTGTATCACATATTAAATGTTGTACTACTTTGTGTCATGCATGGCAATTAATAAGGCAACCTAAGATACTAAGACTAGCCACAATGGGTAGTGTAACATGCCCATGTTACTACTCCATGTTACTACCTCTATAGTGGGGAGTAACATATGTGTGGTAACATGCGCAATACTTCATTCATTAAGCTATAGACTCATCTTGCCTTGATATGTGTGATGTTACTCATACTATTAGACTAGCCACAATGGGAGTAACTTCAGCACTAACTAAGCAAATATGCTTATCTGGCAATGAGTTAATGAGGAGGGGTAGTTTGAGTAACTTAGCTAGTTACCGTAACATCACATGTCTCAGTGCACTATGAGTCTATAACCTAATAAATGAAGCTTTGCATGACACCACACTTATGTTACTACCCACTATGAAGGTAGTAACATAGTCTAGGGATATGTGTACGTTACTGGTGTATGTTACTATGCACTATGGCTAGTCTTAATTAGTAACTATCTATGTTACCCACATGCCTCTCTTTCTTCATTTATTGCATGCCACATCATCTATTTTATCTAGATATGTGTGATGTTACTACCTATGTTACTCCCATTGTGGGTATATGTAGTCTAACTTATGATACTATGCGTGCATTACAGAGGTAGCTAGCTAGTACTCCCTCCATCCGGGTTTATTAGGCCTCTCAGTAACACAAGCATGCATGTCCCTTTTTATAAGGCCCCACATTGGAAAGGTGCATGCATGCAACCATTTCATTGGTTGCATTGAAAGCCATTGTTGTTGGTGCCATGGTTGGAAAATTAATACACTTCATGCATGCTTTTTCATTGGTTGCATGCATGTCAGAGAGTGCATTGGGAGTGGAATGGAATACTTAATGTGAGAAAATTACTATGTGTCTTGGTCTAAGAGAAGTTGTCTTTAGGCCTAATAAACCCGGACGGAGGGTGTATCGATCATATAATAGTATCATGCATGACACATAGTAGCATATATAGCATTTATTATGACACATGGTTTCATGATATGATACTTAACCCTCTCTTTCTTCATTTAATTCTATGACAGCTCATCAAAATTGCCTAGTTGGCATGATACTAGCTATGATCTCCCATTACGACCAGCCTAGCAAAGAAGGTGTATAGATCATTTGTGCGTCTCTTGCGAGTTTTCATCCGTTTGTTTGAGAAGCGGGGAGAAGTTTCAGACATTTCGGCTGCGAGGTGCGGCCACTGGCATAGGCCTAGTTGATATTTTAATTACAGGAAATTCAGATGGAGTCCGGACATCTCATCAAACTCGATGTGTGCCTGTGGCGTGCTATCACGACCCCGTGGAAAAAATGGTAAAGTTTGGCACAAGTTTTGATGATCGTTCCTTCCAAACCGGAGCATCTCACATGAAGGATCATGGTTTCCCAAAGGAGACGTGTCAATTCAAACTCTTGTTGCTGTTGACTTCATCGTTTGGCCTCGTAAATATTTCCACGCTACGCAATCACCATTATACCATGGGTTTTATTTTCTGGCGCATTTTGGGTATCAGCTATATTTAAGACATTTTTTTAAGTTTAACGTGCATTTTGTGCATAAAAAAGGGACATTTACATCTATGCCCTTAACTCGAACCCACTACTCTGTGTTGCCCCTAATTTTTAGGTATGCTCAGTTTTGCCCCTCCGCCGTTAGTGTCACTTATAGAAATGCCCTTTTGCACCGTTAGCATCTAGTCAAAGGACTTTGACCATCTAGAAAAAAATAGCAAAAAAATAAAAAAATATAAAATTTTGTGGGATCGAAGATAGTCATGTCTGCAAGGCGCGTGCAAATTTTTGTGCTGTTCGGACACCCTGGGAGCTCGTGGCAAAGGAAATCATAAATTTTGCATGCATGTGAACAGTAAATTCGAAAAAATAGAAAAAAATCAAAAAAATATGAAATTTTGTGGGACTGAAGATACTTAGGCGCACATGATGTGTGCACATTTTTGTTGTGTTTGGACATCGTAGGAGCTCGTAGGAGCTCGTATAAGCTAAACTTTGTTTTTTTTCTCCACGAGCTCCTACGATGTCCAAACGCAACAAAAATGTGCACACATCTTGTGCACCTAAGTATCTTCAGTCCCACAAAAATTCATATTTTTGATTTTATTTCTATTTTTCAAATTTACTTTTCACACGCGTACAAAATTTAAGATTTCCTTTGCCACGAGCTCCCAGGGTCTCCGACCGGCACACAAATTTGCACGCGCCTTGCGGACATGACTATCTTCGATCCCACAAAATTTCAGATTTTTTGATTTTTTTTGCTATTTTTTTCTGGATGGTCAAAGTCCTTTGACCAGACGGTAACATCGCAAAAGGGCATTTCTATAAGCAACACTAACGGCGGAGGGGCAAAAGTGAGCATACCTAGAAATTAGGGGCAAAACTGAGTAGTGGGTTTGAGTTAGGGGCAGAACTAGAATTGGCCCTAAAAAATTACAACTGGAACTGCATGTGCTGTCGAAAGGGATTAGGATCGCCGTTCGATCTGGGAGCATCCAATGGTGTAGACGTACGATCTGTGGGGTTTGGATTCTGGCCAATCAGAACGCACGACTCAGATCGTGGGCGGGTTTTTGTCGGCACATGGCTTTCATCAACGAACCGTGTGCTATTCGCAATCCAGATTGCATACATACCACTGGTGCGCCATTAGTATACTCAATATGATTAATCTCAGGTCAAATCACACTCCATGGTCAAACTTCCTGAAAGGTCACCCATCCTCACACTACTCCAGCCCAAGCACGCTTAACTTCGGAGTTCTATCCACCCCCAGCACCAACTCACTTCATAGGTACTTGTTGATATATCTAGCATATCAATCCTATTAAACCTTGTTGATGTTTAGGACTTTGTTCATGTTCATGTGTGTGATGAAATTTTGAAAAATTATTTCAAACTTCCGTTCATATTACGTATCGTATTTTGAAAAAAAATTCCCAAAAAAAATTCAAAACTAATTTTTTTCGGTTACTAGTGGCGCACCTAGCAAACGGTGCGCCACTAGTAAGTTTGATTTTTTTTGAATTTTTTTGCCTCCCAATCTTAAAAGCCCCGTAACTTTTTTCTGTTAGGTTTTTGAGGATTCTAAAAATGTTTAACGGGGTTCCCCTGGTTAAATTTGGATGTAACTTTTCGAGTAGATGCTTTTTCATATAAAAAACTTTTTAGTATGCAAAAGTTATGCCCATTTTACAAATTCTCGAGAGATTTTGCAAATAAAGTCAAAATTCTTATTTGCAAATTTTCCCAACAACTAGACCACATATCACATGGGAAACTTATTTTCTTTTATTTTGTTGACATTTCTGTCATTTTCTTTTATTTTTTTAAACTGAAAAGGCGGTCCACGGGGGGGAGGGGTGCATTCAGTGGAACTTTTGGGCCAAGTTAGTAATGGCGCACCGTGGGTGTGGTGCGCCATTACTAGTAGTAATGGCGCACCACACCCACGGTGCGCCATTACTAGTTT
>NC_041383.1:691676612-691721270 GCF_002162155.2 Triticum dicoccoides | reverse complement strand
AAAAATATTAAAAAAAATTGATTTTTTTTTGAAAAAAACTTAGTAATGGCACACCAGTGGAGTAATGGCGCACTGTCCACTGGTGCACCATTACTAACAATTTTTTTTGTTTTTTTTCAAAACTACTAATGGCGCACGGTGGGTGTGGTGCGCCATTACTATGTCAACTAGTGATGGCGCACTATCCCACGGTGCGCCATTAGAACATTTTTTTCAAAACTACTAATGGCGCACCACTCACCAGGTGTGCCATTAGTAATATATTACTAATGGCGCACCATGTATGTGGTGCGCCATTGCTGACCTGTATGTGGTGCGCCATTGCTATATAGCAATGGCGCACCACATACATGGTGCGCCATTAGTGTCCATATTATCTATAGCCCTTTTCCTAGTAGTGTATCAAGGTCAACATATTAACGGTTCTTACATCAAAAAAAAAACGGGCATAACTCACAAATTCAATTCACGTGACAGGTCTAAATTGAACAAATTAAGTTGCAGGGTAGGCATAAAGACTAGTCTTATGGCTTAATTCCCATGTACATAGGGGAAGTGGGATCATTAAGTTGACCCCGAATGAACTTGGTTTTTTTATGATCTTATGCTTCTGTGTTACATGGTTGTGTGATCCCTTGGCTGGCAACTCATCAAATTCATCGTACTCGTCCTCATCGGCAACATCATCGACACCCAGTACCCTCCTCTTCCCATGCATCACTACATGGCGGTTCGTATGCAAAGGGTCTTTCGCAAAGAAAATCTGTGTAGCATCGTTCGCAAGAATGAATGGGTCCGCGTGATATGCCATCGTTTTCCTGTTAACACGTGTCTTCCTATAATCATCAACCTTTACTTGACTAAGAGGGATCCATGAGCACCTGAATAATGCCACCTTAACTTTCAACTAGTCAAGCTCCCAAATCTCTTTGATGGTTCCATAGTATACCCTTTTATGAGCTTCATCTACAGTCATGCATTCTATTAGAACAGAGCTATTTTGATATGAGGTCTTCTCATCATGTTCATCAATGTAGAATGTGTATCCATTTATGTCATATTCTTGGTACGTGAACACCGTAGGTGATGGATTTTGTGCCAACCACGTAGCAATGTCATCGATGGATCCTTGTGCCAAACGCTTCTTCAGCCATTTGGCGTAGTTCTTAGTGTGCTCCTTCATCTCCACATTTGATGAAGGCACCATTGGTAAGAAGCTTTGGCATATCTCCGCCAAGTGTTCTTCGGCGTAAGCGGTGAGAACTGGGTTGTTAAGCAGTACCGTCAAATGGGCTTTCTCTGCCAATTCTCCGGGTGCAGCCATTTGCGTGGCAGCAAGGACCGGCTTACCTTTCAGCCTTCCCTCGTGGCGAGAGAGGGGAAAACCTATAGGTCACTGTTTCATGTATTCGGTGGAAAACTCAACCACCTCCTCTGCGGTATAACCTTGTAGGATGCTTGCCTCTGGATGGTTTCGGTTCCGACAAAAGCGCTTCAATATTCCCATGAACCACTCAAAGGGATACATGTTGCGAAGAAACACAGAACCACAATACTTTATGTCGTCAAAAAGGTGCACAGTGAGATGGACCGTGACATCAAAGAATGGCGGCGGGAAAAAACATCTCTAGGTTGCACAATATTCTTGCAATATCATCTTGCATATGATCCATCTCTTCAGGATCTACAACTTTCTGCCATAGTTGGTTGAAGAAATCACAGAGCTCAATGAGTGTGTTCCTTATATCTTTGTCCAACAGATTCCTGATGGCCACCGGGAGGATTTGTGTCAACATTGTGTGGCAATCATGTGACTTCATGTGTCCCAACTTCATTTTTCCTGAGCTCACATCCACGAGACTTCTGATATTTGCGGAGTAGGAAGAGGGTGTCTTAACTGACAACAAATAGGTGAAGAACTGTGTTGCTTCTTTTGTACTAAAATTGTAACTCTAGCGAGATTTGATGGATTTGTCATCATCTTCTGCTTCACTCTTGCCTTTTGAGTGATCAGAAAGCATATCGAGCCGTGAACCCTCACCATCCTTTCTTTTACATTTAATCTTAAGCTGAGTACCAAGGATGCTTTCACATACATTCTTCTCTACGTGCCTGACATTGATGCAGTGACGTATACGTAGAATCTCCCATTAAGGTAATTTCCAGAACACCGATTTCTTCTTAAACACTTGACCCTTGGGTGTTTGTTTCATTGTCTTAGCGTGATTCTTGCCAAGCACAACATTAATTTGTTTGGCCATGTTGTGGACCACCTCCCCATCATAGGGTCTTGGGCCCACTTCTACCTCTGTGGTACCATCAAATTCAGCTTTCATCTTTCGGTATGGGTGATTTTTCCGTAAGAACCTACGATGACTCAAATGCACGGTTTTTTACGAGTTGGGAAGTCTTTTGCTAGCTGTCCTATCCTTGCATGTGGCACACCCTACATCTCCTTTTTTCTGCCCCGATGTGTTGCCTAATGCCGGCATATCTTGAATGGTGTGCACCAGCATCGCATGTAGATCGAAAATCTCCTTTTTGCAAGCATCATAACATTTTATAGCAGGTGCATCTATCCACACCGTTAGCAGTTCTTCTACCAGTAGTTGAAAGTAAATGTCAATGCCATTTCCAGTTGCTTTGGGCCTTGGATAATCATTGACATCATAATGTATTTTTTCCTCATACACAACCAAGGAGATAGGTTATATATGCACAGAAGCACCGGCCATGTGCTGTGATTGGTGCTCATATCGCCAAAAGGATTCATCCCGTCAGTACAGTCCCCGAGCCTTATACTTTTAGGATCCTTGGCAAAGTCTTCCAAATTGTTGTTGATTAATTCCCACCGAGCCCCATCTTTCGGGTGCCTCATATACTTATCCGCAATTCGCTCATCATGGTGCCACCGCAACCACTTTGCCTCTCTAGGGTTTGCAAACAATCGGCTCAACCTTGGAATTAAAGGCAAGTACCAAACAACCTTGAACGAGATTCCTGTCTTGATCTTGTCGTCCAATTTGTACTTGTCCTTTGCTCTCCTGCACTTGTACTGTGCATGCTTGCATTCGGGACATGCACACAAATCTTTGTAATCACCACGGTACAATATACAATAATTCACACAAGCGTGTATCTTATGTACTTCAAGTTCCAATGGGCAAACAATTTTCTTCGCTTCATTCATGCTTCTGGGGAGCACATTATCTTCCCGAAGAATTTCTTTGAAAATACCTAACATCTCTGTGAAGCCCTTGTTTGATAGACCGTTTGCTTCTTTAAATCTGAGAAGCGCCAGGGTGACACTCAACCTGGAATATTTCTTTTTGCAACATGGATACAATTCTTTCTTGGAGTCCGCATCAATGGTTGGCAGATCCCTGTACCCAATAATATCCTTGTCTGGACCCTTGAAATCTGCAATCATAGGAGCAAAATCTAGCATATCAAGATCGTCGTCATCTACGTCGACATCTTGGTTTTCCAGTGGGTGTTTCGACTTTCTAGTGTTCCATTGGTAGCTTGACGCCTCTGCCCCGATGTTAGATTCAACATCCAAGTGACACTACTCGGGGTTTGGCATCTCGCAGCCCTGGGTATCTTCATCCATGACCTCGTCTTCACCGTGTCTGGTCCAACGTGTATATCCATCCATGAATCCCCGAGAGACCAAGTGCCACTGGACATCTGCAACTACGCGTGACTCTGTATTGGCACAATCAGCACATGGACACAGGATGTAATCCGCATCACCAATTCTCCTCTTTGTACTTTCAGCCAAATTCATGAACCCTGTCACGCCACTGATAAAATCTGGGGTATTCTGATCCTTGATCCATTCAGATTGTTCCATCTGCACCACATGAATGGTAATTAAAAAAACATCAATACACGGATTAACTGCTGCCCAATGATCCATGCATAAACCTCAAGGCTTTTATCAGATATCGGGTTCCAGCAAGACCCTTAAAGTTTGAACACTGAGGTGCGCATGAAGATCTCTCCCTACCGAAACACGCCCTCAACATCGCCATGATTTCTAAGCTAGATCGATGAACAACACAAGAGACACAAGATTCATACAGGTTCGGGCCACCGTTGTGGTGTAATACCCTACTCATGTGTGTGGTGTGGTGGATTGCCTCTTGGGCTAATGATGAACAGTACAGGGGAAGAACATCCTCGCGAGGAGAGGTATTCTTGTGTTTGGTTATGTGTTTGAGGAGGAATCGATCCGTCTCTAGATGAGATGCTTTCTACTGTGGTGGCTAGCCCTATTTATAGAGGCCCTGGTCCTCTTCCAAAATATTGAGCGGGAAGGGATCCAACAACGGCCATTTTGAAAGGGGACAACTAGTACAAGCTATCCTAACTAAAGGTAGTCTTCCCCTGCCAAAGGTGCTGGTGATGTCACCATCTTGGGCTCCACGGTGACCTCTGTCCTGCCGTCCTACTGGTCTTGGTCTCGTTGCACCAATATGGAAACCTTTGTCTGATGCCTCGGTACTCCGTGCCTGTGCTCGCCCCATTTGCACCAAAGAGGAAACGAGGACACTATGCAGGTTGGCGCCCGCCTGGTCTTGATCGTCATGGCTTGCGTCATGGGCACCTCGTGAGGTAACCCTTGCCTTGATCTCTCCGCCTCCTCGCGAGCCTGCCTGGTGAGGCCGCCCCTGAGGAGGCCTTGCATCGTCCGCCCCATGATGCTTGGCCCCTCGCGAGGGTCTTGAGTGCTTGGTTGATGAAGACGGGCTGTACTGGTCCACCGGTTGAGCCACGCTGCAGGCTGCAGGCAGGCAAGTCTGGGGACCCCCGTTCCCAGAATGCCGACAGTAGCCCCCTGGCCCAAGGTGTGCTCGGACTTGGCTTAGTAGCGAAGTCAAAGGGCAAGGGCAGAGCACCACGGGCCCCCATAGCCTGCGGCCTTGGTCACCGTGTGGTAACTGATTGGACGTGGGCGTCTTCGCTTCCCCATGCTACCTCGGCAACCGCCCGACTTGACGAGTCCCTGCTGCATGCAAAAAGAGTCATCATTACCTTGCGATCATGGAGGTCGACGGTTGGCCTCCCCTGGGCTATAAATACAGAGGGGCGAGGGCCCCTGTTGCCCATCTCTTCTTGCTCCGCCTGCTTCTCCTTCCTCGCCCCATCTCCATCCTCGACACCAATGGCGCTGATCCGTAGGTTCTCGGTGATGATAAGGGGAAGGCTCCCCGAGAGGGACCTGACCCACTCCCGCCGAAGAAACGGCAGGTCCCGTGCTGTCGCGATGAGGTTGCGAGGCCGGAGATGACGAGGCCTTGCTGCGAGCAGCCACCTCCTGGGTTCCCGCTGCCCCTGGAGGACAAGCTTGGTGATCCTGATATTATATTTAATTCTTTGTAACCGACTCCATGTAAACCCTAGCCCTCTCCAGTGTCTATATAAACCGAAGAGTTTAGTCCTTAGAGACAGAATCATAATCATCACAGGATAGCTTCTAGGGTTTAGCCTCTACAATCTCGTGGTAGATCAACTCTTGTAACACTCATATCATCAATATCAATCAAGCAGGAAGTAGGGTTTTACCTCCATCGAGAGGGCACGAACCTGGGTAAACATTGTGTCCCTTGCCTCCTGTTACCATTAGCCTCTGATGCACAGATTGGGAACCCCCTACCCGAGATCCGCCGGTTTTGACACCGACATTGGTGCTTTCATTGAGAGTTCCTCTGTGTCGTCACTGCGAGGCTCGATGGATCCCTCAATCATCAACAACAACATGATCCAGGGTAAGACTTTTCTCCCCGGACAGATCTTCGTGTTCGGTGGCTTCGCACTGCGGGCCAATTCGCTTGGCCATCTAGAGCAGATCGACAGCTACGCCACTGGCCATCAGGTCAGGTTTGGAAACCTAAACTACACGTCCGACATCCGTGGAGACTTGATCTTCAATGGATTCGGGCCTATGCCAGGAGAGCCAGACAATCACGATAAGCACGGCTTAGACCTGCTGTCGGACAATGCTCGAGATATCGCCCTTGCAGGAGCCCCAGACCTAAATCCGGGGAAGATTGCATCGCCCAAGGACGGGTGGATGGACCCCACCCCGAAGGCCGCACACCCATCGGCGGTAGAGCCGAACACAGACTTCACCCCCAAGGAAGCCTGTGACATCGGACCCCCGGACTCATATCTGGCTACAGGTTCCAGTGCGCGCACTCCCGAGCCCGCCGAACCTGGTTGGGCTCCGGTAATGGAGTTCACCGCTGCGGATATCTTCTAGTACTCGCCCTTTGACGACATGCTGAACTCATTAAAGTCTCTCTTTGTCAGGAGACTCTTCGTTGAACTATGTCCAGCTCAAGGGGGAAGAAGGCGACAAAGAAATCCGTTGAGCACCCACCACCAACTTCATAGCCACTGCCGACGATGTATCAGACATGCTTGACTTCGACTCCGATGATAGCGACGGTATGGACATCGGTGCAGGAAACGATTCAGAACCAACGGGCGCTGGACTGCCACCTCGTCATACGATATTTACATGGTGGATACACCTAAAGAGGACGACAGCGACAAACCGGAGGATAAACCCCCCGGATAAAAGCCAAAACGACAGCGCAGGCGCCGCTCCAAGTCCAACAATAGTAAAAATAGCAATAATAGCGCTGGAAAGATCGACACCACAGTCAACTCCGAAGGGAACAACGACCATATGGACCCAGCAATGGAGCAGGATGAACCAGGTCACACCGAACACAGCTCAGAGTAGACGCCTGCTCACAATGATCCCGAGGGACTAACTCATCAAACCGCCCCGGGACAAGAGCACAGTCCGGATGATGATGCATTCATCATCCCGGAAACACGCGTGGAACGAGATAACCTCCACAGAAGGCTTATGGACACTGCGAGAAGTCTAAAGAAGCAGAAGCAAAAAGTTAAAGCCGCACAAGAAACGCTCAATAGCAGATGGAATAAAGTGCTAGACACTGAAGAAAAGTACGACGATGATCGCCAAACAAAGAGCTATCCAAAGCACAAGCTGCTACCAGAATTCGACGACGAGGCCGTTCCACCGAAGAACAAAATGTCCAATAGGCCGAACAAACCACTTCGAAATCACAATAGAGCAGCTACGAACGACGCACACGATTTATGTGAGCTCCTGGATAAAAAGGCTGGCGCAACCAGGTCCATCTATGGATCCAGAGGACACGCCTCAGCACAGGACTATGGTCACCAAAATGAGCAGACTGATCGGATACCAGTTCGGAATCCGTACCGGACACATCAATTGCCGGCGGCATGCCATAACATGTCCAGAAACAGAGGGGCTGCTCACCCGCTATGCTTCACACAAGAGGTACTGGACCATGAATTTCCACAAGGTTTTAAACCTGTGAACATAGAGGCATACGACGGAACGACAGACCCCAGGGTCTGGATTGAGGATTTTATCCTTCATATTCACATGGCTCGTAGGGATGACTTCCACGCCATCAAATACCTTCCTCTCAAGTTGAAGGGACCATCTCAGCACTGGTTGAAAAGCCTCCCCGAAAATTCAATCGGAAGTTGGGAGGAACTTGAGGATGCCTTCAGGGCCAATTTTCAAGGGACCTATGTCTGACCTCCAGAAGCGGACGATTTAAGTCACATAATTCAGCAGCCCGGAGAGTCCGCCCGCAAGCTTTGGAACAGATTCCTCACTAAGAAGAATCAAATTGTCGACTGTCCGGATGCTGAAGCCCTAGCAGCCTTCAAGCACAGTATCCGGGACGAGTGGCTTGCCAGACACCTCGGCCAAGAAAGGCCAAAGACAATGGCAGCCCTAACAAGCCTTATGACCCACTTTTGCGCGGGTGAAGACAGCTGGTTGGTCCATAGAGGCACCAGCGACCCAAGTACATCCGAAATCAGGGATGGCAACGGGAAGACACGGCGTAATAAAAACAAACGTCAAAACAAGGAAGAAAGTCCGGACAGCACAGCGGTCAACTCCGGATTCTGGGGCTCTCGACCCGGTCAACAAAATAAGCCATTTAAAGGCAACAAAGAGGGACCATCCGACCTGAACAAAGTCTTGGACAGACTATGCCAAATTCATGGCACCCTTGAAAAAGCTACGAGCCACACTCACAGAGAATGCTGGGTCTTCAAGCAGGCTGGCAAATTAAATGTCGAACACAAGGGAAGGGAAACACCAAGTGCAGACGAGGATGAGCCTCGCCAGCCGAACACCGGGGGACAGAAAAAATTCCCACCAGAAGTAAAAACAGTAAACATGATCCATGCGACTCACATATCCACGAGAAGGCGCGAACGCGTACTTAGGGACGCACGCGCTATAGAGCCTGTTGCACCCAAACTTAACCACTGGTCGGCTTACCCGATCACTTTCGATTACAGGGACTACCCGACTAGTATTCGGCACGGAGGATCAGCTGCCTTGGTGCTCGACCCAATAATTGACGGACACCATCTTGCTCACGTCCTCATGGATGGCGGCAGTAGTCTTAATCTAATATGCCAAGACACCGTCCGAAGGATGGGGATAGACCCATCTAGAATCAACCACAGTAACACCACCTTTGAAGGGGTGATACCAGGCGTCGAAGCCCACTGCAGGGGCTCCCTCGTACTAGAGGTGATATTCGGCTCCCCAGGCAACTTCAGAAGCGAAAAACTACTCTTCGCCATCGCCCCCCTCCAAATGGGTTATCACGCATTGCTGGGGAGAGCGGCCTTTGCCCGCTTCAACGCAGTACCGCACTACGCCTACCTTAAACTCAAGATGCCCGGTCCACACGGCGTCATCACCGTTAACAGAAGTACAGAGTGTTTCTTATGCGTGGAGGAATACGCGACGGCTCCAGCATCCGGACTCTAATCGGCCTCTAATACCAGAAAGCATGATTGGTCCTTAAGACCATGAACACGGTTAGAAGAGTCCGGCAGCCCAGATCAACCCGATCTAGGCACCACACATGTAATCCCATAGAGGACACCAGGGGCTATAGATAACTAATAAAGCCCAATTCTAGACCTAACCTTATGAACAGGCCAATGCCTACACTTTTACTATCCATTAGTGATAGCCAACTTTTTGCACGCTTATGTCATACTCTTCTACATGAGTTTTTCTTTTTACAGACACCATTCCTGCGACACCCTCCCAAGACACGGCACAACGGGGACAAAGGCACAGACGTGCAGTAGGGCCCCGCTCAAAGGTTTCTCTTCAGATTAAGCCCCTGTGTAAACCTTCTTTATTGTCTCTTGTTGCTTACACATCCCATGGGTACTACACCCGCAGAGGATACTGCCATTATTGGCATTTCGCCACGACAGACTAATGCACGTACCTGGGAATACAGGGTTCATAATAAGGGGCGTTACTCAGCCCAGTATACATTATAAAGTCCGAATACCTTCGGGAGTGTTCGGCGTCGCGAGTTTGGCCTTATATGCATCAACTCCGAATCAAATCTTTGGTCAAATGTTGGGTTTTCCCGGCTCCTGGGTTCGCTGCCTTACGTTCCGTTCTTATCGGCTAAGGCGGCTGAGGGAGTTCCGGACTAGGGGGTGTCCGGATAGCGGAACTATCATCATCAGCCGGACTCCAAGACTATGAAGATACAAGATTGAAGACTTCGTCCCGTGTCCGGATGGGACTTTCCTTGGCGTGGAAGGCAAGCTTGGCGATACGGATATGTAGATCTCCTACCATTGTAACCGAGATCTCGTGGTAGATCTACTCTTGTAACACACATCATCAATATTAATCAAGCAGGACGTAGGGTTTTACCTCCATCAAGAGGGCCCGAACCTGGGTAAAACATCGTGTCCCTTGTCTCCTGTTACCATCCGCCTAGACGCACAGTTCAGGACCCCCTACCCGAGATCCGCCGGTTTTGACACCGACATTGGTGCTTTCATTGAGAGTTCCTCTGTGTCGTCACCGATAGGCTCGATGGCTTCTTCGACCATCATCAACGACGCAGTCCAGGGTGAGAACTTTCTCCCCGGATAGATCTTCGTATTCGGCGGCTTTGCACTGCGGGCCAATTCGCTTGGCCATCTGGAGCAGATCGAAAGCTACGCCCCTGGCCGTCAGGTCAGATTTGGAAGTTTGAACTTCACGGCTGACATCCGCGGGGACTTGATCCTCGATGGATTCGAGCCACAGCCAAGCGTGCCGCACTGTCACGGTGAGCATGATTTAGCTCTGCAGCCGGACAGTACCCTGGAGGCCGCACTCGAACCCGCTCCGATCTTCAATTCGGAGTCGGCTGCGCAGATCAAGGACGGATGGCGAGACACCGCCTCGGGGGCTGCAACCTCTACAGCAATAGAGCCAAACACTGACCTTGTCCCTCGTAAAGCTCGTGACTCCGAGGTACCGGACTCCTCGCCGGACTCCGAACCTCCCGCGCCCCCTCCGATCGAATCTGATTGGGCGCTGATCATGGAGTTCACTGCAACGGACATCTTTCAACACTCACCTTTCGGCGACATCTTGACTTCGCTAAAGTGTCTCTCATTATCAGGAGAGCCCTGGCCGGACTGCGGTCAGGACGGTTGGGATGCGGACGATGAAGAAATTCAAAGCCCACCCACCACCCACTTGGTAGCCGTTGTCGACAATCTAACCGACATGCTATACTACGACTCCGAAGACATCGACGGTATGGACGACGATGCCGGGGACAACCAAGAACCAGCGCCCACCGGGCACTGGAAAGCCACCTCATCATATGACATATACATGGTGGATATCCCAAAAGAAGGGAATGGCGAAGGAACAGCGGAGGATGACCCCTCCAAGAAACAGCCCAAGCGTAGGCGTTAGCGGCGCCGCTCTAAATCCCGCCACAGCAAGAATGAAGATTCCGGCACCGGAGATAATAATACACCGGACAGTGCCGAAGACAACCCACTCCAGCAAGATCCAGCGCAGGAGGACGGAGACGCCAGCCCTCATGAGAGAGCGGCAGAAGAAGAGGTATAAGATTATATGCCTCCCTCCGGAGATGAAGCAAGCCTCGATGACGATGAATTCGCCGAGCCTGAGGATCCCGTAGAACAAGAGCATTTTAAACGCAGGCTTATGGCCACGGCGAACAGCCTCAAGAAAAAGCAGCAACAGCTTAGAGCTGACCAAGATCTGCTAGCCGAGAGATGGACTGAAGTCCTTGCGGCCGAAGAGCATGAGCTCGAACGCCCCTCCAAAACCTACCCTAAACGCAAGCTGCTCCCCCGATTAGAGGAGGAAGCGTATGAACCCGCATCAGCAGGAGACAATACGGCTGACCGACCACCCCGTGGTCGCGACAGAGAGGCCCCTAGGCCCTTCACTAGACCCGTACCCCGGCATCGCTCGAAAAGCACAAGGCCATAGGGGAACGCTCCGGACTTGCAAGATATATTGGAGGATAAGGCAAGACAATCAAGATCGATCTATGGATCGCGTGGGCGCCCCACGGTACGTGACGACAACCGTCGCGCCGGACACAGTAAGTCCGGCCGGGCCGAACAAAACAGACAAAGCTCTTTTGAGCTCCGTCGTGATATCGCCCCGTACAGAGGCGCCGCACACCCACTATGCTTCACAGATGAGGTAATGGATCATCAAATCCCCGAAGGGTTTAAACCCGTGAATATCGAATCTTACGATGGCACAACAGACCCCGTGGTTTGGATCGAAGACTATCTCCTTCACATCCACATGGCCCGCCGTGACGATCTTCACACCATCAAATATCTCCCCCTCAAGCTTAAAGGACCAGCCCGGCATTGGCTTAACAGCTTGCCAGCAGAGTCAATTGGGAGTTGGGAAGACCTGGAAGCCGCATTCCTCGATAACTTCCAAGGCACGTATGTGCGACCACCAGACGCTGATGACCTAAGCCACATAATTCAGCAGCCAGATGAATCGGCCAGACAATTCAGGACACGGTTCTTAACCAAGAAAAACCAAATCGTCGACTGTCCGGATGCGGAGGCCCTCGCGGCCTTCAAGCATAATATCCGCGACGAGTGGCTTGCCCGGCACCTGGGACAGGAAAAGCCGAAATCCATGGCAGCCCTCACATCACTCATGACCCACTTCTGTGCGGGTGAGGACAGCTGGCTAGCACGCAGCAACAACCTCAGCAAAAATTCTGGCAGTCCGGACATCAAGGACCGTAGTGGCAGGTCGCGTCGTAACAAAAACAAACGCCGCATTAACGGCGACAATAGTGAGGATACAACAGTCAATGCCGGATTCAGAGGCTCTAAACCCGGTCAGCGGAAAAAGCCATTCAAAAGAACTTCTCCGGGTCCGTCCAATTTGTACCGAATACTCGACTGCTTGTGCCAGATACACGGCACCCCCGAAAAGCCAGCTAACCGCACCAATAGGGACTGTTGGGTATTCAAGCAGGCAGGCAAGTTAATTGCCGAAAACAATGACAAGGGGCTACATAGCGATGACGAGGAAGAGACCCAGCCGCCGAACAATAGAGGACAGAAGGGTTTCCCCCCACAGGTGCGGACGGTGAACATGATATACGCAACGCACATACCCAAAAGGGAGTGGAAGCGTGCACTCAGGGATGTATACGCGACGGAGCCAGTTGCCCCGAAGTTCAATCCATGGTCCTCCTGCCCGATCACTTTTGACCGAAGGGATCACCCCACTAGCATCCGCCACGGCGGATTCGCCGCATTGGTCCTAGACCCAATCGTCGATGGATTTCACCTCACCAGAGTCTTGATGGACGGCGGCAGCAGCCTGAACATGCTTTATCAGGATACAGTGCACAAAATGGGCATAGACCCCTCAAGGATTAAACCTACCAAGACGACCTTTAAAGGCGTCATACCTAGGTGTAGAAGCCAATTGTACAGGCTTAGTCACACTGGAAGTGGTCTTCGGATCCCCGGATAACTTCCGAAGCGAGGAGTTAATCTTCGACATAGTTCCGTTCCGCGGCGGCTATCATGCCCTGCTCGGACGTACCGCGTTTGCAAAGTTCAACGCGGTGCCGCACTATGCATACCTCAAGCTCAAGATGCCCGGCCCTCGATGAGCCATCACGGTCAACAGAAACACTGAACGTTCTCTCCAAATGGAGGAACATACAGCGGCTCTCGCGGCAGAAGTACAATGCCGCCTCTTAAGGCAATTCTCGAGTCCGGCCGTTAAGCGGCCGGACATAGCTAAGCGCGCCCGGAGTAACCTACAACAAGACCATCTGGCACGTCCCGAGCACGCGTAGCAGTGCGGCCCCAACCCCAGCCCCTGTAAAACGTCAAAACAGGTCCTTCGCGTACACCATTACGCTCTGAAGATACCATGGGCATGGGGAGAGGGGCACGACCACGACATGCCCAGACTGCGGCTCAACCACACCAGGGGGTCTCAAGTGTGTCATTCCTTTTTTTTCTCTTTTTCCTTTTTTTAACCCACAGGACTCCGTTCGTCAGAGGCCCTGTCCGGTAGCAAACCTGCCGAACTCAAGATGCAACAGCCAGGGAAGAATAAATGCTACAACGAATATCCAGGTGGTATCCATTACGAGCATTAAATATGTTTTATACACCACTCCGCAGCCTACCCCTGGAGGGGGACATGTTTAACAGTCCCATCCTTTGCTTACCACACTATTTGTATCATTCTGCATTCACAGCAGCTCTTCTTGAATAAAACAATGCAACACCTTTTTGCTTATAATTGCATTTTCTTTTTATACATATGTTCATTTACGGCATGTTGCATCCGTACACTTTGGTACGGCTAAAATACACCAGGGGCTTATGTTTCCCGCATCATGGTGTGATAAGTCCGAACACTTTCACAAGTGCGGCACCCCGAACTTATAGCACTATATGCATCGGCTCCGAATCATGTCTTGGGTCAATAGTTGGGTTTGCCCGGCTCCCATGTTTTGGTACCTTACGTTCCGTTGTATCGGCTAAGGTAGCACTGGGAGAACCACTGCGATTGCGCCCCAGTTGAGCTGGGTTAACGCCTCAGTGGAGAAAGCTAAAACTGACCGTCATGATGAGGCGAGAGCCGGTCGCTGTTCGAAGAGGTTTTTTGCGAGTCCTTAAAGACTTATGCCGCTTAGAGCGAGGAGCCGGATCTTGTCCGGCCCAGGCGTGGATAGCGCCCCAAATTCGGCCTTCCGAAGACTAGGGGCTTCGCCAAAATTCAAAATTATAGAATTCTATGGCTAAGTGAGAGTGTTCAAGCATTGTAAGTTTGGTTGCCTTGTTCGCTGTGTTGAGCGCCTCCCTAGATGGACCCAAAAATGGGAACAAGAGTGCTCAAGTTTATCCCGAACACCCCAGCACTCGCGGCATGGGGGCTGAAGCCGACGACTTGCCATCTCTCAGATTTGATAAACAACCGCACAAAAGGTAATATTTTAAATTAACAAGCGTTGCTTAGCGCATATGAACTAAGTTTTCAGCGCACAGGATAACAAAATGCGAGTCTACTCAAAAATTACATCTTTGGAGCACTCCCCTGCAATAGTGCAGGCGCCCTTTAGCACACTCTTATAATACATTTTGGGCGTGCGATGCTCCTTGCCCTCTGGTGGCGGGCCCGTCACAAGCTTCTGGGCATCCATCTTGCCCCAGTGCACCTTTGCGCGGGCAAGGGCCCGACGGGCAGCCTCAACACAGGCGGAGTGCTTGATGACTTCAACCCACGGGCACGCATCCACCAGCCGTCGCACCACGCCGAAGTAGCTCCCAGGCAAGGCCTCCTTAGGCCAAAGCCGAACTATGAGGCCCTTCATGGCCTGTTCGGCCGCCTTGTGGAGATCGACCAGCTGCTTCAGCTGGTCGCTAAGAGGCACCGGATGTCCGGCCTCAGCATACTGAGACCAGAAGACCTTCTCCGTCGAGCTCCCCTCCTCGGCCCGGTAGAATGCAGCAGCATCGGACACGCTGCAAGGAAGATCTGCGAACGCTCCTGGAGAGCTCCGAATTCGGGTAAGCAACAGGTAATTAACACTCACATGCTTACTTTGCATGAAAAATGCCTTACCCGCTGCTATTTTCTTCACCGCCTCAATCTCCTGGAGGGCCATGTGGGCTTCGGCCTTAGAGGCTTTGGCACTCTCAAGAGCCTTTGCAAGCTCAGACTCTCGAGTCTTCGAGTCACGCTCTAGGCTCTCATGTTTTTTCATGAGATCATGGAGCTCTTGCTGTACCTCCGCCACCCGCGCCACCTGCTTCTCTCGCTCGGTGCGCTCCGCGCCGCATTGCATTCGGCCGTGGCCACCGCCTCTTTCAGGGTCGCCACCTCGTTAGTGGCCCCTGCAATACCCACGTTATCCTTGTCATTCTTTTCGCAACCAAAATCCTTTTCTGTAAGGTACAATTTTAGTAAGGTGTTACTCACCTTCCTTGTCCTCGAGCTGCTTCTTGGCACGGCCGAGCTCGTTCTCGGACCGCTCGAGGCTTTCCTTCAACGTATTGACCTCCGCAGTCAGTGCGGCAGAGGTCAGCAGCGCAGCCTGCAATCCCATATTGACATATTTATTATGACTCATGCGTATATCTTTTTAGATCCTCAGTTCGGCTTTTCTTTCCGAACACCGAACCGAGCATCAGGGGCTACTGTCTATGCGGTACCATTTTATACATATTGAAATTCTTACCTCAAAGCCTGTTAGAAGGATGCTGCAGGCTTCGGTCAGCCCGTTCTTGGCGAGCTGAACCTTCTGAATCACCGCACTCATAACAATGCGGTGTTCCTCTCCAATGGAGGCGCCATTGAGCGCCTCCAGAAAGTTATCAGGCGCCTCCGATTGGACGGAGGCTGCCGGCGTCACGGTCTTGCCCTTCTTACGAAGGGGTCGCCCGCCGGACTCTGGAGCCACTGTGGGTTCCGGGGCCGAGTCCGGTGCAAAGTCCGGGAGGTTGCCTGCGACACCCCCGGGGCCTCCTCCTCCTGGTGGGTCCCTTCCTGGGACCCCACCTCGGCTTCATCTGCATCACGGGGGGTGGAGGCCATCGGAAGAGAATCCATATCCGACGCAACTAAGGACCCGCTCGACGAAGCGGGAAGATCATCCTTAGGCGGACTGCAGGGATGTATGCGGCATTGGAAAGACATTATGTGGCGGAAAATAAAAACCTTGAAGTTATTCGGGAGTCCGGATACTTACGATCTCGCCAGGGGCTTGGCCCTTGGAAGCCAGTCCTCATCGTCGTCACTGGCGTTAGCGGAGCAGTCCGGGGGAAGAGTTTTTTCCTTCTTGGACCCTTCGGCCTCCCTTGTTGGGGAGGCCTTCCTTTTCTTCCCTCCCCCCGCTAGGGGAGAGGCTTTCTTCTTCTCCTCCTCGCCTTTGTGGGAGGAGTCGGCCTCGGATTCATCATCCGATAGCACCTGAAAATGGGAACTCTTCTGAGTCCCCGTGGCCTTCTTCTTGGCCTTCTTCACCGGCACCACGTGGGGTGCCGGAGCCAGCAGCCCTGTTAGGCGGGCGTCCGCTGGATCCTCAGGTAATGGGGCCGGACAGATAGTCCATTCGGCCTTTGCCAGCTAGTCCCGTCAAAGGTAAAGGGAGTTTAGATCCCGTATAGAGTCAAACTATGGAAAACAAATGGCAAATCACTTACCTCGTCAGCTGGACGCTGCGAGCGGAATCCGCGATCTTCGGTAGCGGATGCGGGAGCCTCGGCGCCTTTGAACAACACCTTCCAAACATCTTCGTACGTAGTGTCGAAGAGCCCGCTCAGGGTCTGGTGCTGCGCCGGATCGAACTCCCACATGTTGAAGCCCCGTCGTTGGCACGGGAGAATCCGGCGGATGAGCATGACCTGGACTACGTTGACAAGCTTGAGCTTCTTGTCCACCAGCTTTTGGATGCAGGCTTGGAGTCCGGTCAGCTCATCCGAATCGCCCCAGATCCGGCCACTCTCTTTCCAGGAGGTGAGCCGTGGAGGGATGCCGGATCTGAATTCGGGGGCCGCTGCCCAATCAGGGTCACGCGGCTCGGTGATGTAGAACCACCCCGATTGCCACCCCTTAATGGTTTCCACGAAAGTGCCCTCCAGCCATGTAATGTGGGACATCCTTCCCACCATGGCGCCTCCACACTCCGCTTGGCTGCCCTTCACAACCTTCGGCTTGACACTGAAGGTCTTGAGCCACAAGCCGAAGTGGGGCTGGATGCAGAGGAAGGCCTCGCACACGACGATAAACGCCGAGATGTTGAGGATGAAATTCGGGGCCAGATCATGGAAATCTAGGCCGTAGTAGAACATGAGCCCCCGGACAAAGGGATGAAGTGGGAAGCCCAGTCCACGGAGGAAATGGGGAAGAAATACTACCCTCTCATGGGGCCTGGGGGTGGGGATGATCTCTCCCTCGTCGGGGAGCCAGTGCGCGATGTCGCTGGACAAATATCCGGCGTCGCGCAGCTTCTGGATCTGCCCCTCCGTGACGGAGGAGGCCATCCACTTGCCTCCCGCTCCGGAGATAGTTGGAGGAGGTTCAGGTGAGAAGTGCGGACTTGGGCGCTGGAGCTCGAGTTCGCAGAGATGGATAAGCCAAGGAGGAAGAAGGCGCAGGCAAAAGGGTTGGATCTTTATCCCCTTATATGGGCGGACAAAAACATGTGTCCCCACCGGCCTGGTAAAACTCGCTTATCTCCCAAGCGTCACAATCAATGGCGCGGTTGGGTTACCCACATCCGTATTGATGGGAATCCCGGAATAAGGGGAACACGATCTCTGCTTAGACAAGACGTGCCAAGGAAACCGCCTCGCTAAATGCGCTGAGGTGATACAATAAAAACAATTCGAGTAAAGGCTTGGTAATGGTGTGACGTCACGCCACAAAATACGTCAGCAGATTGAACTTGTGTAATATTATTCTCTCTACGGTGGTACGTGGAATTTATTTTTGCAGAGCCGGAAACTATCCTGGTGTTCACAATCTTCTATGAATTATTCGGAGGAAGAACCCGCCTTGCAATGCCGAAGACAACATGTGCACCGGACTCGTCGTCATTGAAGCCTGGTTCAGGGGCTACTGAGGGAGTTCCGGACTAGGGGGTGTCCGGATAGCCGAACTATCATCATCGGCCGGACTCCAAGACTATGAAGATACAAGATTCAAGACTTCATCCCGTGTCCGGATGGGACTTTCCTTGGCGTGGAAGGCAAGCTTGGCGATACGGATATGTAGATCTCCTACCATTGTAACCGACTTTGTGTAACCCTAGCCCTCTCCGGTGTCTATATAAACGGATGGCTTTAGTCCATAGGACGAACAACAATCATACCATAGGCTAGCTTCTAGGGTTTAGCCTCCTTGATCTCGTGGTAGATCTACTCTTGTAACACACATCATCAATATTAATCAAGCAGGATGTAGGGGTTTACCTCCATCAAGAGGGCCCGAACCTGGGTAAAACATCGTGTCCCTTGTCTCCTGTTACCATCCGCCTACACGCATAGTTCGGGACCCCCTACCCGAGATCCGCCGGTTTTGACACCGACTGCGGCCAAAGGAGAACTACTGCGATTGTGCCCTGGTTATTCCGGATGAGCACCTCAG
Source organism: Triticum dicoccoides (assembly GCF_002162155.2). Taxonomy (NCBI): domain Eukaryota; kingdom Viridiplantae; phylum Streptophyta; class Magnoliopsida; order Poales; family Poaceae; genus Triticum; species Triticum dicoccoides. The sequence continues at coordinate 691,702,711 of NC_041383.1, read as the reverse complement.
CAGAGAAAGCCGAAAACTGACTGTCATGATATAGAGAGAGACTGTTCAACCACTCGAAGACTCATCGGAACCTTTAGGGTTCCTCCGCATTAATGAAGGACCGCTTACCGGTCATGTACACATGCGCCCGGATTCGGATGCACGCAAAGGTACAAGGGGCTACATAGTAGCCCCACCGTCAAACTCCTATGGCTAAGTGAAAGTGCTAAAGCTATATAGTCCGGTTGCCTAGTTCGATGTGCGATTACCTCCTTAATGGACCAAGACGTTGGATCAAGTGTGATTAGGCATATTTTCGCGAACACCCCCGCATAATATGCGTGGGGGCTGAAGCCAACGACTGCTAACTTTCAGAATTGCACACACACACACACATATATATATATTATATATGTATATAATATATATATATATATATATATATATATATAATATGAAACGGCCACACAGGAGGCACAACAACACTTTCGGGTGAAAAGTATAAATATAGCCTCCATAATCAAAATAACATTGTCTTTACAGTGACACTATTTGTCACTCGAACATGACATTTTTTGAGCAATGAGCCTCTATAAAGCGAGCACCTTCTGCTACCTGCTCCAAGACGTGCTCGGCCGGATCCTGGCCTCTCGCCGGATTCTGGTCGCAACGAAGGTGGCCTCCATATCCGTCCAATATGCTTTAACACGGGCAAGAGCCATCCGTGCACCCTCTATGCATGCCGACCTCTTCATGGCATCGATCTGCGATATGGCACCAAGGAATTGTTGCACTAAACCAAAGTAACTGTCTGGCTTAGGCCCCTTCGGCCATAAATGGTCTATTACAGACCGCATTGCAAGACCGGACAGCCTGTGGAGCTCGGCCACAGCAGCCATCCTCTCACTCAAAGGCAATGTGTGCATTGGAGCGCTGAACTGCGACCAGAACAACTTTTCCACTTCATCATCTTTTTGATCCTCAAAGAACTTGGCCGCATCAGCCGCACTCTTCCCAGAATCTGCATAGGCGTCTGCAGGACTCTAGCGTCGATCTAGAGGAGCGTACTTCGGATTTAAAAACTTCATCCGCAACAAATAAGGGTTTCCAGCCGCGATTTCCCCGGCCTGTCGAAGCTCCTCCCGTGCATCCCTAATCTCGGAATGCGTCTCCTTGGCATCAAGAGCCTTTTTCAGGTCAGCCGCATTAACCTTATTATCTTTTTCAAGAAGCTCATACCAGTCGGCGACATTTTTTAGCTCCACAGCCATCTCGGCTATCTTTTCTTTGCTTCGGGGACGAGCAGCCTGTTCGGCTCTCAATTCTTCAGCCGCCTTCAGGGCAGCCGCATTGCTCGCCCGGGTTTGTTCCTTAGCCAGGGCAAGTTCCGCCCTCAGGGCTTCCACGGCAGCTGCACCGTGTGCAGTCCAAACATATAACATTAGCATTATTCTCCTCTCAGTTTTTCCTACAAAAAATAATAAGGGAAGCAGAGCACATACCCTGTGACTCGTTGAGCCGCTCGTTCACTAGTGTGATATCGGCATCAATAGACCCAATCTGCCTCCTTAGTTCGGCAACTTCAACGGATCGGTCGGCTGCCTGATCCTTAGACACCTGCGCATAAATACAACGCGATCATTACTTACACAAATATGATCCTCCGTTTGCCGCCTAGGGCGGAAAACCAGAGTCTCAGGGGTTACTATCCATATGGAGCACACCTAGCGCGTGCGTCACAGCCAAAAAATATGTATTTTTCATTACATACCTCAAAGCCTCTGAGCAGGCTTGTAAAGGCTTCATTCAACTCGCTTGTGGCGGATGAAATCTTCTCGAGCACCATGCTCATTAATGAACAGTGCTCCTCCGAGAGATCAGCTCGCTCCAGAAGGCCCGTCAGTGTGTTCGTCCTAACGTCGAATTGGGTCGGACCCTTCTTGTCACCCTCCGTGGGAGCTGAACGCTCCGGGCTCAGGGCGGCCGAAGTATTAGCTTCTGGCTTTGGTAGGTCCAGACTCCTCTGTGACGACACCTCGGGGTCGCCCGCCTCATGAGGCGGAGAGGTTGGTGGGGTCTCACTCTCCATCATCTCCGGAAGGAGGTCCCCCGAAGACGAACTCTGTCGAGAAGAGCTACTAGCCAGACTGCAAAGAATGGATCCTGGTTATTGCTCTCGGAGAGGGAAGTAGTACCTTCGTATTTACGATTAACTTACAGCTCGGCTGAGGGCTGGCCCGTTGGTGCGCATGGCGTGGTAAGGACGCCCTTTCGGGCAAGGCCCCCCTGGGGAATCTTTCTTCCCCTGTTTGGGCACCTCCGTCTCCAAGTATTTGGAGGCGGCCCTTTTCATCCCGCGCGGGGAGGAGGCCTTTGATTCCCCTCCCCGACTATCCTCTTTGGGGAGGTAACAATTCCCCCGATTTGGATGCGTAATGTGTGAAGTTCTGCTTCTTTGTCTTCCCTTCGTCTTTCCCCGATGGCACTTTACTTACCACACGGCCAAGCATCTTTGCTACAGCGGGACTTGGCGAGCCTTCGGGAAGTGGCGCCGACACCTGATTCTTTCCGCCTTCCTAAGCCATTCCTGGCCACGGAGAATTTTCAGAATAATGACTATGACAAAAATATACGAGGTTATCGGTGTCTGGGTTACTTACTTGGGTATCTGGGCGATTGTAGCTCAGGCCCGCATCCTCGGTGATATCCGGACACTTTACTTGTGGTCTGAAGAATAATTTACACATTCCTTCGAGCGTCAGGTCGAAGAAGTGCAGAATAGTCCGCGGACCCTCTGGATTGAACTCCCACATCCGGAGAGGCCGACGTTTGCACGGCAACATCCGTCGGATTAGCATTACCTGAATTATGCTGACAAGGCTAATGTCACTCTCAAGAAGCTCCCGGATACGGCTCTGCAATGTTGGTACATCACCAGCAGATCCCCAATCCCGTCCTATATCTGTCCATGATGCCAGTTGAGAAGGAGGACCTGAACGGAAGTCGGGGGGAGCCACCCACTTTGTGCCTCTGGGAGCCGTGACGTAAAACCACCTCCGTTACCATAGATCGGACACCTCTGGGAAGGAGCCCTCTGGCCATGGGGAACCGGCATTCCTGCATATCACAGCACCTCTGCACTCCGCATGTCGCCCCCAGTCATCTTCGGCTTCACATTAAAGGTCTTGAGCCATAAGCCGAAGTGTGGAGTGACATGGAGAAAAGCTTCGCACACAACGATGAACGATGAAATACGATGAAAATCTAACCCGTAATAGAACATGAGCCCTCTCACAAAGGGATCAAGGGTGAAGCCCAAGCCGAGAAGAAAGTGAGAAACAAACACGACGCGCTCGTTGGGCTCGGGAGTAGGGATGACCTGCCCTAGAGCAGGAAGCCTGTGCTTGATGTCGGCGGTCGGATATCTAACCTCCCTAAGCTTCGCAATGTCCTCCTCTGTGACTGAGGAGGCCACCCACCGGCCATGGTTGGATCCGGACATGGTGGAGGATCTGGGGTGCTTGAGTTTGGGTTTCGGGTGATAGAACTCGAGATGCGAAAAGGCATAAGGGTGGATGAAAAAAGGGATTGGCCTCGGCCCCTTTATAAAGGGGATGAATATCAAGCGTCCTCAGCGTAACCGCTTGGGACTTGCCTAAAAACGTGGAGTCATACCAACAGGCATCATGGGGTTGCACGCTCCCGTATTGATGAAAAATCTCGCGATAAGGGGAAACACGATCTCTGCTTTGGCAGGGCGTGCCAATAAAACCGCCTCACAGCCCGTATCGAGGCAGGCCAAGAGAAACCGGTTCATGATTGGACCGGACCACGGCGTAAGAGCACACCGTACAAAAATTGCCAACAGATCAGATTTATGAAGTGCCATGCTCTCTGTGGTGGTATATGAAGATCGTCTTGCGGATCCGGACACGATTCAAGTGTTCGATAATTACTTTGGAGTATTCGGAGATGGAACCCGCCTTGCAATGCTGAAGGCAAACTGCGCGCCTGACTCATCGTCATTGAAGCCTGGTTCAGGGGATACTGAGGGAGTCCTGGATTAGGGGGTGTCCGGACAGCCGGACTATATACTTTGACCAGAGTGTTGGACCGTGAAGATACAAGACTCAAGACTTCGTCCCGTGTCCGGATGGGACTCTCCTTTGCGTGGAAGACAAGCTTGGCGATCCAAATATTATATTTCCTTCTTTGTAACCGACTCCATGTAAACCCTAGCCCTCTCCGGTGTCTATAGAAACCGGAGAGTTTAGTCCTTAGGGACAGAATCATAATCATCATAGGCTAGCTTCTAGGGTTTAGCCTCTACGATCTCGTGGTAGATCAACTCTTTAACACTCATACCATCAATATCAATCAAGCAGGAAGTTGGGTTTTACCTCTATCGAGAGGGCCCAAACCTGGGTAAACATTGTGTCCCTTGCCACCTGTTACCATTAGCCTCCGACGCATAGATCGGGACCCCCTACCCGAGATCCGCCGGTTTTGACACCGACACCGTGCTCGGAGCAAGGCAGCTGCATCAGGCCATCACCTTAGCTGATGTGGATGGGGTTGGCGCCGGTCTCTCATGGCCTACTATTAATGATGGCGTTGGCCATGGAGGCGCGGGTAGTTAGAATTCCTTAGGAATCTCGTCTTTTGTTCCCTGCGAGGAATCGAGAAAACACCCCATGGGGGCATGTAAAGGGTATGCGCTGCCTTTTGATGATGTGATCCTTATTATGAAACTATGTGAATGTTTGTCCTGTCCCGGCTTGGTCCCCCCTTTCTAACCTCGCTTCGACTCCATGCTCTACGCTGACAGGTCTCGGTCCCCAGGCAGGCTTCAGCTGTCACTGGTATGCTAGGTCGCGATGTCGTGGTCAAGGCCAGGAGGTGAGCGGCCCGAGGTCCAGCAAGAGCCCATGAGGCGCGATGCTCAGGAGGTCCCCTTTAGCGTGCAAGCAGCCGCCGAGAGGTGAGAAAGGAAGGCAACATTGTCGTCATAGAGCTGCATCAAGTGAAGATTTTGCGCTGCATCGGTTAGCCGATCTAGGTGTGAAACTTATCTTCAGAATAGGGAGTCGTTCCTTCACGTCGCACCGAACTTGTACATCGGCGGATGTGGCGTAGCTAGGTTAGGCACTCGCGAGCTTTCCCATTCTTCCGCACGCTCCCCTTCATGCTCTACATCCTTAGGTCCCGGCCCTCGACCGAGCTCAGCCGCCACTCGTATGCCAGCTCGCGATACCATGGACAAGGACAGGGGGTGAGGGCTGGAGAGCCAGTAAGAGCTCCTGAGTCGCGATGCTCAGGAGCCCCCCTTTTAACGCGCAAGCAGGTGGCGTGGGGAAGAGAGAGAGGGCTCGTGGTGCCACCCGCTTCAGACCTCAGGAGGTTCCTACAAACTAACACAAGAAAAGCACGGGTTGCCATTATGATCGCCGGCCGGCCAGTGGTTGCTCCGAGAGAGTGGTGAGGGCACTGAGGGCCTGGTGAGGTGGCACGTGCAGGGCTGCCATGAGCCAGAGCTTGACCACTCAGATTTGTCGACATTGCAGGGACGGACCCATGAGCAAGCGCTGTGCCAGCATGTATGGCTCCAGGGGTAGATGTCAATCGAAAAGGCGATAATCACAGGCAGGTGAAGCATGAAAAGCAAATCAGCTTAGGCAAATGCGGGAGGGATACATACCACTGGGTCGGGCCTGAGCAGCTTGGGGATGATGCAGCCCGAGGGGCGGCCCCGGTAAGGTAAACTAAAGGCATAAGAAAAAGGGATACATGCCACAAGGACGGACCCATGTGGCCTGGGAATGATGCAGCCCTGAGGGTGCTCCCAGCTGAAATGAACTTGGGAAGATGTCACTTGGTACCATTGTAGAGGGGGTGTTGGAGTAGTTGAAGATGCGCAGTGAAGGGGCCGAGCCTCACGAGCCACCGGAGCCCTGAGCTTCCTGAGGCTCTGGGGATCCAGGCGGTTCCTCAAGGACCATCTCCATCTCCGCTAGGACCGCGTGGTGCCTGGCCTCGTGAGCCGCCAGAATGCTCTGCAGATGACGCTGGATGGTGGCAACCGCGTTCGACAGGCCAAAAGGCATGCGAACATAGCTGTGCGGTGGACCCTCGCAACGTCCCAAGTGCGAAGGCCAGAGGCGCTCCTGAGATTGGGCTCGATTGAGCCCTGGGACATCAATGCAGACGCGCAGCCCACCATCCTCGCCTGGATGGGGAGCTACGCCAGGGAAACAGCGATCACCGTGTATGACTCTTGCTTCCTGAAGCTCCTGAGTGGCCTTGGTGATGAACTCCTGAGGGTTGGGCTTTCCTCGCCCGGTGCCTTCCTGAGGGAAACGTGCTGCGAAGCACGCCTCCAAGTGGTGCCCAAGCGCCTCCCTCGTGATTTTGGCAAAGTCTGAGGCCCTCCAGAAGAGAGCCCCCGAGCCCCGCCCAAGGAGGGCCCCGGGCACGCCTCCCTATGCGATGGAAGGAGGCGCCCCTTGCATAGGCGTGGATCCTGATGCAGCACCTCCTGACATGCCAACCTCATGAGGCCTTGAGCTGGGCGATGTCTTCTTCTTCTTGGGGACTGCCTCAGGAGTGTTCTTGCCCTTGCTGTCCGGGTCCTTGATTGATGCAACTTGGAAGGCGCGCTGGAGGGAGCACACCACATCTCTTTCCTAGCAGGGGACCGTGATGATTCCGCCGCTTCCTAGCATCTTGAGGACATTGTAGCCGTGGTGGGTCACCGCCATGAACTTGGCCAGGGCTGGATACCCGAGGATGGCATTGTATGACAGGCGGATGTGGGCGACGTCAAAGTCGATGAGCTTGGTGTGGTAGTTGTTGTGCTGTCCGAAGGTGACAGGGAGGCGGACCTGCCCTATCGGGGCGGTGGAGCCATCAGTAACTCCTGAGAAAGGCTTGGTAGGCTGAACTTGATTTTATGGCACTTGGAGGTTGTTGAGCGTCTAAACGGACAGAACGTTGAGCCCTACGCCGCCATCAATGAGGGTCCTGGTGACTTGCACGTTGCTGATGACTGGGGAACAAAGCATCGGGAGAATGCCAGCAGTAGCTGCACACTTGAGTTGATCTACTGAGATGAAGGTGATGGCGCACTTGGACGACTTGAGCGGGCGCATGGCCTCAAACCTGGGGAGGAATGCATTCACCTCGCGACTGATCTGCTTGAAGATGCACTGAGAGGCTGGGGCCTGAGCTCCACCCAAGATGCAAGCAATAGCACGTGGCTCCTGAAAGCCCCCAACCCCTTCGTCCTGGTGGTGGTTGTCGTTCCTTCTAGGCGGTGGCGGCAGAGGAGGAAGACCTGCGTTTCCCTGCGGGCGATCCTCGCGAGGCTGATCCCTCCAGGCACCCTCGCGAGGGTGGTCCTGCCAACGATCCTCACGAGGTCGATCACACCACTCCTGGCGAGGGCCACGGTCGTCCCATCGTCCTCCGCCTTGTCCGCCTCCTCGGTCGTAGCCCCGGTTATTGCGCTCGGGGCGTCGACCAAAGCATCCTTCTCGAACGGCCCTGAGCTCTTCGCATTCATTGGTGTTGTGGGTGTGGAGGTTGTGGTAGGCGCAGAACGGCCGGCTACCCTTGGACGACTCCGACTGGTCCCTGCCGCGCTTCGTGTCTAGCTCTGCTGCGAGCACGGCTGCTCCTTTGCGCTTCACGTCCTTGGCCTTGGCCTTCTTTTATTCTGGGTCAGCAGCTGGCAGCTCAAGGAGGGAGAGGCGTCCCTCCTCAGCTCTTGCGCACTTGGTTGCCAGGTTGGACAGCTCCAGAGATGTGCACAACTCCTCGTGGATGGCGAGCTCCTGCTTCATCTTGACATCGCGGACGCCATCAAAGAACGCTGAGATGATGGCCTTGTCCGTCACCTTGGGGATCTTGAGGAGGGCACTGTTGAAGCGTTGGATGTATCTCTGCGAGGTCTCTCCAGGTTGCTGCTTGATGCGGCGCAGGTCACCCGCGGCCGGAGGGCGGTCGCGAGTGCCCTGGAAGTTGGCGATGAAGCGGCTGCGCATCTCGTCCTAGGAGGAGATCGAGCCGAGAGGAAGGTTCAGGAGCCAGGTGCGGACACCATCCTTGAGCGCCATGGGAAACCAGTTTGCCATGACCCTTTCGTCTCTGTTGGCCTCCTTGATGCCCAGCTCGTAGAGCTGCAGGAACTCCGCAAGGTCTGCAGTACCGTCATAGCAAGGAGGCAAGTCTGGCTTGAACTTGCTTGGCCAGGCGACGCTATGCAGCTCGGTGGTGAAGGCACGGCAACCTGCTGTGTCCACCGGAGCCCTTTGCTGACGCGGGGCTTCCTCTTGGTGGTACTCGCGTAATGCCGCCAGAGGAAGCACGGGGTCTTGGCGCGCTGATGCAGGGACGTGGTCTTGTCGTGCTGGTGCAGGGAACACGTGAGTGCCTTCTTGAGGTCGAGGGATTTCTTGGCAGCTTCTTTCTTGTCACGCGGGTGTTGGATGCGGTGGGTCACGTCCAGGGGGTACACGCCTTGGAGCCAGGGCGCCTTCTTGGGGGAGAGGTGGCGGAGGTGCTCCCTGATCCGCGTCGCCCATGCATGACGGAGGGCGAGGCAGCGAGAGGGACGACACGAGAGAGCCCCCTGCGGTGCTGACGAGCTCGGTGATGCGAGCGAGCCATTCTTCATAGAGGTCGTCGACGGGGTGGTAGTGCAGGAGCTCATGTGCCAGGAGCAACGCGGCTTGCGCGTCCATGGGGGCGCAACGAGCGTGAGACGACAAACCAGCTGGGGTCAGGAACGGAGTGGCGGTGCGGCCTTCCCGCCGCACCGAGGGGTGCAGCAAAGATGCTTGCTGCTCATTCCCCGCTGGGCCGGTGGCGGCATTGGCGGCAGGTGACGGAGAATGATGAGGAGGCCCACCGATGGGAACCGTCTAGGCGACGCGAGCGGTGAGAGCAGCTGGGCGCTTAGCGCGGGCTCGGCAAGTGTCTGCCATGGATGCGACGAAGCGATGGGACACAGATCAGCGGAAAGAAGATTCCGGCGTACCCCTACCTGGCGCACCAAATGTCGGATATAGGGTTCCGGGAAGACCCTTAAGGTTCGAATACTGGGGTGCGCACGAAGATCTCTCCCTACCGAAACACGCCCTCATCCTCGCCGCAACTTCTAAGCTAGATCGATGAACAACACAAGAGACACAAGATTTATACAGGTTCGGGCCACCGTTGTGGTGTAATACCCTACTCCTGTGTGTGGTGTGGTGGATTGCCTCTTGAGCTAATCATGAACAGTACAGGGGAAGAATAGCCTCGTGAGGAGAGGTGTTCTTGTGTTTGGTGGTGTGTTTGAGGAGGATTCGATCCGTCTCTAGATGAGAAGCTTTCTACTGTGGTGGCTAGCCCTATTTATAGAGGCCCTGGTCCTCTTCCCAAATATTGAGTGGGAAGGGATCCAACAACGGCCATTTTGAAATTGGACAGCTAGTACAATCTATCCTGACTAAAGGTGGTCTTCGCCTGCCAAAGGTGCTGGTGATGACGGTGTCTTGGGCTCCACGGTGACCTCCATCCTGCCATCCTGCTGGTCTTGGTCTCGTTGCACCAATAAGGAAACCTTTGCATGATGCCTTGGTACTCCGCGCCTGCGCTCGCCCCCTTTGCACCAAAGAGGAAACAAGGACACTGTGCAGGCTAGCGCCCGCCTGGTCTTGATCGTCATGGCTTGCGTCATGGGCACCTCGCGAGGTACCCCTTGCCTTGATCTCTCCGCCTCCTCGCGAGCCTGCCTGGTGAGGCCGCCCCTGAGGAGGCCTTGCGTCGTCCGCCCCGCAAGGCTTGGCCCCTCGCGAGGGTCTTGAGTGCTTGGTTGATGAAGACGGTCCGTACTAAGCCACCGGTTGAGCCACGCTGCAGGCCGCTGATACATCTCCAGCGTATCTACTTTTCCAAACACTTCCGCCCTTGTTTTGGACTCTAACTTGCATGACTTGAATGAAACTAACCCGGACTGACACTGTTTTCAGCAGAAAAGTTCTTGGAATGTCCTGGAAATCCACGGAGGCACTTTTTGGAATTAATAAGAATTTTTGGCGAAAGAATTAATGCCAGGGGGCCCATAGCCTGTCCACGAGACAGGGGTGCCCCCCCCCCCTAGGGCGCGTCCTCCTATCTCGTGGGCCCCCTGGACCTCCACGGACCTCAACTCCAACTCCATATATTCCGTCTCGGGGAGAAACAAATCAGCGAGAAAGTTTCATCGCATTTTACGACACGGAGCCGCCGCCAAGCCCTAATCTCTCTCGGGGGGGCTGATCTGGAGTCCGTTCGGGGCTCCGGAGAGGGGGATTCGTCGCCGTCATCACCATCAACCATCCTCCATCACAATTTCATGATGCTCACCGCCGTGCGTGAGTAATTCCATCGTAGGCTTGCTGGACGGTGATGGGTTGGATGAGATTTACCATGTAATCAAGTTAGTTTTGTTAGGGTTTGATCCCTAGTATCCACTATGTCCTGAGATTGATGTTGCTATGACTTTGCTATGCTTAATGCTTGTCACTAGGGCCCGAGTGCCATGATTTCAGATCTGAACCTATTATGTTTTTATAAATATATGTGTGTTCTTGATCCTATCTTGCAAGTCTATAGTCACCTATTATGTTTTATGATCCGACAACCCCGAAGTGAGAATAATCGGGATACTTCTCGGTGATGACCGTAGTTTGAGGAGTTCATGTATTCAGTATGTGTTAATGCTTTGGTCCGGTTATCTATTAAAAGGAGGCCTTAATATCCCTTAGTTTCCGCTAGGACCCCGCTGCAACGGGAGGGTAGAACAATAGACGTCATACAAGTTCTTTTCCATAAGCACATATGACTATTTACGGAATGCATGCCTACATTACATTGATGAATCGGAGCTAGTTCTATATCACCCTATGTTATAACTATTGCATGAGGAATTGCATCCGGCATAATTATCCATCACTAATCCATTGCCTACGAGCTTTTCACATATTGTTCTTCGCCTATTTACTTTTCCGTTGCTACTGTTAGAACTACTACAAAACCCCAAAAACATTTATCTTTACTGTTGCTACTGTTACCATTATTATCATACCACTTTTGCTACTAAACACTTTGCTGCAGATACTAAGTTATCCAGGTGTGGTTGAATTGACAACTCAACTGCTAATACTCAAGAATATTCTTTGGCTCCCCTTGTGTCGAATCAATAAATTTGGGTTGTACTTCACCCTCGAAAGCTGTTGCGATCCCCTACACTTGTGGGTTATCAAGACTAATTTCTGGCGCCGTTGCCGGGGAGCATAGCTCTATTCTCTGAGTCACTCAGGATTTATATCTGTTGATCACTATGAAGAACTTGAAAGACTCTAAGACCAAGATTTTGCCCTCAACTATGAGGGGAGGTAAGGAAATGCCATCTAGCTCTGCACTAGACTCTCCTTCCGTTATTAGTAGGCTTGCGACACCTAAACCTGCTACTGCTATGAATTCTGATATGTCGCATGTTATTGATGATGCCACTTCTGCTATGCATGATGAAACTACTTCTGTGCGTGATACTACTTTGCCATTAGGTGAATTTCTTGATGAACAACTTGCTACAGTTAGGGGCAATGAAAATATTGAAGAACCTATTATTGATGATAGTGATGATGAACGTTCCCCCAATGATTATGTATTACCTGTTGTTCCTAAGGGTTATGTAATGAATGAAGTAGCTGCTATGGAAATTCTTGCTTGCAATGATAGAAATGATCTTAAGAAATTATTAGCTAAATGGAAGCAGCAGTCTCTTAATGCTAGAATGAAACCTGATCCTGCTGCTGCTTCACCTATCTGTGTTACTGATAAGGAATATGAATTCTCTGTTGATCCTGATATTATTACTTTAGTTGAATCTGATCCTTTTTATGGCCTTCAATCTGAAACTGTTGTGGCACATCCTACCAAGTTGAATGATATAGCCACCCTATTTACTCATGATGAGAAGTCTCGCCATCTATATATCCTTAAGATATTTTCGTTCTCATTAAGGGTGATGCTAAGACTTGGTATAATTCTCTTGCTCCTGGTTGTGTGCGTAGTCCCCAGGATATGATTTATTACTTCTCTGCTAAATATTTCCCTGCTCATAAGAAACAAGCTGCCTTGCGGGAAATATATAATTTTGTGCAAATCAAAGAAGAGAGTCTCCCACAAGCTTGGGGGAGGCTTCTTCGGTTACTTAATGCTTTGCCTGACCATCCTCTTAAGAAAAATGAAATACTTGATATCTTTTATAATGGACTAACCGATGCTTCCAAGGACTACTTGGATAGTTGTGCTGGTTGTGTTTTCAGGGAAAGAACAGTCGACGAAGCTGAAATATTACTGAATAATATGTTGACTAATGAAAATAATTGGACTCTTCCTGAGCCAGTTCCTGAAGTAATTCCTGAACCAATTGAGCCAACTCCTGAGCCTATTCCTAAACCCACTCCGAAGAAGATAGGTGTTTTATTTCTCAGTCCTGAAGATATGCAAGAGGCAAAGATATCAATGAAAGAAAAAGGTATTAAAGCTGAAGATGTTAAGAATTTACCACCTATTGAAGAAATACATGGTCTTAATTTACCGCCTGAAGAACTACATTGTCTTGATAACCCGACATAGGTAGTAAAGGTAAATTCTCTCTATGGATATGATAAAGTTGAAATACCTTCTACTAAATTTCATAGCCCATGCATAGATGAATTTGATGACTTTATGGCTAGACAAGAAAGTTTTAATGCCTATGTTGTTAGAGAGTTAAAGAATAATGCTTTCGAGATAGGACGCGTAGGAGATAATCTGGCTAGAGTTAAAGATGAACTTCACCGCGTTAGCAAATATGCTACTATGGTTGCTACCCAAGCTGAGCAAGTACTCAAAGCTCAAAATGATTTGCTTGATGAATTGAATAATAAAAATGACTTTGCCGTTAGAGTGCCTACTAGAACAGGTAGAATGACTCAGGAACCTTTGTATCCTGAAGGCCACCCTAAGAGAATCGAGCAAGATTCTCAAAGAAGTAATTTAGAAGCACCTAGTTCTTCTAAAAAGAAGAAGAAGAAAAATGATAGAACGTTGCATGCTTCTAGTGAACCTACTGTAGACACACCTGAGAATCCCAATGATATTTCTATTTCTGATGCTGAAAGACAGTCAGGTGATGAACATGAACCTAGTGATAATATTAATGATAATGTTCATGTTGATGCTCAACCTAGCAAAGATAATGATGTAGAGATTAAACCTGCTGTTGATCTTGATAACCCACAATCAAAGAATCAACGTTATGATAAGAGAGATTTTGTTGCTAGGAAGCACGGTAAAGAAAGAGAACCATGGGTTCAGAAACCCATGCCCTTTCCTCCTAAACCATCCAAGTCAAAGGATGATGAGGATTTTGAGCGCTTTGCTGAAATGATTAGACCTATTTTCTTAGGTATGCGCTTAACTGATATGCTTAAAGTAAATCCTTATGCTAAGTATATGAAGGATATCATCACAAATAAAAGAAAGATACTGGAAGCTGAAATTTCCACCATGCTTGCTAATTACACTTTTAAGGGTGGAATACCAAAGAAACTCGGAAATCCGGGTGTTCCAACTATACCATGCTCCATTAAAAGAAATTATGTCAGAACTGCTTTATGTGATCTTGGAGCCGGTGTTAGTGTTATGCCTCTCTCTTTATATCGTAGACTTGAATTGAATAAGTTGACACCTGCTACCTCTTGAGCTCTACGTTGGATTTCCCCGAAGAGGAGAGGATGATGCAGTAAAGTAGCGTAAGTATTTCCCTCAGTTTTTGAGAACCAAGGTATCAATCCAGTAGGAGATCACGCACGAGTCCCTCGTACCTACACAAAACGATAGCTACTCGCAACCAACGCGATTAGGGGTTGTCAATCCCTTCACGGTCACTTACGAGGGTGAAATCTGATAGAGATGATAAATAATCTTTTTTGGTATTTTTGATATAAAGATGCAAAGTGAAAAGTAAAAGGCAAAGTAGAAACAAAGCAAGTAATAAAGTAATGGAGATTGATATGATGAGAATAGACCCGGGGGCCATAGGTTTCACTAGTGGCTTCTCTCAAGAGCATAAGTATTTACGGTGGGTGAACAAATTACTGTTGAGCAATTGATAGAAAAGCGAATAATTATGATGTTATCTAGGTATGATCATGTATATAGGCATCACGTCCAAGACAAGTAGGTCGAAACGATTCTGCATCTACTACTATTACTCCACTCATCGACCGCTATCCAACATGCATCTAGAGTATTAAGTTAAAAACAGAGTAACGCCTTAAGCAAGATGACATGATGTAGAGTGATAAATTCAAGAAATATGATAAAAACCCCATCTTGTTATCCTCGATGGCAACAATACAATACGTGCCTTGCTTCCCCTGCTGTCACTGGGAAAGGACACCGCAAGATTGAACCCAAAGCTAAACACTTCTCCCATTGCAAGAACTACCAATCTAGTTGGCCAAACCAAATGGATAATTCGAAGAGACTTGCAAAGATAACTCAATCATACATAAAAGAATTCAGAGAAGATTCAAATATTATTCATAGATAAGCTGGATCATAAACCCACAATTCATCGGTCTCAACAAACACACCGCAAAAAGAAGATTACATCGGATAGATCTCCATGAGAGAGGGGGAGAACATTGTATTGAGATCCAAAAAGAGAGAAGAAGCCATCTAGCTACTAGCTATGGACCTGAAGGTCTGAAGTAAACTACTCACACTTCATCGGAGAGGCTATGGTGTTGATGTACAAGCCCTCCGTGGTAGATGCCCCCTCCGGCAGAGCTCCAGAACAGGCCCCAAGATGGGATCTCGCGGATTCAAAAAGTTGCGGCGGTGGAATTAGGTTTTTGGCTCCGTATTTGACCAGTCGGGGGTATGTAGGTATATATAGGAGGAAGGAGTACGTCGGTGGAGCAACAGGGGGCCCACGAGGCAGGGGGCGCGCCCTAGGGGGGCGCCTCCCACCCTCGTGACCGCCTATTTTGTTCCTTGGAGTAGGGTCCAAGTCTCCTGGATCACGCTCGGTGAGAAAATCACGTTCCCGAAGGTTTCATTCCGTTTGGACTCCGTTTGATATTCTGTTTCTTCGAAATACTGAAATAGGAAAAAAACAGCAATTCTGGGCTGGGCCTCCGGTTAATAGGTTAGTCCCAAAAATAATATAAAAGTGGAAAATAAAGCCCAATATAGTCCAAAACAGTAGATAAAGTAGCATGGAGCAATCAAAAATTATAGATACGTTGGAGACGTAACAAGCATCCCAAGCTTAATTCCTGCTCGTCCTCGAGTAGGTAAATGATAAAAACGAATTTTTGATGTGGAGTGATACTTTGGCATAATTTCCATGTAAATCTTCGTAATTGTGGTATGAATATTAAGATCCAAAAGATTCAAGTCAAAAGTTCATATTGACATAAAAGTAATAATACTTCAAGCATAGAAATCAAAGCAATCATGTCTTCTCAAAATAGCTTGGCCAAAAGAAAGTTATCCCTACAAAATCATATAGTCTGGCTAAGCTCTTCTTCATCACACGAAGTATTTAATCATGCACAACCC
The DNA here is from genome assembly GCF_002162155.2 of Triticum dicoccoides. Taxonomy (NCBI): domain Eukaryota; kingdom Viridiplantae; phylum Streptophyta; class Magnoliopsida; order Poales; family Poaceae; genus Triticum; species Triticum dicoccoides. The sequence goes on along the minus strand of NC_041383.1, from coordinate 691,687,084 downwards.
CGATGACAAGCCAAGCAATTGTGTCATACTTTAGTAATCTCAAACTTTTTCAATTTTCACGCAATACATGAGCGTGAGCCATGGCATAGCACTATAGGTGGAATAGAATGGTGGTTGTGGAGAAGACAAAAAAGGAGAAGATAGTCTCACATCAACTAGGCGTATAAACGGGCTATGGACATGCCCATTAATAGATAGCAATGTGAGTGAGTAGGGATTGCCATGCAACGGATGCACTAGAGCTATAAGTATATGAAAGCTCAACAAAAGAAACTAAGTGGGTGTGCATCCAACTTGCTTGCTCACAAAGACCTAGGGCACTTTTGAGGAATCCCATCATTGGAATATACAAGCCAAGTTCTATAATGAAAAATTCCCACTAGTATATGAAAGTGACAACATATGAGACTCTCTCTATCATGAAGATCATGGTGCTACTTTGAAGCACAAGTGTGGTAAAAGGATAGTAGCATTGTCCCTTCTCTATTTTTCTCTCTTTTTTTATTTGGGTCTTTTATCTTTTTTTATGGCCTCTTTTTTTATATATATTCCGTCCGGAGTCTCATCCCAACTGGGACAATGCTCTAATAATGATGATCATCACACTTTTAGTTTTCTTACAACTCAACAATTACAACTCAATACTTAGAACAAAATATGACTCTATATGAATGCCTCCGGCGGTGTACCGGGATATGCAATGAATCAAGAGTCACATGTATGAAAATTATGAATGGTGGCTTTGCCACAAATACAATGTCAACTACATGTTCATGCAAAAAGCAATATGAAAAAAGTAATGTGTGTCATATGAACGGAACGGTGGAAAGTTTCATGGCAATATATCTCGGAATGGCTATGGAAATGCCATGATAGGTAGGTATGGTGGCTGTTTTGAGGAAGGTATATGGTGGGTGTATGATACCGGCGAAAAGTGTGTGGTATTAGAGAGGCTAGCAATGGTGGAAGGGTGAGAGTGCGTATAATCCATGGACTCAACATTAATCAAAAGAACTCATGAACTTGTTGCAAAAATTTAGAAGTCATAAAAAACCAAAGCACTACACGCATACTCCTAGGGGGATAGATTGGTAGGAAAAGACCATCGCTCGTCCCCGACCGCCACTCATAAGGAAGACAATCAATAAATAAAATTGTGCTCCGACTTCATCACAAAGCGGTTCACCATACATGCATGCTACAGGAATCAGAAACTTCAACACAAGCATTCTTTAAATTCATAATCACCCCAACTATCATTGCTTTGATATTATAACCTCCATATCTCAAAACAATTATCAAGCATCAAACTTATCTTAGTATTCAGCGCACTCAAAATAAAGTTTCACACATCTTGAATACCAAGTATATTATCTTTAAGCAAATTACCATGCTATTAACAAATCTCAAAATAATCTAAGTGAATCATGAGAGATCAATAGTTTCTTTAAAACAAATCCACCACCGTGCTCTAAAAGATCTAAGTGAAGCACTAGAGCAAAAATTATCACGCTCAAAAGGGTATAAGTGAAGCACTATGAGCAAAACTATCAAGCTCAAAAGATATAAGTAAAGCACATTGAGTATTCTAGCAAATTCCAAATCATGTATGGCTCTCTCAAAAGGTGTGTACAGCAAGGATGATTGTGGTAAACTAACAAACAAATACGCAAATAATACAAGACGCTCCAAGCAAAGCACATAACATGTGGTGAATAAAAATATAGCTCCAAGTAAATTACCGATGGAAGTAGACGAAAGAGGGGATGCCTTCCGGGGCATCCCCAAGCTTTGACTTTTTGGTGTCCTTGTATTATCTTGGGGGTGCCATGGGCATCCCCAAGCTTAGGCTCTTGCCACTCTTTGTTCCATAATCCATCAAAAGAATTCACCCAAAACTTGAAAAGTTCACAACACAAAACTCAATAGAAATCTCGTGAGCTCCGTTAGTGAAAGAAAACAAAAGACTACTTTAAGGTACTATAATGAACTAATTCTTTATTTATATTGGTGTTAAACCTACTGTATTCCAACTTCCTTATGGTTTATAAACTAATTTATTAGCCATAGATGAATTCAAATAAGAAAACAACACACGAAAAACAGAATCTGTCAAAAATAGAACAGTCTGTAGCAATCTGTAACTAACGCAAACTTCTGGAACTCTAAAATTTCTACCAAAATAGGACGTACTGTACAATTTGTTTATTGATCAGCAGCCAAAAGAATCAATGCAAAAGCACGTTTTTGTGATTTATTGATTTTTTTCTCATGAGCGCAAAGTTTCTGTTTCTCAGCAGAATCAAATCAACTATCATCGTAGGTTATCCTATAGGTTCTACTTGGCACAAACACTAAACAAAAGATAAAAACACATCTAAACAGAAAGTAGAAACAAAATTTAACACTAAACAGGAACAAAAACAAATAACAAAAAATAAAATTGGGTTGCCTCCCAACAAGCGCTATCGTTTAACGCCCCTAGCTAGGCATAAAAGCAAGGATAGATCTAGGTTTTTCCATCTTTGGTAGGCAATCCATAAGTGGCCCTCATGATAGATTCATATGGTAATTTTATTTTCTTTCTAGGTAAGTGTTCCATAACCTTTCTCAAGGTAAATTGGAATCTAATATTCCCTTCCTTCATATCAATAATCGCACCAATCGTTCTAAGGAAAGGTCTACCAAGAATAATAGGACATGAAGGATTGCAATCTATATCAAGAACGATAAAATCTACGGGCACATAATTCCTATTTGCAACAATAAGAACATCATAATTCTTCCCATAGGCTTTTTAATAGTGGAATCCGCAAGATGCAAGTTTAGAGAGCAATCTTCAAAGTCACGGAAATCTAGCAAATCACACAAACTTTTGGGAATAGTGGAGACACTAGCACCCAAATCACACAAAGCATGAAATTCATAATATTTAATTTTAATTTTAATAGTAGGTTCCCACTCATCATAGAGTTTTCTAGGGATAGAAACTTTCAACTCAAGTTTTTCTTCATAAGATTGCATCAAGGCATCAACAATGTGTTCGGTAAAGGCCTTATTTTGACTATAAGCATGAGGAGAATCTAGCACGGATTGCAACAAGGAAATACAACCAATCAAAGAGCAATTTTCATAATTAAATTCCTTGAGATCCAAAATAGTGGGTTTAGTAACACCTAGGTTTTTATTTCTTTCAATCCCACTTTCATCAATTTCATCATCAAGGTCTAGAAACTCCGAATTCTTAGAACGCCTTCTAGGTAAAGGAAAATAATATTAAGTTTCATCAAGATTCATATTTCAAAGCAAAGATTTAATAGGGGACACATCAATAACTTTTAGATCTTCATCTTGATTTTCATAGGAATTGGAAGAACACGCTTTAATAAAAGCATCTTTGGAAGCACGCATCCTAGCGGTTCTTTCTTTGCACTCATCAATGGAAATTCTCATGGCTTTGAGGGACTCATTGATATCATGCTTAGGAGGAATAGATCTAAGCTTTAAAGAATCAATTTCAAGAGAAATTCTATCAACGTTCCTAGCCAAATCATCAACTTTAAGCAATTTCTCTTCAAGCAAAGCATTAAAATTCTTTTGTGAATTTATAAACTCTTTAACACTACTCTCAAATTCAGAGGGAATCTTATTAAAATTTCCATAAGAGTTGTTGTAGGAATTTCCATAATTATTAGAAGGATTACTAGGATAAGGGCTAGGATTAAAATTCCCTCTATACGCGTTATTTCCAAAACTATTCCTACCAACAAAATTCACATCCATAGATTCATTATTATTCTCAATCAAAGTAGATAAAGGCATATCATTGGGATCAAGAGAAGTATTTTTAGTAGCAAACATCTTCATAAGTTCATCCATCTTTTCGCTCAAAACATTAATTTCTTCTATAGCATGCACTTCTTTACTAGAAGATCTTTCGGTGTGCCATTGAGAATAACTAGCCATAATATTATCAAGTAATTTTGTAGCACCTCCTAATGTAATTTCCATAAATGTGCCTCCCGTGGCCGAATCTAAAAGATTTCTAGAAGCAAAATTCAATCCGGCATAAAAATTTTGTATGATCATCCATAAATTCAAACCATGAGTAGGGCAATTACGAAGCATCAATTTCATTCTTTCCCAAGATTGGGCAACATTCTCATGATCAAGTTGTTTAAAATTCATAATATCATTCCTAAGAGTGATGATCTTAGCGGGAGGAAAATACTTAGCGATAAAAGCATCTTTGCACTTGTTCCAAGAATCCATACTATTTTTAGGCAAAGACGAAAACCAAACTTTAGCACGATCTCTAAGTGAAAACAGAAATAACTTCAATTTGACAATATCGTTATTCGTATCTTTCTTCTTTTGCATATCACACAAATCAACAAAATTGTTTAGATGAGTAGCGGCATCTTCACTAGGAAGGCCGGCGAATTGATCTTTCATAACAAGATTCAGCAAAGCGGTATTCATTTCACAAGACTCATCATTATTAAGAGGAGCAATCGGAGTACTAAGGAAATCATTATTATTGGTATTCGAGAAGTCACACAATTTGGTATTATCTTGTGCCATGGCAACAAGTAATCTAACACACAAGCAAACAAAAAGGCAAACGAGAAAAGGGCAAAAGGGAAAGAGAGGAGGAGATTGGGAAAGAGAGGGCGAATAAAACGGCAAGGGTGAAGTGGGGGAGAGGAAAATAAGAGGCAAATAATGTAATGAGAGAGATAGGAATTGTGATGGGTACTTGGTATGGTTGACTTCTTGCTACCTCTTGAGCACTGCGTTGGATTTCCTCGAAGAGGAGAGGATGATGAAGTAAAGTAGCGTAAGTATTTCCCTCAGTTTTTGAGAACCAAGGTATCAATCCAGTAGGAGATCATGCTAGAGTCCCTCGTACCTACACAAAATGATAGCTACTCGCAACCAACGCGATTAGGGGTTGTCAATCCCTTCACAGTCACTTACGAGGGTGAGATCTGATAGAGATGATAAATAATATTTCTGGTATTTTTGATATAAAGATGCAAAGTGAAAAGTAAAAGGTAAAGTAAAAACAAAGCAAGTAATAAAGTAAGGTAGATTGATATGATGAGAATAGACCCGGGGGCCATAGGTTTCACTAGTGGCTTCTCTCAAGAGCATAAGTATTCTACGGTGGGTGAACAAATTACTGTCGAGCAATTGATAGAAAAGAGAATAATTATGATGTTATCTAGGTATGATCATGTATATAGGCATCACGTCCGAGACAAGTAGATCGAAACGATTCTGCATCTACTACTATTACTCCACTCATCGACCGCTATCCAGCATGCATCTAGAGTATTAAGTTAAAAACAGAGTAACGCCTTAAGCAAGATGACATGATGTAGAGGGATAAATTCATGCAATATGATAAAAAAAACCATCTTGTTATCCTCGATGGCAACAATACAATATGTGCCTTGCTGCCCCTACTGTCACTGGGAAAGGACACCGCAAGATTGAACCCAAAGCTAAACACTTCTCCCATTGCAAGAACTACCAATATAATTGGCCAAACCAAATGGATAATTCGAAGAGACTTGCAAAGATAACTCAATCATACATAAAAGAATTCAGAGAAGATTCAAATATTATTCATAGATAAGTTGGATCATAAACCCACAATTCATCGGTCTCAACAAACACACCGCAAAAAGAAGATTACATCGAATAGATCTCCACGAGAGAGGGGGAGAACATTGTATTGAGATCCAAAAAGAGAGAAGCCATCTAGCTACTAGCTATGGACCCGAAAGTCTGAAGTAAACTACTCACACTTCATCGGAGAGGCTATGGTGTTGATGTAGAAGCCCGCCATTGTAGATGCCCCCTCCGAAGGAGCTCCGAAATAGGCCCCAAGATGGGATCTCGCGGATACAGAAAGTTGCGGCGGTGGAGCAATAGGGGGCCCACGAGGCAGGGGGCGCGCCCTAGGGGGGGGCGCCTCCCACCCTCGTGACCGCCTCTTTTGTTCCTTGGAGCATGGTCCAAGTCTCCTGGATCACGTTCGGTGAGAAAATCATGTTCCCGAAGGTTTCATTCCGTTTGGACTCCGTTTGATATTCTATTTCTTCGAAATACTGAAATAGGCAAAAAAACAACAATTCTGGGTTGGGCCTCCAGTTAATAGGTTAGTCCCAAAAATAATATAAAAGTGGAAAATAAAGCCCAATATAGTCCAAAACAGTAGATAAAGTAGCATGGAGCAATCAAAAATTATAGATACGTTGGAGACGTATCAACACCTACTGAAATATCTTTGCAAATGGCTGATAAACCAACTGCTATACCTGTCGGTATTTGTGAGGATGTGCCTGTTGTGGTTGCAAATGTCACTATCTTAACGGACTTTGTTATTCTTGATATTCCTGAGGACGATAGTATGTCTATTATCCTTGGTATACCTTTTCTTAATACTGCAGGGGCTGTTATTGATTGCAACAAAGGCAATGTCACTTTTCATGTTAATGGCAATGAGCATATGGTACACTTTCCGAGGAAACAATCTCAAGTTCATAGCATCAATTCTATTGAAAAAGTTCCAACTATCATTTTTGGAAGTTTTGAATTTCCTCTCCTACTATCAAGAAAAAGTATGATATTCTTATTGTTGGGGATTTTCATATCCCCATTGAGGTAACTTAGTGTTATTCGAATTTCTCCGGTTCCGTGTTATTCAGAATGAGTTGGTTAACAAGACTTGATCAACCTTGTTAGCGGGTTCATTTTGATGATCACGAGATGGATGAAACTAGAAGGCACAACCTTCTGTACCCTCCTTTTACTTTCTGTTATTTAGAATAAATAAAGCAAAAATAGTATTATCCGTCTGTTTTCTGAATTATCCGTGCATTAAAAATAGTCCGAAAATAAAAGTGCTCCAAATGCCCTGCAAATTTAGTATGATTTTTTCTGGAATATTTGAGGATTTTAGGAACTGAAAACACTGCAGGAGGGGCAAGCACCAGGACACGAGAGAGGAGGGCGCCCCCCCCCTGTAGGGCGCGCCCCCTGTCTCGTGGGCCCCTGGTGGCTCCCCTCCACTTATGCCAGCACCCACACACTTCATATTCTACCCAAAAAAATCCCCATCCAGCTCAAGCACGAGTTCTAGCTCGTTTTGCTGCGATTTTCGATCTCCTAGGTCAAAGCTCCATTCACAAAACTGCTTTGGGAGATTGTTGCTTGGTATGTGACTCCTCCATTGGTCCAATTAGTTTTTGTTCTAGTGCTTTATTCATTGCAAATATTTGCTGGTTAGGTGACCATGTTCTTGAGCTTGCATGTTAAATTTTTGAGGTCCCAAGCAATTCCAATGCATGATATAGGCTCTAGGCACTTGTAGGAGTAGTTGGTATCAATCTTGTTTAGTTTTATCCACTTTTATTTTGAAGTTACTAAAATTTCAGAAATTTTCAAAAAATGTTAAGGAGGCTCTTTAAAGGCTCTTCTAGCCAAAGTTCTGAGGAAAAGAAAGCCAAAGAGAAGGAAAAAGCCAAGTATAATCTTCCTCGCTTAGCAGAAGTACGGTCGTGCGAATGGCCATGCGAGGATTTCTTGAAAGAAGTCGAAATCCATGAAGACTTTTATGCTTTAATCGAGACTGCAGGCCTCACTGGTTTCATCAATGACTGAATCGATCAGTATCTCTTACTTACCAATACTTTCGTACAAAACTTTTATTATTATCCTAAGAAATCACCGCATGAAGTATCATTTCATTTATACGATGAATTCAAAGAAACGTCTTTACGCCATTCTTGTGCGGTGTGTAGGATACCTTATGAGGGAGAATTAGAGGAACCCTATCGTAAAGATGTGGATGGCTTTGTTAATACTAATGCTGTAGAGGAGCCAAAGAAGGGCTCCGAGGCGAAGGTCTCTAGCATTCACTTTCCTATTTTACGCTACTTTGCCATATTTCCTAGTAGATGCTTGATTGGTCGTGGAAATAGTAGGAATTTGAGTGTTCCTGATATTATCATTCTTCAACATGCTTTGCTTGGGGACAATACTTTTAATATGGGTGCCGTCGTTGCTAAACCACTAGCCCTAAATCATACAAAAGGTCCCATATTTGGAGGTATCTATGCTGCATGTCTTGGTAGACATTTTTAGATACCCATTAGGCACCATGAGGAAGAGGAGACAACATTGCCTCCTCACATTTTAGATTACAAGAGCATGGTAGCACACAAGTTTATTGTTGACAACGAAGATAACATGCTCTTGTATAAACTTAGATTCAATAAGAAGCATTTTGAGATTATTATTTTGCATGCGCCTCTGTTGTTTGATTTGCTTGTAGAAAATTTTCTCGTCACACCGGAAGCGGTGAACAACCATCGAGCCCAAGCTTTTACTCCAGAACCTGAACCTGAGCCGGAACCTGAGCTGGACCCTTATCGTGCATCATCTGTCAAGTGGTATCCGGAGATGACCAACCAGTATTATCCTGATTACACCTCTCATTACGCCGGAGAGAGTAGCGGCGGTCCTTGGTACTAGACAAACTTAGGCCAAAAGTCTAAGCTTGGGGGAGTACGTATTTCTCACTGACTTTACATTCATGTTCACACACTAGTCGTCGGTGCTCATACTCTTTCACTGTATTATCCATGCTAGTTTAAATTTCTTTTTCTAGTTTTCTTCTTGTGTGTTTGATAGACCTTAAGAAAAACCAAAAAAATAGTTAGTTTAAATTCTATGCTTGTAGTAGAATTAAAATGAAAACCCAAAAAGATTTCTCATTCTTCTTTTACTTGTTGGGGGCTTTCCCGTGTAAATAGTTTTATTTTCTTTTCTTTCCTTTGGGGGTCGAGAAGACCATATTGAAAATGCTTAGTGGCTCTTATATGCTTGATTTTTTATTTAATTTAGAGCCCATATTACTTGTCTTCTCTCTTGAGTTGAATGCTTGCAGATTCTAGCTTAGTCCAATGCATGTGCACTCTTATTGTTATACACATCGTTCGGTTGTGCAAGTGAAAGGCAATAATGATGATATATGATGGGACCTATTGGGATGAGAAAAGCTGGTATGAACTCGACCTCTCTTGTTTTTGTAAATATGATGATTCATCGTTCCTGAGTCAGCTATTATGAAGTAAACATATTTGCAACGACATTTAGAGATTATAGTTGCTTGTACCATGCTTGATTAGCTATGAGTTATAATGGTTTACCTTGCATGCCAACATGCTATTAGAATAATTATGATGTGGTATGATGGGATGGTATCCTCCTTTAAATGAATTGAGTGACTCGACTTGGCACATGTTCACACATGTAGTTGAATCAAATCAACATAGCCTTCGTGATATTTATGTTCATGGTGGATTATATCCTACTCATGCTTGTACTCGGTGTGAATTACTTTTAATGCATGTTTATGACTGTTGTCGCTCTCTCAGTTGGTCGCTTCCCAGTCTTTTGCTAGCCTTCACCTGTACGAAGCGGGAATACTGCTTGTGCATCCAAACTCCTTAAACCCCATAGTTGTTCCATAAGAGTCCACTATACCTACCTATATGCGGTATTTACCTGCTGTTCCAAGTAAATTTGTATGTGCCAAACTCCAAATCTTCAAATGAAATTCTGTTTTGTATGCTCGAGCAGCTCATGTTACAACTAGGGCTGCCTATATCTTCCATGCTAGGTGGGTTATTCTCACAAGGAGTGGACTCCGCTCCTCATTCACGAGAAAGGGTCGGTGTGACGCCCCAGATTCGATGCACCAGGTGTCTGCCAGTTATTCACCGTCGTTGCCATGTCATTTGCTTGTGTGTTGCATTTTGTCATGTCATCATGTGCATTGCATTGCATACGTGTTCATCTCATGCATCCGAGCATTTTCCCCATTGTCCGTTTTGCAATCCGGCACTCCTATGCCCTCCGGCGTCCCCCTTTTGTCTCTCGTTGTGAGCAAGTGTTGAAATTTCTTGGAATGGCCTGAGATTTGCCAAGCGGCCTTGGTACCCCACCGATAGACCGCCTGTCAAGTTTCGTGCCATTTGGAGTTCGTTTGATACTCCAACAGTTAACCGGGTAACCGTAAAAGGCCTCTTTTGTTTGCAGCCCAACACCCCTCCAAACTATCCCTAAACCCATCCGAACCCCATCCATTCTCTTGGTCGTTCGATCATGATCGTGTGGGTGAAAACCACTCCTCATTTGGACTCTCCTAGCTCCACGAATCTATAATTATGTGCCCCTCCCCGAATTTTCGCGCAGATGAACCCTAGCCTCTCCCCCTGCGCGCCGCCGGACATGTCCGTCCGCGCCGAACGCGTCCACCGCCTGCCGCCACGTCGCTGCAGCCAATCGGAGGACGCCACCTCAGCCATGCCGCCGCCAGCGCCCAATCGCGGCTCGCCACGTGGGCGCCGCTGAAACCCCGCGCAGCGGCCCGCCCGGGCCCGCGGCTGGCCCGC
>NC_041383.1:691669202-691676166 GCF_002162155.2 Triticum dicoccoides | reverse complement strand
CGCCCCTCGCCAGGCCCAGGCGCCTCCCCGCGGCCCCGCCCCTCGCCGGAGCTGCCCGTGCTCCCCCGCCGCCACGCTCCTCCGGCTGGCCACAGAGCGCCGCCCCGCGCTCAGCCGCTGATCCGCCTCCCCACCGGCCGGATCCGGCCCGATCCGGTCCGGGCCCGCCTCTCCTTCGACTCCCTGGCCTCCTCCGGCGACCTCTCCTTCCTCTCCAACGAACTCCGGCCGCCGTCGCCGCAGATCCGGCGAGATCCGTCGCCGCATCGTTTTCCCTGCAAGCCCGAGGTTGACCCCGAAAATTCCTAAGTCCCTGATATTTTGACATTTTCATGCCCTGTTCATCGCATAATAACTCTACATCCGTGGCTCCGGTTCATGCATATAATATATCAAAATGTTCGCCGTGAGATGCTATACATTTCATTCCATTGTTCCATGCTTGTTTAAGTTCATCTTGATGCCTGAATCATCGTTGCAAGAGTACTATATGATGTTAATCTGCTGAAACTGTTATAACTTGGTGATTTGTCATTTTTGCCATGTTTATTGTGGGCATCCTATGAGCATGAGATCTACATGTGTTTTGAACTATGACATGCCATATTTAAAGAGGTGCAATCCATGTATTTTTGTGATCTCGAGTGAGTGCACCAAGCTTGTAAAGTAGGGTACTTGTTGTTACTGTTTTGCTAGGCTGAATAAGTTATTTTGTGATGCTATGTAAACCTGCTGCTACAAGTCATTCCATGCATAATCTGGAGATGTTCACTAAGGATGTTTTGTTATACATTTCCTGGTATATCTATCCATGCCCCTGGTTGCATTTATGGCTTGCTGTAGATTGTTGTTATCATGCTCCAAAGTTGCTAAATAATGTTTCTGCCAGCCTGTTAACATTAAGTTCAGTTTTGCCATGTGATTTTCTAGTGATCCATGCACCCTATGAACTTGCTCTTGCCATGCTTAGCTTCATAAATGTGTATTCTTACTGTTGGTCACCTTTTGATGCCACGTATTGATCTGTGGTGAGTGGTACAAGCTCACCAACATGCCTACTTATTGTTGTTTCTGCCATGTGTGAATCTGTCATATAACTTGCTATGTTTACATGGGTGCCATCATATCTTCTGATCCTTTTTGGCTCATGATCAGTAAAGGAATTTTCTTCTATGATTTTATTAGTATCATGACATGCCTTTGTTTTCCATGATAAGTTCCTGTAGCATGTTGTTTGGTAGCTCTGAACATTGCAACCTGATGTTATTGTCTGCCAAGTCTGAAACTGTTATTATTTGCAATCTTGCCATGTCTTTTTGAGCATGTTCTAGTGATTTCTGGAGATAGCTCAGTGTTCATGTTTTGTTATGATTTACCTGTACATAATGTCCATGCCTTTTGTTTTTGTGTTGAGGTGTTGTAGCATTTTGTTTTGATGCTTGCTAGATGCCTAGTTGCTGTTTTGGACAGATTGTTGTATTATCATGTTTGGAGTGTGTTGAACCGTTGCTCCGTTTTGAGTGTGCTCTATATGAAACTTGCTTGATTTTGCATGTAGTTTCACATTATCATGTTGAATCCTTGTTTGAGGTGTTTGCTTGATGTTTGTATGCATTTTGCATCAATGCCATGTTTAACTTGTTTTCCTCATATCTTCTTGGCCGTAGCTCCGAATTAAATGAACTTTATATGTAACTTGACTAGAATCTCGTGTAGATCATCTTTGTGCATCTTAACTTGCTGTTTAACAACTTGAACATAAGGTCTATTCAGATCTGGACCAATTTCGAAACTTGCATAGGAGGACTTACCGGAATTGTTATATGTTGTTTTCGGCCTCATTTATACTTGCCTTGATGTATTGCTCTTGTTTACATCATCTCTTGCCATGAGTAGCTTCATGTAGTCTTGTCTTGCATCATGCTTGGTTGTGCATCATGTTATGTATATGTTTGGTGTGTTTACCATGTTGTGTGCTTCTTCTCGATAGTTCCCATTTCGTTGCGATCGTGAGGATTCATTCGTCTACGCTTGGTTCGTCTTCGCGGATTCATCTTCTTCATGGACTCGTTCTTCTTGCTAGCGGGATTTGAGGCAAGATGACCGCTACCTTGGATCTCATTACTATCATTTCTATGCTAGTCGCTTCATTCTATCGCTATGTTGCGCTACCTATCATTTGTTCTTCAAGCCTTCCAAATTGCCATGAACCTCTAACCTTTGACACCCTTCCTAGCAAACCATTGCTTGGCTATGTTACCGCTTTACTCAGCCCCTCTTATAGCGTTGTTAGTTGCAGGTGAAGTTGAAGATTGCTCCATGGTGGACAGGATTATGTTGGGATATCACAATATCTATTATTTAATTAATGCATCTATATACTTGGTAAAGGGTGGAAGACTCGGCCTTATGCCTAGTGTTCTGTTCCACTCTTGCCGCCCTACTTTCCGTCATACTGGTGTTATGTTCCCGGATTTTGCGTTCCTTACGCGGTTGGGTGATTTATGGGACGCCCTTGACAGTTCGCTTTGAATAAAACTCCTCCAGCAAAGCCCAACCTTGGTTTTACCATTTGCCTCACCTAGCCCTTTTTCCCTTGCGTTTCTGGAGCCCGAGGGTCATCTTTATTTTAGCCCCCCCCCCCCGGGGCCAGTGCTCCTTCGAGTGTTGGTCCGAACTGAGCTGCCTGCGGGTCCACCTCGGGGAAACTCGAAGTCTAGTTTTACTCGTAGCTAGTCTCATCCGGTGTTGCCCTGAGAACGAGATATGTGCAGCTCCTATCAGGATTTGTCGGCACATTGGGCGGCTTTGCTGGTCTTGTTTTACCATTGTCGAAATGTCTTGTAACCGGGATTCCGAGTCTGATCGGGTCTTCCTGGGAGAAGGTATATCCTTCGTTGATCACGAGAGCTTATCATGGGCTACGTTGGGACACCCCTGCAGGGTATAAACTTTCGAATTAAAACGGTTGGGCAGATGGGAATTTGTTAATATCCGGTTGTAGACAACTTGACACCTGATTCGAATTAAAACGCATCAACCGCGTGTATAGCCGTGATGGTCTCTTTTCGGCAAGTGAACACGGTTTTGGGTTATGTTTGACGTAAGTAGGAATTTGGGATCACTTCTTGATCATTGCTAGCTTCATGACCGTTCCACTTGCTCTCTTCTCACTCTTATTTGCATATGTTAGCCGCCATATATGCTTAGTCGCTGATGCAACCTCACCACTTTACCCCTTCCTTACACATTTAAGCTTTGCTAGTCTTGATACCCATGGTAATGGGATTGCTGAGTCCACGTGGCTCACAGATTTCTACAACAACAGTTGCAGGTACAGGTTATGCGATGATCATGACGCGAGCGCGATGTCTACTTTTTTTGGAGTTCTTCTTCTTCTGCTTCTTCTTCGCTCAGGGGATAGGTTCTAGGTCGGCAGCCTGGGCTAGCAGGGTGGATGTCGTTTGAGTTTCTGTTTGTGTTTCATCCGTAGTCGGATGGTGATCTTATGTAAGATGATGTTGTATTCGTGTGGCATTGTATGCCTTATGTATGTATCCCCATCTACTATGTAATGTTGATGTAATGATATCCACCTTGCAAAAGTGTTTCAATATGCGGTTCTATCCTTGGTGGGACCTTCGAGTCTCTTTAGGATAGTATCGCATATTGGGTGTGACAAGTTGGTATCAGAGCCTCGACCGACCTTAGGAGCCCCCTTGATTGATCGTGTAGTTTGGCCGTTGTTGAGTCTAGAAGAAAACTGTTTTCTGAGTCTAGTTATATCGGAGAGTAGGAATTCTTTTTACTCCTCAGTCCCTTCGTCGCTCTGGTGAGGAATCTTGACGTTGGTGTTTTGAATTACTCCTCTTCCCCTTCAAATTTTTTCTTTAGGATCACGCAGTTGGTTTTTCCGATCGTTTTTCCTCAGCTCTTTTATCCAGTGCATTTCTCGTCAAGTTGACTCGAGGCTCTTCATCTTTGAGTTCAATCCTCAGTTGTTTTCTTTTTCCCACCTGCCCACCCCTTTTCTCCTCGGAGCCGGAGTCCGTAATCGAGTATCCATCCTACTCGTGCGAAATATTTGTCTTCTTTCCTCAATGATTTCAACCGGTGCTTTCTCTTCAAGTTATTCGTGGGTTCCCCTTCAAAGTTGCCTTTGTTTTCCCACCCTCCCACCCTCTTCTTCCCGGAGTCTGAGTCTCTTTTGACCTTCAATTTCATTCGTGCGGAGCCTCGTCAGTCGTCCCTCAATCATTTCAACTGGTGAATTCTCTTTTGTTTGACATTCTTCATCCCTTTCTTTTTCCAGTGCACTCAACTCAAGTTTTTTTTTTGGGTTGATCATTTTCTTTCCTTGGATCAAGTGTTTTCCCTGCTCGTTCGCCTCTTGCCAGTTTATCCTTCCAGAGTTCTCAAGAAATCTCAGGAGATTCGTCTGTGTTCCAGTTAATTCGAGGTTGTCACCTCATTCAAATATTTCAATTGTTCCGGTGCATCATCTATCCCTTCAACAATCCTTTCCAACGGTGTTTTCTCTTCAGTGGGCCCTAACCCACAAGTCTTTTTACAGGATCTTACCTGACTCTTCTAATTCCCCCAAAGTTATTCTCAATTCTTTTCAAGTGTGACGTAAGAATGAATTTCATCAGTCAGATGCGATCTCCAAGATCGCTTTCAAATTCTTTTCATCTTGGGTTCTACCTTTCCTCTTTTTCATTATTCCGGAGTTTCTCAACAATTTCGGTGGTGTTTCTCGTCATCTTTCTCAGCTTTGAAGATCGAAGAAGAGTTTTCATATCATCCTCTCGAATTATTTCAGTTTGTCAGATATTCTTTCTTACCATCCGGAGTATTTCAGGAGTTGATTTCTTTTTTTCGTTTCACCGGAGGACATCATTCCAGCTATTGTTCTCTATTTATCCCGGTGACTCATTCAAGTGTTCTTTCAATTTCTTCATGATCTCTTTGTTCTTTTGCATCTAAGTCCCCTCAAGCATATTTGTTCTTCTAATTCTTCCCGGTGATTCATTCTCTTTCGTCAGTCATTTTCGAATTCTTATGGTGGTTCGTTCAAGATCCTTTTTCCTTGATTATCATTTTAATCCATTTGTTCTTTCAATCCTACTGGTGGTTCATGAACACCTTCTCAAGTTTGTGATATGTCACTTCTTAATCCTTTTCAACAAGAATAAGTTGCATGCCAAATCCGGTTGTCATCAATTAAATTTGATGAAGGATAAGCATACAATAGATCTTATTCTTATTTCCTCCAAGTGAGTAATCTTTTCCTTCAGAGTTTGTTCTTGAAGAATAAATTCTAGTTCCAAGTGTTTTCATCTTTTCTTTTTCGGAGTTCTATTTTTCCTCGTCCATTTTGTCGGAACCTCCATCTAAATCATCGCAAGCTTTAATCTTATTCTTTCTTCTTTCATTCTATCTCATCATCATTTTTGTCAATGGAGTTCTTCATGGTGGTTCTTCATGATTTAATTCATTCTTCAAGAGTTCATCAAGATTTTGTTGATGGAGTTCAAGTATCTTTTCTTCTCCCATCTTGAAGTGCAATTAATTCTCCGTATTTCTTTTGAAGTGGAGTTTTGCTTTCTTCGTTATTGCCAGATATTCAAGTATTTTGTTGTGGCATAATTTCACCTCTAATTTTGAGATGTTTTCCATAAGTCCACAACAAGCTTATTCTTTTCGTTGTTGATTTTCTCAACAACTCCGTTTAAACCTTCCGTCTAAAGATGCTTTCTATTTCATTCGTGGCACAAGTTCTCATTTTCTTCTCCGTTATTTTCATTCAACTCTTTCAATTCTTTCCGGAGGTTTGGTGTCATGTCTTCATCAAGTATCATTTCCATCCTCTCAAGCTCATGTTCTATTCCTCCATGTTATAGCCGGAGTGCTTCCTAAATCGTTTTAGTCTTATTCATTTCTTATCTCGTTCTAACCGGAGTGGTTTCATTGTCTATCCGATTCCGTGAGCTTTCGATTCTCGTCATTCTCGTTGTTCCTCTCTTCTTCTCGAGTGCTCTCGATTCTTTGCTTCTTCTCTTGAGCTCTTGCTTCGCCTCATCCCTTTTTCCCTTTCGTCTCGGTCCTAAGATCTCGGGACGAGATCTCTTGTTAGTGGAGGACTGTTGTGACGCCCCGGATTCGATGCGCCAGGTGTCTGCCAGTTTTTCACCATCGTTGCCATGTCATTTGCTTGTGTGTTGAATTTTGTCATGTCATCATGTGCATTGCATTGCATATGTGTTCATCTCATGCATCCGAGCATTTTCCCCGTTGTCCGTTTTGCAATCCGGCACTCATATGCCCTCCGGCGTCCCCCTTTTGTCTCTCGTTGTGAGCAGGTGTTGAACTTTCTCGGAATGGCCCGAGATTTGCCAAGCGGCCTTGGTACACCACCAGTAGACCGCCTGTCAAGTTTCGTGCCATTTGGAGTTCGTTTGATACTCCAACGGTTAACCGGGTAACCGTAAAAGGCCTCTTTTGCTTGCAGCCCAACACCCCTACAAACTGGCCCTAAACCCATCCTAACCCCATCCATGCTCTCGGTCGTTCGATCACGATCGTGTGGGCGAAAACCGCTCCTTATTTGGACTCTCCTAGCTCCCAGAATCTATAAATATGTGCCCCTCTTCGAATTTTCGCGCAGATGAACCCTAGCCTCTTCCCCTGCGCGCCGCCGGATATGTCCGTCCGCGCCGGACGCGTCCACCGCCCGCCGCCACGTCGCTCCAGCCAATCGTAGGACGCCACCTCAGCCACGTCGCCGCCCGCGCCCAATCGCAGCTCGCCACGTGGGCGCCGCCGAAACCCCGTGTCGCCGGCCCGCCCGGGCCAGCGGCTGGCCCGCGCGAGCCCGCGACCCCGCCGCCGCCCAGCCCCGTGCCCGAGGCTACCCGGCCCGCTCGTCCCCGCCGCCGGCGTGCCTCCGCCCCGCCGCCGGCGT
>NC_041383.1:691640785-691668896 GCF_002162155.2 Triticum dicoccoides | reverse complement strand
CCGCCGCCGCGCCCCTCCGGCCGGCCACCGAGCGCCACCCCGCGCCCCGCCGGCTCCCTCGCCCCGCCGCCGATCCGCCTCCCCACCGGCCGGATCCGGCACGATCCGGTCCGGGCCCGCCTCTCCTTCGACTCCTCGACGTCCTCCGGCGACCTCTCCTTCCTCTCTGATGAACTCCGGCCGCCGTCGCCGCAGATCCGGTGAGATCCGTCTCCGCATCGTTTTCCGTGCAAGCCCGAGGTTGACCCTGAAAATTCCTAAGTCCCTAATATTTTGACATTTTCATGCCCTGTTCATCGCATCGTAACTCTACATCCGTAGCTCCGGTTCATGCATATAATATATCAAAATGTTCGCTGTGAGATGTTATACATTTCATTCCATTGTGCCATGCTTGTTTGAGTCAATCTTAGTGCCTGAATCGTCATTGCAAGAGTGTTATATGATGTTAATCTGCTGAAACTGTTATAACTTGGTGATTTGTCATTTTTGCCATGTTTAATGTGTGCATCCTATGAGCATGAGCTCTACATGTGTTTTGAACTATGGCATGCCATATTTATCATGCTCCAAATTTGCTAAATAATGTTTCTGTCAGCCTATTAACATTAAGTTCAGTTTTGCCATGTGATTTTCTAGTGATCCATGCACCCTATGAACTTGCTCTTGCCATGCTTAGCTTCATAAATGTGTATTCTTACTGTTGGTCACCTTGTCATGCCATGTATTGAGCTGTGGTGAGTGGTACAAGATCACCAACATGCCTACTTGTTGTTGTTTCTGCCATGTGTGAATCTGTCATATAACTTGCTATGTTTACATGGGTGCCATCATATCTTCTGATCCTTTTTGGCTCATGATCAGTAAAGGACTTTTGTTCTATGCTTTTAGTAGTATCATGCCATGCCTTTGTTTGGTAGATCTGAACATTGCAACCTGATGTTATTGTCTACCAAGTCTGAAACTGTTATTATTTGCAATCTTGCCATGTCTTTTTGAGCATGTTCTAGTGATTTCTGGAGAAAGCTCAGTGTTCATGTTTTGTTATGCTTTACCGGTACATCATGTCCATGCCTTTTTTTGTGTTGAGGTGTTGTAGCATTTTGTTTTGATGCTTGCTAGATGCCTAGTTGCTGTTTTGGACAGATTGTTGTATTATCATGTTCGGAGTGTATGTGTTGAACCGTTGCTCCATTTTCAGTGTACTCTATATGAAACATGCTTGATTTTGCATGTAGTTTCATATTATCATGTTGAATCCTTATTTGAGGTGTTTGCTTGATGTTTGTATGCATTTCGCATCAATGCCATGTTTAACTTGTTTTGCTCATATCTTCTAGGTCGTAGCTCCGAATTAAATGAACTTTATATGTAACTTGACTAGAATCTCGTGTAGATCATCTTTGTGCATCTTAACATGTTGTTTAACAATTTGAACATAAGGTCTATTCAGATCTGGACCAATTTCGAAACCTACATAGGAGGACTTACCGGAATTGTTATATGTTGTTTCCGGCCTCATTTAAACTTGCCTTGATGTGTTGCTCTTGTTTACATCATCTCTTGCCATGAGTAGCTTCATGTAGTCTTGTCTTGCATCATGCTTGGTTGTGCATCATGTTATGTATATGTTTGGTGTGTTTACCATGTTGTGTGCTTCTTCTTGATAGTTCCCGTTTCGTTGCGATCGTGAGGATTCGTTCGTCTACGCTTGGTTCGTCTTCGTGGCTTCATCTTCTTCATGGACTCGTTCTGCTTCCTAGCGGGATTTCAGGCAAGATGAGCGCTACCTTGGATCTCATTACTATCATTGCTATGCTAGTTGCTTCATTCTATCACTATGTTGCACTACCTATCATTTGTTCTTCAAGCCTCCCAAATTACCATGAACCTCTAACCTTTGACACCCTTCCTAGCAAACCAGTGCTTGGCTATGTTACAGCTTTGCTCATCCCCTCTTATAGCGTTGTTGGTTACAGGTGAAGTTGAGGATTGCTCCATGGTGGATAGGACTATGATGGGATATCACAATATCTATATACTTGGTAAAGGGTGGAAGACTCGGCCTTATGCCTGGTGTTTTGTTCCACTCTTGTCATCCTAGTTTCCGTCATACCGATGTTATGTTCCCGGATTTTGCGTTCCTTATGCGGTTGGGTGATTTATGGGACCCCCTTGACAGTTCGCTTTGAATAAAACTCCTCCAGCAAGGCCCAACCTTGGTTTTACCATTTGCCTCACCTAGCCCTTTTTCCCTCGGGTTTCCGAAGCCCGAGGGTCATCTTTATTTTAGCCCCCCCCCCCCCGGGCCAGTGCTCCTTCGAGTGTTGGTCCGAACTGAGCTACCTGCAGGGCCACCTCGGGGACACTCGAAGTCTGGTTTTACTCGTAGCTAGTCTCATCCGGTGTTGCCCTGAGAACGAGATATGTGCAGCTCCTATCGGGATTTGTCGGCACATCAGGCGGCTTTGCTAGTCTTGTTTTACCATTGTCGAAATGTCTTGTAACCGGGATTCCGAGTCTGATCGGGTCTTCCTGGGAGAAGGTATATCCTTCGTTGACCGCGAGAGCTTATCATGGGCTAAGTTGGGACACCCCTGCAGGGTATAAACTTTCGAAAGCCATGCCCGCGGTTATGTGTAGATGGGAATTTGTTAATATCCGGTTGTAGATAACTTGACACCTTATTCGAATTAAAACGCATCAACCGCGTGTGTAGCTGTGATGGTCTCTTTTCGGCGGAGTCCGGGAAGTGAACACGGTTTTGGGTTATGTTTGACGTAAGTGGGAGTTCAGGATCACTTCTTGATCATTGCTAGCTTCACGACCGTTCCGCTTGCTCTCTTCTCGCTCTTATTTGCGTATGTTAGCCACCATATATGCTCTTCCTTACCCGTTTAAGCTTTACTAGTCTTGATACCCATGGTAATGGGATTGCTGAGTCTTCGTGGCTCACAAATTACTACAACAACAATTGCAGGTACAGGTTATGCGATGATCATGACGCGAGCATGATGTCTACTTTTTTGGAGTTCTTCTTCTACTTCTTCTTCGCTCAGGGGATAGGTTCCAGGTCGGCAGCCTGGGCTAGCACGGTGGATGTCGTTTGAGTTTCTGTTTGTGTTTCATCCATAGTCGGATGGTGATCTTATGTAAGATGATGTTGTATTCGTGTGGCATTGTATGCCTTATGTATGTATCCCCATCTATTATGTAATGTTGATGTAATGATATCCACCTTGCAAAAGCGTTTCAATATGCGGTTCTATCCTTGGTGGGACCTTCGAGTCTCTTTAGGATAGTATCGCATATTGGGCGTGACAGTCGGTAACCGGGATGCCCAGTCCCATGATCCAAAAAGATCAAAGCAAATCAAAATAATTAGACAAAACTCCCCCAGGGCTGTTGTATGTTGGGAGGCACTCGTTGTTTCGAGCAAGCCATGGATTGATGCTTGTTGGTGGTTGGGGGAGTATAAACCTTTATCATTCTGTTTGGGAACTGCCTATAATGCATGCAGTATCGAAGATACAACCATCTCATAGTTGTTGCGTTGATAGTGAAAGTATGCCGCTCATAATGTTATTCAATCTCTATTTTAAAATTGAGCTCTGGCACCTCTACAAATCCCTGGTTCCCTCTGCGAAGGGCCTGTCTATTTACTTGTATGTTGAGTCATCACCCTTCTTATTAAAAGCACCTGCTGGAGAGCACACTGTCATTTGCATTCATTACTATTGGTTTATATTGGGTATGACTTGACTGGATCTCTTTTACCATGAATTACAATGTTTAGTCAGTCCTTGATGTTTAAAGGTGCTCTACATTTATGTTTTGTGGTCTCAGAAAGGGCTAGCGAGATACCATTTTGTTATATCATGTTATAATTATTTTGAGAAAGTGTTGTCATCCGAGTTTTATTATTATGGCTCGCTAGCTGATTATGCTATTGATATGAGTGATAGTGAGAGCTATGTGTTATTGTGAGTATGGTTAGTTCATAATATTTGCTGAAACTTGAATGTTGGCTTTTCATGTTACAACAGCAAGAGCAAACAAAGTTTGTAAAAGTTTTTCTTTATCACTTTCAGTTTATCAACTGAATTGCTTGAGGACAAGCAAAGGTTTAAGCTTGGGGGAGTTGATACGTCTCCAACGTATCTACTTTTCCAAACACGTTTGCCCTTGTTTTGGACTCTAACTTGCATGATTTGAATGAAACTAACCCGGACTGACATTGTTTTCAGCAGAACTGCCATGATGTTGTTTTATGTGTAGAAAAGAAAGGTTCTCGGAATGTCCTGGAAATCCACGAAGGCACTTTTTGGAATTAATAAGAATTTTTGGCGAAAGAATTAATGCCAGGGGGCCCACAGCCTGTCCACGAGACAGGGGGGCGCCCCCCCTAGGGCGCGGCCTCCTATCTCGTGGGCCCCCTGGACCTCCACCGACCTCAACTCCAACTCCATATATTCCGTCTCGGGGAGAAAAAAATCAGAGAGAAAGTTGCATCGGTGTCGTGGAATTGTCACATCAGATGTCCTAGCGAAAGGACTTAATCGTGGAGCCATCGCAACTAGGAAGCTTGAAGGGGTTATTAGGACAAGAGACACGGGAGGTTTATACTAGTTCGGCCCCTTACAATGAGGGTAAGGCCTACGTCTAGTTGGGTTGGTATTGCATGATGTTTCAATGACCAGGGAGCGAGATACACTATGCACGGTTCTCGATGAGTTGTTTCTTGCCCTAAGACGCCAGCGGGTCATCCCCTTATATACACGGGTGGATGCCCTGCGGCCTACAGAGTCCCAGCTGGCTCATAGACAGTGTCCGGCTCGGTGAATAATTAATTCTACCTTACGTTACAAGTCATATCTTCATGACGGTTTACCACTATGGGCTTTAAGCCACCTGCGGGCCTTAGACCCTTTATTGAACCGCCATCTTCATGCTTGGTCTTGGTCTTCTTTCTGATGAGTCTTCTTTGCATAACCCGGCCCCTCCTGGGCGGCTTACACAAATAGTTATATCCCCAACATTAGGCCCCAGATTGATTTGAACAGGTTCATGCCAATCTTAAAATACCTTAAGAAATAAGCCTTCGGTCTTCTGTCTGTACCAAAAGGTTTTAACCCGCCATGACATCATCTTCTGGATCCACGTTAACCCGTCGTGATGTCATCTCCAATTAAATCCTTATTTTATCTTGCTATATCTTCAACGGATCTTTGCCTTTACTGATTGTCCCGAAACCCGAGGCATCAGGGTCGCTGGATAATAATATCCAATCTCCTCGTTTCTCGCACCGTCCCGGTCGGCCCTTCCCTATAAATAGGCTCGACCTAGGTCTTCTTCATTTTCTTCCTCAGTCGTTCGTCTTCTTCCTCTCGCTGTCTCGCTGCCGCTCGAGCTTCGCCGCCGCCGCCGTCGCAGATCTCCTTGTCGTCGCCAACTCAGGCCGCCACATCAACCTGATTTGACTAGAAAAAGCACGACGAACCTCCGCAGCAACTCTGCATCTGTAAGTTTCCTCCTTCTTGTTCCTCAGATCCGCATTAAGACCTTCGAGTTCCTTGGTGTTCTTTGTTCGTCAGGAACCCCTCATAGATTTTATCACCACCGCCATTTCTTGATCTTTAAGATGATATAAAACTGATGCGGCAGCTATTTCGCACATATTTTGAATGCAGGCAGACCCCTTTTCGTCGCACAGAGGCCCCATTCGAGCCCTTGAGCTTCATCTGTGCCAGTCCTAGGTCTAGAAATTTTTCTTTTCAGAACAACCGTTTGATCCAAAATAATAGCCGCAACTTGTGAAACCTGTTCGTTCCACCCTTAAATAAAAAACTGCCTCTGTCCTCGCGACTTAAGAAAATTTAACTGGCTTTGATACCTGTAGCGGCTTAAGTATCACTGCATGGTTACCCATATATCATTAGGCCCCTTCTTAAGTCGCCATCTTGAATAAACTTAAAATGTTATCCTCCGGGTTAAATCTGAACCGGAACCTCTTATTTTGTCATAGGCTTCAATTTACGTAATGGCACCCAAGGCTCCCAAAGCTCCCGTGACCTGCAACTGGGTCAAATCCACTGTTACACAGAGCACTTTGTCTGATTTTGTGAAATCCGGCCATTTGCCCAAAACGAAGAAGGTCATGTCTTATCGTGCTCCTAAGCCATCAGAGGAGAAGCCTCAAACCAAAAAGGGGGAGGTAATCGTATTTACTGATCACATGAACCGGGGCTTCGCTCCACCCGGTTCAAAATTCTTCAGGGATGTTTTGCATTTCTTTGACCTCAGACCTCAAGACATCGGGCCCAATTCCATGTCAAACATTTGCAACTTCCAAGTCTTCTGCGAGGTGTACCTTGGAGAAGAGCCCAATATACTTTTATTCAGAGAGCTATTCTATTTAAACCGGCAGAATAAACGTGCCAACGGGCCCAGTCTTGAACTCGGTGGCATCTCAATTCAGCGGCGGAGAGACTGCCTCTTTCCTTATGCTGAACTACCGAGTCACCCAAAGGATTGGAATCAGACATGGTTCTACTGCCACGACACTTCTCCAGCTGAGGAAAATCCTTTGCCCGGCTTCCACGCCCTGTGCCTTGAGTCCAACCACCCGCTGCCAGATAAACTGACTGCTGTTGAACGTCTGCCACTTGCTCCCACCATTAGAAAAATCAAAGCTCTTTTGGGAAATGGCTTGGACGGCATCGACCTGGTCCGAGTCTGGGTTACTTGGCGAGTGCTTCCGTTAAGCCGCCGCCCCGGCTTAATGTGCACTTACTCCGGTGAGAAATATGACCCACTGCGTCATAGCCCCGATGACTTACCAGAAGATGTGGTGGAGGCCATGACCCAAACGTTGTTGAAAGAAGGCACGGTGATTTGTAATGCCTTTGGCTTACTTCCCTTCTGCAAGAAGAACCCGACCCCTGCTGTGAGTCACCAACCTTAATGAATACTCTTTACTATATTACATCTTGATTTTACTCATAACCCCTTATCATTTTTCACAGGCCGATGACAACTTCTGGAAGGTCAAATATGACCTTGAGGCGGCCAAACAAGCCAGAGCAGCAAAAAGAGCCGAAAGGAAAGCCGCCAAAACAGGAACTTCAAGGAAGAAGAAGCCAAGCGCTTCAGATTTATTCAAATTGGACGACACTTCTGATGATGAAGAAGAGGTAATTCTTAACTCTCCTGACTCTTTTGTCATTATCTTATTGACATTCTATCCTTTCAGGAGGATACGGGGAACAACCAAGCGATTGATGAAGAGGTAACTATAATCTCCTCCGACTCAGAGCCTTTGCCAAAGCAAAAAATCCGAAGGGTGACCCGAAAAGTAAGATTTTCACATCCTCTAGCTTATCAAGATCCTCAATTTCTTTTGAAGCAACAACAGTTTGAAAGCCCGAGGCACACCCGAAACAACAAGGATGTAGAGCTCTCCTCCGGCTTAACCAACGTAACCAGGAAGCATCGGACTGAGGTTATCTCTGATTTATGTTCCCTTTTAACTTTGGTGGGTTTAATTCGCCAACCTCTCAATTCATCTGACTCCAATTATTAGGATACCTCTCCTTCCTCCGGCGAGTCTATGCAATCTAACATGCCGGCTTTCAAAACTGCCCACGGGTAACGTATTTTTGTTTACCTTATGCTTTACCTTACCCATGCTTTTGTACTCATCCTTCTGCCTTTGTCCACAGCGTGCAAGTGAAGCCTAGTAAGAGGGCAAAAAAGAGTAAGCCGTCCCAAGACCCGGTCATGACTGAACCAGAGCTTGGCACGACTGCTCCTGATAGTTCTACCCATCAGCCGCCGCCTGAACCAGCCTATGACATTCCAGCACCAACCTCTGATCTACCCGCCGAAGATACTCTCAACAGCTCTGATAACCCGGAAGCTCCTAGCCCGGCCAAGACAATTGATCCGGACGTTGAGATTCTGAAGTCTCACTTTGTTGAGCCAGGGCGACCCACTGTCCTTGCCAAGTGTTTTGCTAAGGAGGAACTTCTGGAACGCCGAAAGGCCAAGCTAGACATTGCTGACTATACTCATTTAAGTATTGGAGATATAGTCTCTGGCTATCTCAATCAAGTACATAGCAGCCATGACCTGGAAATTGACATGGTGAAGCAAATACAGCAAAAAACTGAGGTATGACTGATGCTACTCTTCCAAATCATACTTACTGTATCAGCCCCCAAGTCTATTGCTTATGAATAAATATGTTGTAGACTTAGAAAACTACTTAGCACCGCTTTGTCCGATTTAGAAAGAAGATATTTAACCCGGTTGTAACATGATACTTTAAACTTGCGATACACATTAGCCCCCAAGTGTCAAGCATCTTTGCTTGCAAAGTGCTTGAGACTTAATTTCCATGAGCCGGCATTGTAAGTTTAAAATTCTTCTGTACACATTAGGCCCCAAGTGTCAAGTATCTTTGCTTGCAAAGTGCTAGGGACTTAATGATATCTTACCATGATTCTGATTATAACCTGACATTAATACAGGCCACCATAAGTCAATTTGAGTCGAAGCCTGCTAACCTGAAGAGCCGCCTGGTAGCTCCAGAATTTGAAATTCAAAAGGCCAACTCCAAATTTGAATTTAGTGTCTCTGAACAAGAGAAGTTGAAGAAGAATTTTGAGGCGGAGAAGAAAATCTGGGCTGATGAAAAAGCTTCACTGGTGACCCGGGCTGAGACGACAGAGGCTTTACTTGCAGAAGCAATAGCGGAGCTGTCCGGCTTAAAGCGCAAGATATCTCAAATGGTCTCAGCAATCTTTGGTAAGTTACTCATATAAACTGTAAACCTTGCAAACCTCCTTTCAATGATTACTTCAATTGTCAGCTCCGGCTCACCTTATGCTTAATAATGTAGGCCCTAGGAGCACAAACCTCAAGCAGAACATGTTGATCAAGCTGAAGGCGGTTTATACTCTTGTGGAGCAGCTCTACACCGGATCACAACGTGCTCTTGCTATTGTAGCTTTATCAGATGACGTTCCTTACCTCCTGCAAGACATGCTAAAACGGCTTACTTCACTACCTCAACGGGTCCAAGATCTAAGGCGGGCGTCCGCAAGAGCCGGGGCCATTGCCGCATTGAGCCGAGCGAAAGCATGGATTCCAGAGCTAGACCCGGCCGACCTCGCTCTTGGATACCCGAGTCTGAAAGAAGATGGGACCGTATTTGATGAACATGACTTCACCGCATGTGTCAAAGATATACGCCCCGTGGCTACTCTTTTCAGGAACGATACTGATCTTACCAAGTATCAGCCGGGCTATGACAGCGAGAACCGGAGAATCCCAACACCTCCCTATGATGAAGTCAGCCTGATGCCTCCAACTCGTAAGCATACCTTTGCCCCTGAAGTGGACACAGCCGGTTTAATAGATGATGAAGTCGAGTTTGAAGCCTTGAGCGGCATTGACTGGGCCTCGTCAACTTTCCAGGACAAAGCAGCCGACGGAGAAGTGGAGAAGGATAACCCGGAGCCTTCAAGCCCACCAAAGGAGTGAACCGCCAGGCGTTTATGAATTTGCAAAACAATGCTTCATTATTCAGACTCGGGGAGTCTTGTAATAGGGTAGAAAGAACCTCTCAATTTTGTCATGCCTTCGCACATGTTTATGGCGCTCAATACTTTCGTAAGTCGCCATCGCTATATACTTCCAGCTTATATTGATCTTTTATATCCTTGATGTCAAATTTGATTGCCTTATCCTGCAATCCTTTTGATGATCTCGCCTGCTTATATGACCTACCCCATGCGCGTAAATTCAAATCCTGAAGGTTGGAACATATAATGTTCACCTGGCACTTAACAACCAGGGGTGGTAAATATTAAGCCGAAAGTACCAACAAATCATCTCATAGTGCTTCCAAAAAGGTCTCAAGATGGTCAAATAACTATGCTTATAAAATATAATGGATAATAAATAAAGGCTTCTGATTTGAATACGATCAGTAAACCGTTCCAAAGGGGTTAAGCTAAGATTCGGATACGATCATATAGGCCCCAGTGGCTTTGGCGATGCCGATCAAGTGGGTATCGACAGCTATGTTCTCTTTGGTTCGAATACGACCTATGTTTGAACAGGAAGCCCCCAAGTGACCATAAGAGTTTTTTAATGACGCTAATTCGAATACGATCCACGTCAGACCCAAAGGGGTTAAGCTATGATTCAAATATGGTCAAGAAGCCCCCAAGTGGGTTTGGCAGTATGCCGATCAAGTGAGTACCGACAGCTTGTTCTCTTTGGTTTGAATACGGCCTATGTTTGAATAGGAAGCCCCCAAGTGATCATAACTAGATTCAGATATGATCATAAGCCGGACCAAAGGGAAAGCTGGATTCAGATATGATCCGCTCCATGTTGGTTGTTTCCACCATCTGATAAAGAAGACATATAGACCTTTGACGGTTAAAAAAGGACAGAGGTCCTGCTTTATTGCTTTATATAATATATACATTGTCAAAGTATGTACATCTTGAGAGCCGGTGGCTCAAGTATAGTAAGGCCGAAGATGGGCGATATTCCACGGCCGGTGGGTCTCCTCCTCCGACTTACATGAGTCTTTGTGCTCTCGAACATCGATGAGGTAGTATGACCCGTTGTTCAGATTCTTGCTGACCACAAAGGGTCCTTCCCAAGGAGGGGATAGCTTGTGCATATCAGACTGATGCTGGATGAGCCGGAGCACTAAGTCACCTTCCTGAAAGGTTCTCCTTCTAACCCGGCGGTTGTGATAGCGACGAAGGTCTTGCTGGTAAATCACCGAGCGGGCTATTGCTAAGTCTCGCTCCTCATCCAACAAGTCAAGTGCATCCTGACGAGCTTTTTCGTTATCAACCTCAACGTAAGCCGCCACACGGGGTGAGTCATGTCGGATGTCACTTGGCAGGACTGCCTCTGCTCCATAGACCATGAAAAAAGGTGTGTAACTCATGGATCTGTTAGGCGTAGTTTTGATGCTCCACGGTACAGAGGGTAACTCCTCCATCCAACAACCCGGAGTCCGCTGTAAGGGGACCAAGAGTCGTGGTTTGATACCCTTCAGGATCTCCTGATTAGCTCTTTCTGCTTGACCACTGGATTGAGGATGAGCAACAGCCGAAACATCAAGCCAGATATGTTCTCGTTGACAGAACTCTTCCATGGCACCCTTGGAGAGATTAGTGCCATTATCAGTTATGATGCTGTGTGGAAAACCAAAACGAAAGATCACCTTTTTGATGAACTGAACCGCTGTGGCTGCATCACACTTACTGACTGGCTCTGCCTCAACCCACTTTGTAAACTTATCCGCTGCCACCAGGAGGTGTTTCTTTTTATCCTTAGACCTCTTGAAAGGTCCAACCATGTCAAGCCCCCCAGACTATGAATGTCCAAGTAATTGGAATCATCCTCAACTCTTGAGCCAGCACATGAGCTTGTCGTGAGAATTTTTGACATCCGTCACATTTGCTGACTAGATCCTCTACATTAGCATGAGCCGTCAGCCAATAGAAACCATGACGGAAAGCCTTGGCCACAAGAGATTTTGAGCCGGCATGATGACCACAATCTCCTTCATGGATCTCACGAAGTATCTCTTGACCCTCCGCAGGCGACACACAACGTTGGAATGCCCCCGTGACACTGAGTGATGTAACTCGCCATTAACAATCGTCATAGATTTGGACCGCCTGATGATTTGTCTCGCCAAGGTCTCATCCTCAGGCAACTCTCCCCGGGTCATATAGGCCAAATATGGCAATGTCCAATCCGGGATGACGTGAAGCGCAGCCACCAGCTGTGCCTCCGGGTCTGGCACTACTAGTTCTTCCTCTGTAGGTACCTTGACGGAAGGATTATGCAAAACGTTGTAGGACCTTGACAGGAAGTGTCTAGAGGGGGGGTGATTAGACACTAAGTACCAAAGTTGCAGTTTTTAGACCTTCTTTAAGTTTAAGTGGAGTTTAGGCACAAGTTTAACATTCACAGCACATAGCAAGCAAGCATGCAAAGAGTATATGAGCAGCGGAATCTAAAGCAAGCAACTTGCAAGAATGTAAAGGGAAGGGTTTTGGAGGATTCAAACGCAATTGGAGACACGGATGTTTTTGGCGTGGTTCCGATAGGTGGTGCTATCGTACATCCACGTTGATGGAGACTTCAACCCACGAAGGGTAACGGTTGCACGAGTCCACGGAGGGCTCCACCCACGAAGGGTCCACGAACAAGCAACCTTGTCTATCCCACCATGGCCGTCTCCCACGAAGGACTTGCCTCACTAGCGGTATATCTTCACGAAGTAGGCGATCTCCTTGCCCTTACAAAATCCTTGGTTCAACTCCACAATCTTTGTTGGAGGCTCCCAAGTGACACCTAGCCAATCTAGGAGACACCAATCTCCAAGAAGTAACAAATGGTGCGTTGCTGATGAACTCCTTGCTCTTGTGCTTCAAATGATAGTCTCCCCAACACTCAACTCTCTCTCATATGATTTGGATCTGGTGGAAAGAAGATTTGAGTGGAAAGCAACTTGGGGAAGGCTAGAGATCAAGATTCATATGGTAGGAATGGAATATCTTGGCCTCAACACATGAGTAGGTAGTTCTCTCTCAGAACTGGTAAGTTCGAAGTGTAGGTTTGTTCTGATGGCTATCACTACGAATGAAGAGGAGGTGGAGGGGTATATATAGCCTCCACACAAAATCTAACCGTTACACACAATTTACCAATCTCAGTGGGACCGCATCAACAAACTCGGTCAGACCGATTTAGTAAACCTAGTGACCATTAGGATTTTCGGTGGGACCGAAATGCAACTCGGTAGGACTGATATGGTTAGGGTTAGGGCATAGCGTAATCTCGGTGAGACCGATTACACAAACTAGGTGAGACCGATTTTGGTAATTAGCTAACCAGAGAGTTGGTCAGGCAAACTCGGTGGGACCGATTACTCAAACTTGGTGGGACTGATTTTGGTAATAAGTTAACCAGAGAGTTTGCATTGTAATCTCGGTAGTACCGATTACTCAAACTCGGTAAGACCGATTTTGATAATGGACATACACAGAGAGATTCCAATCCCATCTCGGTGAGACCAAGATCCCTATCGGTGAGACCGATTTGCCTAGGGTTTGTGGCAGTGGCTATGGCATTTGAACTCGGTGGCGCCGGATAGAAAGAATCGGTGTGACCGATTTGGGCTTTAGGTTTATGTCATATGTGGATGTGAGAAAGTAGTTGAGGGTATTTGGAGCATATCATTAAGCACATGAAGCAAGAGGCTAATTAAGCAACACCTCATCCCTCCTTGATAGTATTGGCTTTTCCTATAGACTCAATGTGATCTTGGATCACTAAAATGTAAAATGAAGAGTCTTGAGCTTGAAGCTTTAGCCAATCCCCTGTCCTTAGCATCTTGAAGGAGTTCCACATCCTCTAGTCCATGCCACTTCATTGTTGAACTTGTCTGAAATATACTAGATAAAAGTGTTAGTCCAACAAGAGATATGTTGACATTAATTACCAAAACCACCTAGGGAGCACTTGTTCTTTCAATCTCCCCCTTTTTGGTAATTGATGACAACATACATCAAAGCTTTAGAAAAGGATATAAAGAATAGCAAGTAAAGCTTTGGAAAGACATGTAACAAGCATAGGCTCCCCCTACATGTATGCAATCATGTGAAAATAGAATATAGAAGCATGTGAGAGCATAACCATGACAGAGTAAGCAATGTGTTACATGTAACTTGGCCATATGCATCGGAGCAAAGAATATTAAAGAAAATACCTTCATGCTCATGAGTCCTTCTTGCAAACAGTATGTACATCAGCAAGAATTCCTCATACACATGATTGTGATGCATATACTTACCTTGTAGTCTTGAGTTGGCTTAGGATGGAATGAACCTGCGTAAACAAGGTTAGATAACACAGATACATCTACTAGCCAGAGCAAGCAGAAGAAACCACAAGAATACCAAGACTGGGATGACATGTAGAGAGTGAGTACTAAGTACCACATTGTATTAGACATGTCCCCAAGAGTAAAGATATGCAATGAATTTAAATGATTTCTTTCCCTTAGATGTCTTGCTCCCCCTGAATCTAGCATGGGATACTGGGAGAAGATAGGGAACAGAAAATCAGAGCTGAAAGATATGAATGAACAGAGCTAGTGCAAACTAATGCAAATAAGCACATGTGAACATGTCTTTCCCCTCAATAAGACATGTGGTATCTCTCCTCTTGAACACCAAGCATCTGGGATCCTTGAGAAATACTTTCTACTTGAGTATTCTCTCCCCCTGGAGATCTCTTTCTCCCCCTGTGGAAGTGATACTCTCTCTCCCTTTAGAAGTGATAAGCTTGGATGTGATCTCTCTAAGTGATAATCTTTGATGTGATCTCTCTCTCCCCCTTTGACATCAATTTCCAAGAAGGGCTTCTGGAATTTGTCATGAATGGGTTTGATCCTTGAGTCACAACACAAAGCATTTGAAAAAAAATGTGATGCTTGTAGAGGACAAGATTCATTGAGTGGAGCTGTATCAGATGAAACACAAAACTAGTGGCAAACTATTTGTCCTGTGGTGAAATCGGTGGCACCGAGGTGTATGCTTCGGTTGTACCGAAAGAATTCGGTTGGGCCGAAGATAACTAATCGGTGGAAGCAAGTTCATCACAGAGAAAACACTTGTCACCTCAGCTCACTAGACTAATAAGATCTCACACAGATTTGCAAGGAATTAACTAATTGATATGCAATGAATTGGATGCAGAAAATGTTGAACAAACAGAAGAGAAAGAAATCTAGATGGGGAAACAAATATGCATGAGACAGATGCAAAAACACAGAAAATAACACAAGGGAACTTCATCTAGAGATGGTCGGCGACAAATTCACCTATGTTAGAGTATATTGACTTAGGAGTCAAGTGAGATCAATTGATCATAGGTCATACTCATCGTTTAAGCTCAAAATGGGGTTACCATTTTTCGTTTAAGCATCTTGATGTATTCTCATCTTGTCGAGTTGCTTTAGCTCATGACTCGGAGTAAAGCTTCTCTAAGATGGAATAACATACCTTGGTTGGTGGTGTTGATCATGCAGTTGAACTTGTGTGGGTTGCTCAAGGTTGATGTAGCTCATCAAGAGTTGGGAGCACCACTTGGAATTTGAGTCCATCTACCTACATGGGTTAGTTCTTGCAAGGAAGAGCACTTGTGTATCCAAAAATGACAATCATGAAGCTCAACATAGAATTTTTCAAAGGATATGTTTGAATGGTTTCGTGCTTCCTTGTCTTCAACCACCATAGTGTAGAGACTTGGTGATGTAGAGATTGCTCAAGATGTGAGTAGGTTACAATCTCATGGAATTTGATTCAACCAAGTACCTACACGGGTTAGATAACATGCAAGATGCAAATATATCCAAGACATAAGATTTTCATCATAAGAGAAATATCAAGGATTAGTCATAAGTTCATGTCTTGCATGTATTCAATGGAGTTTCTACTCCAAGTTTGAAGCATCAATGATGTTCAATTCTCCTCTCAACCTGCAAAACACTTTCTCATCAAGAGGTTTAGTGAATATATCCGCTAATTGCTTTTCGGTGCGAACATGCTTAAGATCAATGTCACCCTTAGCAACATGATCTCGAATGAAATGATGACGAACTTCAATATGCTTAGTTCGAGAATGTTGCACAGGATTATGACCAATTTTGATAGCACTTTCATTGTCACAAAGCAATGGAACATGTTTCACATATATCCCATAATCTTTAAGAGTTTGGGTCATCCAAAGTAATTGAGCACAACATGAACCAGCGGCAATGTACTCCGCTTCGGCGGTAGATAAGGATATCGAGTTTTGTTTCTTGGAGGACCAAGACACAAGAGATCTACCAAGAAATTAACCAAGTACCCAAAGTGGACTATCTATCAACCTTGTCTCCGGCATAGTCTGAGTCAGAGTAGCCAACAAGATCGAAAGAGGCCCTCTTAGGATACCAAATGCCAAAGTTTGGTGTATGTATTAAGTATCTCACTATCCTTTTCACAACCTTAAGATGACATTCTTTAGGAGCAGCTTGATATCTTGCACACATGCGCACACTTAGCATAATATCGGGACGTGAAGTACATAGGTATAACAATGAACCAATCATAGAGCGATAAACCTTTTGATCAACTGGTTCACCATCTTTGGTCAAATCAAGATGTACACTAGTAGGCATGGGTGTAGACATGCCTTTGCATTCTTGCATATTGAACTTCTTGAATAAGTCCTTAGTGTACTTTGTTTGAGAGACAAAAGTACCTTCCTTAGTTTGCTTGATTTGCAACCCAAGAAAGAATTTGAGTTCACTCATCATTGGCATCTCAAACTTCTCCGACATTAGCTTTCCAAACTTCTCACTAAAATGAGGGTTAGTTGATCCAAATATGATATCATCAACATAAATTTGGCATACAAATAATTCTCCATTAACCCTTTTAGTAAAAAGAGTAGAATCAATTTTCCCAATTTCAAATCCCTTTCCAAGAAGAAACTTCGTTAAGCATTTGTACCAAGCTCTAGGAGCTTGTTTAAGACCATAAAGAGCTTTGCGAAGTTTATAGACATGATTGGGCTTCTTAGGATTGACAAAGCCGGGAGGTTGTTTAACATAAACTTCCTCCTCTATTTCACCATTTAGAAAAGCGCTTTTAATGTCCATTTGGTACAATGTGATATCATGGTTATTAGCATAGGCAAGTAAGATGCGAATAGACTCAAGTCTAGCAACGGGAGCATAAGTCTCACCATAGTCCATACCTTCGACTTGTGTGTAGCCTTGGGCAACGAGACGTGCTTTGTTGCGAACTACTTGTCCACCTTCATCTTGCTTGTTGCGAAGCACACATTTGGTACGGATGATGGTGTGGTTGTTGTCGGGCTTCTCAACCAATGTCCAAACTTGGTTTCTCTCAAAGTTGTGTAGCTCTTCATGCATAGCATTTATCCAATCCGGATCTTCCAATGCTTCTTCGACCTTCATAGGTTCAATGCTAGAGATGAAAGAATAGTTTTCACAAAAGTTAGCTAAACGAGTTTTAGAGCGAGTGATTCTCCCGGTTTGAATATCATTGTAGATTTGCTCGACAGGATGGTCTTTAGCAATTCTTGCTCGAACTCGTGAAAGCTTTTGCTTGGGTCTTGGTTGAACATCTTCTTCATCTTCTTCTTATTCTTCTTGATCTTCTTCATTGTTGGCATTGTCGTTCTCTTGTCGTGGTGGAGAAGGAGGTTGTTGACGTTCTTGATGCACTTCCTTGTTTTCTTCATCTTGGTGTGTCCCACTTGTGGATGCTTCCGTATCAACTCTTGGTTCACCTTGTCGTGAAGTAGAAGCTTCCACTTGGACGGACGAGGTACTCTCCTTCACCTCCGTTGGACGAACCTTGCCAATAGAAAAGTCTTGGATTGCTTCCGAAGGATCTTTGTCTCCTACATCAATTGGCAATTGCTCTACTTGCGAGCCGTTAGATTCATCAAACATCACATCTACCGTCTCTTCAACCTTTCGGGTGAAATTCTTGTAGACACGGTATGTGTGAGAGTTTGAGCCATAACCTAGTAGGAAACCTTCATCAGACTTGGAAGCAAATTTAGAATGATGATGCTTATCAAGAATGTAGCACTTTGAGCCGAATACTCGAAAGTATCCAACTTGGGGTTTGTTACCGGTGAGGAGCTCGTATGCCGTCTTGCTGAGTAGCTTGTGAAGATACAAGAGATTTGTTGCATGACAAGCTGTCTCAACCGCTTCTGCCCAAAAGGCTTCGGCGTCTTGTACTCATCGAGCATCGTTCTCGCCATTTCGATGAGCGTCTGGTTCTTCCTCTCAACAACTCCATTTTGTTGAGGTGTGTACGTAGCCGAGAACTCATGTGAAATCCCTTCTTCGTCAAGAAAGATGTCCACATTTGCGTTCTTGAACTCCATTCTGTTGTCGCTGCGAACCTTCTTGATCTTCACTTCAAACTGATTTTTGGCCTTCCTAGCGAAGTTTTTGAAGATCTTTTGGACCTGTGATTTGTCATCAAGAAAGAACACCCACGTAAATCTTGAAAAATCATCAACTATAACTAGACCAAAAGAATTTCCAGCGAGACTCTTATAAGAGTTGGGACCAAAAAGATCCATGTGAAGTAGCTCAAGTGGCCTCCTTGTGGTCATAATGTTCTTCACGGGATGCCTTCCTCCAACCTGTTTGCCTGCTTGAAAAGCACTGCAAAGTCTATCCTTATCAAATATGACATCATTAACACCAAGGATATGATTTCCTTTAATAAGCTTGTCAAGGTTTCTCATGCCAACGTGACCTAGTCGTCTATGCCATAACCAACCTTTTGAGGATTTAGCAATGAAGCAAGTTTTAGGTTGAGCCTTTTTAGTGAAATCAACAATGTATAGACCACCTCTACGTATACTGGTAAAGACCATTTTATGATTGTATCGACGAAACACTTGGCAATCTACTTCAGTAAATAGGACATTGAAACCGAAATCAGCAAGTCTAGATACTGAAAGTAAGTTGTAGCCAAGAGATTCAACGAGCATAACATTCTGAATGGAGTTGTCATGTGATATGGCCACCTTACCGAGGCCAACCACCTTACCCTTTGAGTTGTGACCGAAAGTGACATACTTTCGAGGACTGTCATTTTCAGCAAGCTCACGAAACATGTCTTTATCTCCGGTCATGTGATCAGTACATCCACTGTCAAGGACCCATTCCTTTCCTCCTACCATATATCCCCGAAGATTTGCCATAAGACCAAAATGTCTCATTGCATCATCAAGATCAAAGTCATCATCATCATCCTCATCATAGTATCCATGTTCAACATCGTCATGTGGTGGATCAATTCCTAGTGAGAGTGATTCATTAGTATGAGTTTGACAATAATCTTGCTTATGAATTCTAGTGGCTTCGGAAATAATATCGCTAATAATTCCAACATTTCCTTTGGCACGCATAAGATTTGTAAGTTCAAGTAGACGATCACCAAACATAGGATCATTGGAATTCATCTTACTCAAGGCAATAGACTTATGAAGAATTTCATCAAGATTTTTCAAAGAATAATCAGGAAACCGTTCCTCAAGAAATTTCCATATAGTGTAAGCACACCCAAGAGTAGGCAGTTTTCCAACCAAGTTTCTAGGCAAGCCTCTAGTGATAAGATTAACAGTTCTAACATTCCTAATCATGTCAATAGACTCATCAAGGGTAGGATGCATAGGATCAACATAAGGTGCACAAGGACTAGCAATGTACTTGTTCAAATGATATTGATTGAAAATTACAAGCATCTCATTTTTCCACTCATGAAAATACTCTCCATCAAGTATAGGCACTCTATGTCTAAGACTCCCCAAAGTAGACTCATCCATCTTCCTCCAATGGTGACTAAACCAAAGCAATGGAGACCAAAGCTCTGATACCACTTGTAGGACCTTGAGAAGAGGTGTCTAGAGGGGGGGTGATTAGACACTAAGTACCAAAGTTGCAGTTTTTAGACCTTCTTTAAGTTTAAGTGGAGTTTAGGCACAAGTTTAACATTCACAGCACATAGCAAGCAAGCATGCAAAGAGTATATGAGCAGCGGAAAATAAAGCATGCAACTTGCAAGAATGTAAAGGGAATTGTTTTGGAGGATTCATATGCAATTGGAGACACGGATGTTTTTGGCGTGGTTCCGATAGGTGGTGCTATCGTACATCCACGTTGATGGAGACTTCAACCCACGAAGGGTAACGGTTGTGCGAGTCCACGGAGGGCTCTACCCACGAAGGGTCCACGAAGAAGCAACCTTGCCTATCCCACCATGGTTGTCGCCCACGAAGGACTTGCCTCACTAGCGGTAGATCTTCACGAAGTAGGCGATCTCCTTGCCCTTACAAACTCCTTGGTTCAACTCCACAATCTTTGTCGGAGGCTCCCAAGTGATACCTAGCCAATCTAGGAGACACCAATCTCCAAGAAGTAACAAATGGTGCGTTGATGATGAACTCCTTGATCTTGTGCTTCAAATGATAGTCTCCCCAACACTCAACTCTCTCTCATATGATTTGGATCTGGTGGAAAGAAGATTTGAGTGGAAAGCAACTTGGGGAAGGCTAGAGATCAAGATTCATATGGTAGGAGTGGAATATCATGGCCTCAACACATGAGTAGGTAGTTCTCTCTCAGAACTGGTAAGTTGGAAGTGTAGGTTTGTTCTGATGGCTCTCTCTATGAATGAAGAGGAGGTGGAGGGGTATATATAGCCTCCACACAAAATCTAACCGTTACACAAAATTTACCAATCTCGGTGGGACCGAATCAACAAACTCGGTCAGACCGATTTAGTAAACCTAGTGACCGTTCGGATTTTTGGTGGGACCGAAATGCAACTCGGTAGGAACGATATGGTTATGGTTAGGGCATAACGTAATCTTGGTGAGACCGATTACACAAACTCGGTGAGATCAATTTTGGTAATCAGCTAACCAGAGAGTTGGTCAGGCAAACTCGATGGGACCGATTACTCAAACTCGGTGGGACCGATTTTGGTAATAAGTTAACCAGAGAGTTTGCATTGTAATCTCGGTAGTACCGATTACTCAAACTCGGTAAGACCGATTTTGATAATGGACATACACAGAGAGATTCCAATCCCATCTCAGTGAGACCAAGATCCCTATCGGTGAGACCGATTTGCCTAGGGTTTGTGGCAGTGGCTATGACATTTGAACTCGGTGGCGCCGGATAGAAAGAATCGGTGTGACCGATTTGGGCTTTAGGTTTATGTCATATGTGGATGTGAGAAAGTAGTTGAGGGTATTTGGAGCATATCATTAAGCACATGAAGCAAGAGTCTCATTAAGCAACACCTCATCCCTCCTTGATAGTATTGGCTTTTCCTATAGACTCAATGTGATCTTGGATCACTGAAATGTAAAATGAAGAGTCTTGAGCTTGAAGCTTTAGCCAATCCCTTGTCCTTAGCATCTTGAAGGAGTTCCACATCCTTTAGTCCATGCCACTTCATTGATAAACTTGTCTAAAATATACTAGATAAAAGTGTTAGTCCAACAAGAGATATGTTGACATTAATTACCAAAACCACCTAGGGAGCACTTGTGCTTTCAAACGTCAAGAAAGGTGTTAGGCGGCACCGACTTACGCTGAGATCCCAGCCGGCTTAACGCATCAGCCGCCTCATTCTTCCTTCGATCGATGTGCTCTACTTGATAACCTCTGAAGTGCCCAGCCACAGCATCTACTTCACGATGGTAAGCCACCATAAGGGGATCCTTGGAGTCCCACTTGCCTGACACCTGTTGAGCCACGAGATCTGAGTCGCCCAAGAACCTTACCCGGCTCAAATTCATTTCTTTGGCCATCCGGAGACATGGAGCAAGGCCTCGTACTCATCTGCATTGTTAGTACAGGGAAACATAAGCCGGAGCACATAACAAAATTTGTCACCTCGAGGGGAAGTTAAAACAACTCCAGCCCCTGAGCCTTCTAACTGCCTGGACCCATCAAAGTGAATAGTCCAATATGTATTATCTGGCTTCTCCTCAGGTGCCTGCAACTCTGTCCAATCATTGATAAAGTCCACCAAGGCTTGAGATTTAATAGCAGTACGTGGCATATACTTCAAACCATAGGGCCCAAGCAAAATAGCCCACTTGGCGATTCGTCCTGTGGCCTCCCTGTTCTGAATTATGTCTCCCAAAGGGGCGGAACTTACCACCGTTATAGGATGACTTTGGAAGTACTGCTTCAGCTTCCGATTTGCCATGAACACTCTGTAAACAAGTTTCTGCCAATGTGGATATCTTTGTTTAGACATAATGAGCACCTCGCTGACGTAGTAAACCGGTCGTTGAACCGGATGCTCCTTGCCTGCCTCCTTACGCTCCACCACGATGGCGACACTGACGGCTCGTGAGTTAGCAGCCACATATAATAGCAACGGCTCTTTATCAATGGGAGCCGCAATGACCGGTGGCTCAGACAGCTGTCTCTTTAAATCTTCAAAGGTCGTATTAGCAGCATCACTCCAGACAAAGGTGTTTGTTTTCTTCATCATCTGACAGCAGTAGGGCATTCTCACCTAACCGGCTTATGAACTGGCTTAAAGCAGCAACACGACCCGCCAGTTGCTGAACATCATTGATGCACGCAGGTTTAGCCAGAGAGGTAATTTCCTTGACCTTCTCCGGATTAGCTTCAATGCCTCTGTTTGAGACCAAGAAACCCAAGAGCTTGCCTGCAGGTACACCAAATACACACTTTTCTGGGTTAAGCATCATTTTATAAACCCGGAGATTATCAAAGGTCTCTTCCATGCACGGTGATGGTGCCCTTGTGACCCGGCATCTTAAGCTGCAGGTAAACATAGCACGGCCGTGCCATGAACTTGGCATAAGCCGGCCGTCCAAACAGAGCATGATATGGACTCCTGATTTTAACCACCTCAAAGGTTAATTTCTCAGCTCTGGAATCATATTCATCTCCAAAAGCCACTTCTAGTTCAATCTTACCAACTGGGTAAGCCGACTTACCAGGGACCACTCCATGAAAAACAGTGTTGGACGTCTTCAAATTCTTATCAGTTAACCCCATGCGTCGAAAGGTCTCATAATAGAGGATATTGATGCTGCTACCCCCGTCCATGAGTACGTTAGTGAATTTATATCCACCAACCTGAGGCGCTACCACCAAGGCTAACTGAACCGGATTATCAACCCGAATGGGGTGATCTTCCCTACTCCACACAATGGGCTGTTCTGACCACCTCAAATAACGGGGAACCGCCGGCTCAATAGAATTTACAGCCCTCTTATGAACCTTCTGGTCATGTTTGCACAAGCTAGTGGTAAACACGTGATACTGCCCACTATTCAGCTGCTTCGGATGGCTTTGATAACCCGACTGCTGCTGCTGTTGTTCCCCTTGACCAGATTGCTGCTAATTATAACCGCCCTGATGTCCCTGAAAGCCGGAACTTGAACCGCCACCCGGGCCATGAAAATCGTCAGCTCCTGAGCCGCCGCCCGACCCATGATTTCCATCAAACGTGTTGGAATTCTTAAAAGCCTTCATGATTGCACAATCTTTCCATAAGTGGGTGGCGGGTCATTCCTGGGTGCCGTGTCTCGGGCATGGCTCATTGAGTAGCTGCTCAAGAGATGGGCCTGACCCGCCAGATCGAGGGGGTGGTTTACCCTTACATCTCTCATTGTTACCATGTGCATTGGCGTTGTCTACAAACTCCGGGTTACCCTCGGCCTTACGCTTGTTGCCTCCTTGATTCATCGGGTTATGCTGCTGTCCCTTTCCTTGGCTGTTCTTCTTTCCCTCCCCTGTCTTTTCCTCATTAGATGCGGGATCCTTATTACTATCAGAGTCGGCATATTTGACTAAAGCTGCCATCAGCGTACCCATATCGTTAAAATCACGCTTGAGGCGCCCCAGTTTCTGTCTCAGCGACTCAAAGCGGCAATTCTTGTCCAACATGAGGACTGCAGAGCCGACATCCATCTTGTCAGATGAATGTATTATCTCCTTGACCCGGCGTACCCAATGGGTCATGGATTCACCCTCCTCCTGCTTACAATTTGTCAGGTCCACAATCGACATAGATTGCTTGCTGGTGTCCTTGAAATTCTGGATGAAACGGGCCTTTAGTTCTACCCACGAACCAATGGAATTGGGTGGCAAACCCTTTAACCAAGACCGGGCCATTCCATCTAACATCATGGTGAAGTACTTAGCCATTGCTGCGTCGCTGACCTCCAATAGCTACATGGCCATCTCATAGCTCTCGGTCCACGCTCCGGGCTGTAAGTCGGCCATGTAATTCGGCACCTTTCGAGGTCCCTTGAAGTCCTTGGGTAGGCGTACATTACACAGTGCCGGCACCAAACAAGGAACACTGCCAGTTCTAGTAGCCACTCCCGTCTCAACGGAAGTCATCGGATACTCTGGGAAGTCTTGACGAGCCGTCTGTTGAGCCGCTAGCTGAGCCGCCCGCTCGTTCTCCTAACGTACCCGATCTTGTACCGGGTTATAGCCACCGGGTTGGTTCCGGCGCTGGGTGTTGCTTGACAAAGCTTCTGACTCCATGTGCATGCTGTAACTCGGACTCCGATTTTGGTGTGGCGGTGCTAACCAAGGCGGAGGAGTCGAATGAATCCTGTCCCGGCTATAAGAATAAGTCTCTTGCTGAGCCAGGGCCGTCTGGACAAGTTCCCTGATCCTCCGGGTCTCCACTGCTGTCGGATCATCACCGTCCACTGGGAGAGCCTCCAAACGCGCAGACGCTGCGATTAAGTTCTCCATGGGGTTGGAAAAGTGACCCGACAGTATCAGCACGTAACGGGGCGGTGCCATGTTCCCATGAAGAGATGCCGTCTCCCGAGGCTGAGCCGGTCCTCCTATTCCGGCAATCATGAACTGATTTGCATCTGGCGGGTTACTTGGGCCGGCTCTGGGTGTAGCAAAAAGAATCCGAGGGTCGTAAGTCAGAGGCAAACGGGATTGAGTT
Organism: Triticum dicoccoides; assembly: GCF_002162155.2. Classification (NCBI taxonomy): domain Eukaryota; kingdom Viridiplantae; phylum Streptophyta; class Magnoliopsida; order Poales; family Poaceae; genus Triticum; species Triticum dicoccoides. The sequence goes on along the minus strand of NC_041383.1, from coordinate 691,644,267 downwards.
TTCTGGTGCCTCCTTCTCATCACCTCATTAGATGCGTTCAGGCTCATCGTAAGCTGGAAAGCCTCTGACTGGAGCTGCTGCGCCCGTGCATCCAAAGCCGCCCGTTCCATGGCTAACCTGATGTCCTCAGATGCTAAGGCCTCCTTGGCCCGAGCTATTTCCTCGCACACCCGTGCCACCTCCGCGTCATGCTCATCTTTATTTGCAGGAATAACCGTAGCGGTTAACAGGGCCGTAAGCTTATCCATGAGATCTATTAGCACTTGAGCTGGCGGGCGCACAGGGCCTCCTGCCCCGGCCACTCCTATTCCGGACGTTATTGCAGCAGCGGCTGTAGAATTTTGCCGGGTTGAATCCCAGCCATGAAGACTCCTGCCCAGTTTGGCGACTCATAGGGCTCCGGAATACTTGAGCCATCGGAACATCCCCCGAGCACGCCATCTTGCACTTGATACATCGAATCTGTTGAACCGGCGGACTAATCACCGTCGGAGAGGACGGCCGTCTCACCACCATCTTCCGATCCTTCAAAAAGTTCTTCTCCGTGGATGCAGCCCACAAAGACACGCTTCATGCCGGGTTGGACTCGTGCGGGTATCCCACGCTGAGCCGTCTCGACGAGGTTGATGCAGTTGTCCGGCTCAGGGCCCGGCTCACCAATCCGGCCGATGAAGACATGGATTCCGCCGAAGGGGACCCGGTACCCGTACTCAATTGAGCCGGCGTCGGGGCCCCACCCTTCGTCGTCGATGTAGATCTTGCCACGATGACTCTTGGTCATCCGGCCCACTGCGTATCCCTTGAGCCCTTCAAAGTTTCCCTTCAAGAACTCAAATCCATCGTGCGCTGGCCCCACGGTGGGCGCCAACTGTCGTGGAATTGTCACGTCATATGTCCTAGTGAAAGGACTTAATCGTGGATCCATCGCAACTAGGAAGCTTGAAGGGGTTATTAGGACAAGAGACACGAGAAGTTTATACTAGTTCGGCCCCTTACGATGAAGGTAAGGCCTACGTCTAGTTGGGTTGGTATTGCTTGATGTTTCGATGACCAGGGAGCGAGATATGCTATGCCCGGTTCTCGATGAGTTGTTTCCGGCCCTAAGCCGCCAGCGGGTCGTTCCCTTATATACACGAGTGGATGCCCTGCGGCCTACAGAGTCCCGGCCAACTCATAAACAGTGCCCGGCTCAGTGACTAATTAATTCTACCTTATGTTACAAGTAATATCTTCATGACGGTTTACCACTATGGGCTTTAAGCCACCTGCGGGCCTTAGACCCTTTATTGAACCGCCGTCTTCATGCTTGGTCTTGGGCTTCTTTCTAATGAGTCTTCTTTGCATAACCCGGGCCCTCCTGGGCGGCTTACACAAATAGTTATATCCCCAACAATCGTGTTTTACGACACGGAGCCGTCGCCAAGCCCTAATCTCTCTCGGGAGGGCTAGTCTGGAGTCCTTTCGGGGCTCCGGAGAGGGGGATTCGTCGCCGTCGTCATCATCAACCATCGTCCATCACCAATTTCATGATGCTCACCGCTGTGCGTGAGTAATTCCATCGTAGGCTTGCTGGACGGTGATGGGTTGGATGAGATTTACCATGTAATCAAGTTAGTTTTGTTAGGGTTTGATCCCTAGTATCCACTATGTTCTGAGATTGATGTTGCTATGACTTTGCTATGCTTAATGCTTGTCACTAGGGCCCGAGTGCCATGATTTCAGATCTGAACCTATTATGTTTTCATGAATATATGTGTGTTCTTGATCCTATCTTGCAAGTCTATAGTCACATATTATGTGTTATGATCCGACAACCCCGAAGTGACAATAATCGGCATACTTCTCGATGATGACCGTAGTTTGAGGAGTTCATGTATTCACTATGTGTTAATGCTTTGGTCCGGCTCTCTATTAAAAGGAGGCCTTAATATCCCTTAGTTTCCGCTAGGACCCCGCTGCAACGGGAGGGTAGGACAAAAGACGTCATACAAGTTCTTTTCCATAAGCCCGTATGACTATTCACGGAATGCATGCCTATATTACATTGATGAATTGGAGCTAGTTCTATATCACCCTATGTTATAACTATTGCATGAGGAATCGCATCCGGCATAATTATCCATCACGGATCCATTGCCTACGAGCTTTTCACATATTGTTCTTCGCCTGCTACTGTTACAACTACTACAAAAACCCAAAACATTTATCTTTACTGTTGCTACTGTTACCATTATTATCATACCACTTTTGCTACTAAACACTTTGCTACAGATACTAAGTTATCCAGGTGTGATTGAATTGACAACTCAACTGCTAATACTCAAGAATATTCTTTGGCTCCCCTTGTGTCGAATCAATAAATTTCGGTTGTACTTCACCCTCGAAAGCTGTTGCGATCCCCTACACTTGTGGGTTATCAGCGCAGGCAGGCAAGTCTGGGGACCCCAGTTCCCAGAATGCCGACAGCTTTATTTTCATAATTACTGAGGGCGCTCCATATTTTTATCTAGACGTGCAATGGCAAAAATTCATGGCCAGTCAATTTACACGTAGAGTACTAGTACATCACTACCCTTAGGAATTGGGTACCTTAATTAATCCACTGACGAAAAGAATACCTTAATTAAGTAGCCGTGCAGCGACCTCCACCCAGCAGACAGAGAAGTGCGATGCGGCGGCATGCTGAGGCAGTAGGGTCGAGGAGCAAAGCTTAGTGCGGCTGCCGCCTATAGTTCGACCTCCACTATCCTGCCATCGACCGCGATGGATGTGCTTGAATCACGCCGCCGACGACCTCGATGGCTGAGCTCCTCCTATCTCCCGCCGCAGACCAAGGACTGATCTCCTATGACGCCGCCACCGCCCACCAACCCAGGATTGACCTCTTCTCCGGTAGCCCTTGCCTAGGCCGCTGCCGCCATCTCTAGATGTATACCGACTGTTTTTCTTTTTGATAGATATCCGCAGAGCGGCTGTTTACACGGTATCACTATAACTCAATTATATGTACAAGGTAGTACATCACATATGGTTATGTAACAGCAACCGTGTCTCACCTACGTTGTTTTCTTACATGGTTTGGTGCATAAATCGTGTGTGACGTTGTAATACCTGACACAAACGACATGTACAAACAGTGTGCCATATACTCCAACATATAGTGACATAAGTAGTTCCCGACCGTTAGCTTATCCCCCCAGTTTCCCCATTTCCCCCAAATCTCTATATAGCCTCCAAATTCCCTCGCGTGCAGCTAACATTGGGGGAATGCGGGCGAGTGGTGATGATGGTTTTGGTGCGGCTGCTCCTGCTCGTATCGCCGCCACGGCGGTGGTCGCCGCCAAGCACTTGCCTAAGGTCATAAGAAGGCAGGTGTACTACGATCCGTATCGTCCTATCAGGTTCCAATCTATCCCGATCTTTTTTTAGCATGTCCAAAGTAGCTCCTTGCTGAATCCGTCCTGAATTGAATCCCTCCCCCC
>NC_041383.1:691636249-691640267 GCF_002162155.2 Triticum dicoccoides | reverse complement strand
AATCCGGAGCATGACTCCAGACTCCCACAACACGAGTTCGACTCCGAATTTTGCACCACTAAGAAGTACCAAAAGCTGAGTTGTGTGCACGGGCACACTCCACTCGACGTGTATGCACGGAGGGATTCAACATTGGCAGGCGGTTTCTCAGTTGCCCCTTAGAGGTTAGTGCTAAGTTCATCATTTTACTTGAGTTAATGCGACCGCTCATCCTGAATACTATTTAAGATTGGCAGGGATATGAGGCTTGTGCCTTTGTTAACTGGCTGGATGAAGAATGGCATGGCAGGGCTCGGAGTGTTATCACCAAGCTCACAGAAGATAACGTTAAGATTAAGAAGAAACTGGCTGATTTGGAATGTACAATCAGTATGATGAAGCAAGAAAGAATCAATCACACGCAACAGATGAAAGCAAGAGACAAGGAGGAACTAGCATGTGTAGTTGTGGTTGTCGCATTAGCCATGTTCTATGCGCTGTTTTCAATGATGATTAGGGGTTTTGTTTGACAGTATTGCTAAAGCACATCTAGATGTGATCTAAATAATGCACATCTAGGTACTCCTATGCCATTGATGTTACACGAAGATTCATGCAAATATTTTTCTTTGTCTTTTTTCTTTTCCTTTCTAGTTTGATTATTACTGGTTTTATCAATAAGAAGAGCTTAATGTATTGCTTGCCAACTGTCCTACTCCATCCGTACCATTACCAATGCATAATCCCAAAACTCATTCCTTGTTTTTGTCCTGAAAAAGGAAACCAGCCAAATAGCCAATAGGAGTCATGCGCAACCCCGGGAATTTGGAGCGACTAGGTACAGATAATTGCGGTTAGATAATACGTCAACCCCCACTTCAATTGGCAGTTCCTCTTCTCTGCATACCCCGCTTCAGTGTCCACCATCTTCATCGTCCCCGGCAGGCTGCGCTACACACTGGCACCCACTCTGCAGCCATGTTGAGCGACAGCGAGGACGACAGTTCGGCCAGCAGTCTGGCGCCTGATGATAGGTCAACATCGGAATCATCCCGCTCGTCTTCCATAAGTCCGGCGTCGAGCCCAGACCTCGATTATATCCGGTTCATGGAAGGGACGCCAACTCCGGAGTCGTCAGATGAGAACCAGACGTACGAGGAGCCGTTGAAGGACGAAGAAGATCAGGACGACGATGATGAGGAGGAGGAATGGTCGAACGAGGAGGAGGACGACTATGACAGCAATGACGATGACGACGACAGCGACGATGAAAAGAAAACGGTTAGCAATAAGAAGCATCCTCGCCAAGACGATGTCGTGAGGCCATCCAACAACAACAACAAGAAGAAGAAGGACTAAATTAAGTAGACTATATATATCTCTGTTTATCCTGTCAATCTCATCACAGACAGTTAGTAATATGTTTGATAGAGATCTTCTACATTATCGCCCACAGGTTGGTTTGTGGAACTGTGCGCCCTGACAAACACACAATTCACAAAAAAAAGGCCGTATCGCACACACTTTTGATTACTGGCATGTCTGCCGGATATCACACACATCTTGTTACGCCGAATCGTTTGTGTTCACCTCAATCATCGCAAATGGTTCATCAGAGCAAACTATATGCCGTGTATCGCACACACACTGATATGGTTGCCCGATTATGTTGTTCTTCCTTATCGCAAACAGTTCTGCTGAATCAACTGTATGCCCTGCATCGCACACGCAACTAAAATCTGACCCATGTTTGATGCATCTGTCATCGAAAATGTTTTGGACATTTTTAACGGTTCTTTGACACCACCGTTTGCGCTTATTGCATCGCACACAGTTTCTCGAAGGGTCTCCGATCATAGTGTCGCGTTTGCAGCATCCTGCAGTAGTGTAGCGTGCTTAAACCTGCACACTAAAGCTACCTTTTGGAGATTATTTTGTCTGCCATTAATATATTTGGTAGATGTTTAGCCTGTTGTGCTTAACATGCCTCTCGATGTACCTACACAGGACAATTCTCGGAACAACTGTTGTTTTCCATCGAGGTTAGTTTCATCCCATAGCTTATATATACTCATTGTTCAGGATATCGGTAGCTGGTACCATATAGGCCAGAGGCTAATAAGGGGCTAATCAATGAATCAGACTTTTAACTGAATATCTGTAACCCATTTATCGTTAGGTTAACTAGGGCCATATGTAATATAATTGAGGCTACATAGCAACATGCATTGTACTTAATGTCTAAATATGCAATCCTAGGCTACATAGCAACAAGGAAGAGTGTTGCCTTAATGTTCTGATGATGTCTAGATATACGTAGAATACTCAACTTAGCTAGAGGTTAGAGTTAGTTTCTAGCTCATGACTAACCCTGAACTAACTCCATCCAAAGAGGTGTTTCGATGACAAGATTAGATTGACAATAAATGCACTAGGAGAACTAGCTCCAATTAGCACTTCTTGGGTGGGATAGTTTTTTTGGGTGGGTTAGATGGAATTAGCTCAAACTAGCCCTCATGTTTGGATATACTTTAGGGCTATTTGAGCCCGAACTAGCTCAAACTAACTCTAACCCATTGATACAGCAGCAGTTTACCAGCCGATAATTTATAAAAATGCAATAAACTCCTTCCGGCCCATAATATAAGATGTTAATTCATCTAATATGTGAGTACATTGGATGTTATAAGATATTATAAAAGAGTGTTGTACTACATCATTGTGCAATTGATGTTTAGCTTCTAATATTAACTTGGTGCTTTCAGGTACATATGTCACTGGTAAAGATCTGCGATTCGACCTTTCTATGTATGGGGCAATGAGATATCGATGAATCAACATCAAGTGAGGAAGCTGATAAAGATTGTTAGTAAAATGGGTCAAAAGATGGCAATTAAACTATTTGTTTACATTTTATCCAAGGCAACAACGAACTGCATGATGGTAAGTAAGAACTCTGCAGCCTTCTTTTTAATTCCCATAATGAGTTGTGTTAGATGACAATGTCTGAATCTTTTTCCTTTACAGTGGTTCCCAAAGTAGTTTACTCAAGATTACCTCTCAAACTACATGATTGGTGGGCATGCAAAGGTTAAAGTATTTCTACCAGAACACGATGTTTATCTAGATGTTTTCATGAAAACTGTGAAGGATGGGCGGTCGGCAATCACAATGGGTTGGACTAGAGTTGTGCGTGCCTTCTGCATGGAGGAGGGCACAATATGGGCATTCCGCTTCACCATGTTCAGCAACCAGAATGTATTTCGCTTCCTTCCTTATTGTCTTTATTAGTACAAGTATACAATTGTGGTTCATTAGCCTTTATTTGGTTCTTATGTAATTCTTGAACATATGTACCTATGAATCGAATAATGCATTGGTTGTTTGAACCTGATGGGTATGAATAAAGCTATAGCATACATTCAAATTCAAATCTGGTACAATTTGAAATAGAAACAATTAAATTATGATGAAATTATGCTCTCCAGGTTGTTACGGCGCACATGATTTGTAAAACACAAATATACACCGTAATCTGATATGGTTCACAGAGAGGAAACGTGTGGAAGCGTGCACACAGTTGCCATTTGCAAAGTGTGTGCGATGTCAGACAATATCACAAACGGTGTGGGCAAACTAAACGTTTGTGATAGTTTCCTTATCATGCACGATTCACAACAATTAACTGTTTCTTATATGGTAGGCATCATAAACGTTGCACCACGGAATAGCGTGTGCGATAGTTGTTATGTGCGACGATGTTACGATGCTCCGATGTTTCGTAATCCTGTCTAACACTCGTACAATGATTAGCTAATTTTATTAATTAGTTATCGCATACGGTTTGGGAAAAGTGAATGTGTTTGATTGTCTGCTTATCATACACGTTCTATAATTGTGAACCGTTTGTGATGGGCCGTGCACCGTAAACATAGCACCATAGAATACTGACTGTGATGGCAATGCGAGCACAAACGAGTTGCAAGGATGCAGCGTCTGGGTGGCTCCCTATCCCTGAAGGTTTCTGGGTCGTGTGGGA
>NC_041383.1:691620974-691636032 GCF_002162155.2 Triticum dicoccoides | reverse complement strand
AAATGCCGACGCAGAAAGGGGTTAAAAACCATTTGTATAGCACCTCGCCGTACCAATGGAAGATCTGGGAGGGGGAAACCCCCGGTCGACTTCCCATCGACCTGGATGCCAACAGTGGCTCCGGCCCCGTTTTCCCTCTTAAGGGGGCGCTCGATTCCTTCCTTCCCCCTCCTCCTCCCTCCACCTCATCCCGGGTCAAAACCTTGGCTGCGTGCGGCCAGGCGACGCCGCCACTCTGCCGTCTTATCTTCTTGAAGACGCCGCCTTGGGATGGTCGGAGAGTTGTGGATGTGCGTCGAGCTTTCTGCTTCGGTTGCGGCTATGTGGTTTCTGCAGGATGTCATTGGTAGTGGATGTGTGGTCGCCTTCCCGCTCAGGTTGTTGTGGTTCGCCGTCAGGTGGTGTTGTGGGGTTGCTGGCCGGTAGTGGTGCTCCAGTGGGGCGAGCGGAGATGTGGTCTCCCCTCGGGCAATGTGTGAGGAAAGACGATGGTCTCTCCTCCATCCCTGGCTTGCTATCCTAACTATGGCGACGGTGCTCATTCCGTGGTGGTGTCCCTGTCATCCTCCATCTAGTGCATCTCTTCGGCCTCTGCACGCGCTGATCCTCTTCGGCTTGGAGTTCATCTTCTACTTGATCCTGTAATTTTCTTTAGTGGCAGCTCTGTTTGACCTTCTCAAGTTAGCTTCTTGGTCTAGCTGCCTACTCTTTTTTCTTGTATCAAGTTTGTACAAAAATTTTGCAACACCATTGTATCCCCTAGCCGGTTGATGGCTTCATTAATTTGAAGTCGGGCATGACAACTTTTAAAAAAGAAGACGCATACAACTAAAATGCTTCTTTTTTAGTGCAATTACATATTTGTTTTGGACTACTCTGTTTTTTGAAAATATTATAATTTTATCATTCTTTTAGTAATAACAACTCTGTGACACCCCTTCGCTTCTGCCCTCGTGCGACTCTCATCTAGGTTTCCCTGCCTCTCATCGGCATCGTCGGCGGTCCGCCTCATCTCCTATGGTCCTTGGACCATGGAGGCCTGGTGGATCCCTACCCTTGCCGGCGGGAGGGCTCTGTTTTTAGGTGTTTTCTGAGTTTTGTTAGTGCTTGTGCCATGATCAAGAAGACGAGGTGGCGGCGGCTTCTTGAAGATGGAATAAGATATTTTTTCCGCAGTTTTTCCCGCCTAGCCCCCGTCCCGGTGATGCTTCAAGCGTCGTCGGATGACTTGTGGAGGTGTGTCTCCGGCGGATCTCGTGTGATCCGGTCGGTGTTTGCCTTCGGTGGATCCGTCTGGATTCTGTTTTCGTTCGTCTACATCTATGTGCCTGCAGGTTGGATCCTTCCGATCTACGTTTCTCTTCATTGGCGGTGGTTGCTGCTCTGGTGCGCTGGTTCTATGGGGCCTTAGGACGACGAATTCCCAACTGTCTACTGCAACGATGCTTGCTCGGCTCTAACGAGGGAGGGGCGATGATGGCGGCACAACTTCGACTCGCTCCAGTGTTTGTAGTCGTCGTAGGTGGTTTACGGACCTAGATGTAAATTTTACTTCTAGTGTTCTTTATAATACCTTGACAATTGATAAATAGATCAAAATTTTCTAAATAAAAAGAATTACTCTTGATTCCTGTGAAAAAAAAACTCTTGACCTTCTAGGTTCCTTAGAAACGGGGAGCCCTGATTGTTACCTATGTTCTCACCGCGTATCAGCCGAGAGAGTGTGGTTGTTTTGTCTGCGCCATCTTAAGGTCCCCGTGTCATTTTTGAGGACTTTCGTGCTTGCGTATTACTTTGTGTGGGGAGATAAGGAAATCCATCGTGAGAGGCACATGTGTGGTGTCGACCCTCTCCTACTGCTTTATGTGGGTCTGAAGCCTTGAACGTTGTTTTCAGGAGGGCTTTCAAGGCGACGTTGTATCTGACTCAGGTTTGGTCGCGATTTGCTCTGCATTTGTCCTACTGGTTCTCTGGCTTTTTTTTCCTCTGGCTTGGTGTGTCCCTTCTTCCCTTCGATGCACCACCTGTAGCAACAACGCATCCTACTAGGGCGCAACAGACCGACACCAATCCACATGTGCAAGGGCATCTCGAACGGTAACCCACAAAAATCTTTCTGTATCCGTCTGCAGACTAGTCCGTTCACGGACAGGGGGACCAGTCCGCGGACACGGATGCGGAGGACGACATCCAACGGTTGTCACATACATTTGAAACCGCAATTTTAACTAACCGGACAAAATTCATGCAAACCAGCCGATATTCATCAAAGTTTTGATTGAAAATAGCAAAAATCATCCATACATAGCATGCAAATTAAGTCTAGTACGACAATGTCTCTAATTCGACTAGATCTCGGATGTCCAGCAAGTTTTTCATGAACGGATCATGTCGTTTCACACAAACTCCCTCTTCAGTTTCATCCAACAGTGTGTGCATGTAAATAGCAGTCCCTCTGTACTGTGGTACACCATGGCGGCACGTGTGGGTTACATATAATGTGTAGACCAACGTTGAGTGAATGAATCAATCAACAAGTTGAGCAAGTGGAAGTAAAACTTACGATCTTGTCCATGTCCGCGTCCAAGGGCTGGAGTGGAAGGAAATGGGACCGGGAGGGGGATTGGGTGGGCCGGGGGTGTTAGAGTCCTGCATTTCGAGTGTCCGGACTCCCTGAAACCTCCCCCCAATTTGTCTCCAATTTGTGAAAGAAATCGCGTCCGAACCGCCCCGCGCATTGATACATGTCGGTGTTGGGTGGCTTCTGCAGTCCAAACAACGCGGTCCAGACAACTGTGGGAGGTTTGCAGGTCCACCTTGAAGATGCCCTAACACTAGTGTAGAACCGGGCTTTAGTGCCGGTTCGTGACGGCCTTTAGTGCCGGTTGGCGAACCGGCACTAAAGAGTGGGGACTAAAGCCCCCCCTTTAGTACCGGTTCGTCACGAACCGGCGCTAAAGTGCAAACACGTGACACGAGCCAGGCTCGTGTGCGTGTAGGACATTAGTACCGGTTGGTAACACCAACCGGTACTAAATGTTTGGGTGTTTTTTTTTATTTTTGCTTTAATTTTGTGTTTTTAATTTGGCTTTATTTTCCATTTAATTCTTTTTTATTTGCTGGTATTTCACGATACTACAAATTGTACACGTTATGCATATATATTAAATAGATTTTCTCGTATGTAGAACCGCATATATATATATATATATATATATATATATATATGTATATATATATATATATATATATATATATATAATATCATCGAATGTCTCACAGCCAACACCATTAACTATTCACACATATACAATTTCTACTACATGTTGCCTTGGTGCCTTCGGAGCACGATGACAAGTGGTTCATGGGGGCGGTAGCGGATAATAGTATTCTCCTTTCGGATCTATGACCTGGTCGAGCAAATATCCGGTTATTTCCTCTTGAAGTGCTTGTATGCGGTCCGATGGTAGGAGCTTATCCTGCACCGATCTGAACTGTTAAGAAGGAGATCAATATGCGTGTGTGTTACTTGTGTGACTAGATATCGATAGTGGTGTGAATAGTGTTTTGACAAAAACGTACCCAGTCCTGTCTATCAGATCTGTTCCTTTCGCACGTCATCATACGAATGTTCTCGCAAACGTAGTATGCACACAGATTATTCCCTTTCGCCTGCCTCAGGGCCTTTACGAGAATGGAATTGAATCAGATAATGATTAATCAAGCATAATAATTAATTAATGATATTGAAACAAGAATTAAAGAGATGGTAGCTAGCTAGTACTACTTAATTACTTACCTTGGGTCGATGCCAAAACAATTTTTTTGGCCATTCTCCTGGAGTCACCGCGATGAACTTTGCCCATGCCCTGCCCGCTGGCAAAAAAAATTAATAAAGGGGTTGTTAAATAGTTCATATCAGGAACTAATAGTTAATAATGATTGAAATTACCTGTTGACTATCCCCTTCACGATGGTGTAGTCTTTATCTTCTTTAGTTAATGAGTCCAGTAATTCAACTTTTCCTTCCTCAACTTTAATGTCTATCAAGACCCAGTGCCAACTGCATACGCACACATTTGCATGTCTTAATTAAGCGGGCATCTGCATAAAATTAATCAACTACCGTAAACCGTATACACTTAATTATTAACATCTAGCTAGCTAGTAAGCAAAAACAGAATTTGTAGTACAAGACAGTGTGACTCACGGGAAGTTGTAAGGAAGTAGTATATCTTCGAAGGTATTGAGGCGCTTCAAGAACTCTAGCATGCTTTCCTCTACAATAGCTTTACAATGGTCAATCTCCCATATGTCCTGATTAATGGTATTTGGGTCAATGAACCCAACGCCATAGCGTCCAGCTTTTTCCATTTCATACATCTTCATCCTGCATATAATACCACAGAAAAAGAATATAGTGAGGATAATTACATGTAATGATTGATCAAAATTATCACTACATAACTAGCTTGAGACTTAAGTTATAGAAAGAAATCACTTACAGACAATAGCAACTGACGATAGACTTGTCGAGTGCATCTTGATTAAATAACTGAAATAGTTCTGGATACTCAATGGCCAGAGCTTTCTCATGGTAATAATGCTCATGCTTGACATTCACCATGAGGGACTCTCGATTGGAAATCTTGGTAATGTTCATGTACCATTGATGCAATTGATACATTCTCGTTGGGAGGTCCTTGACCTTGTCTGGATGGACCAAAGGTTTTCCCCAGACATATTGCCATGCTTTTTCCGATTCTTTAAGCGTAGGCATGGGCTCGATTTCGAGGAGTTGTCCAACAGAGATATTGAGCATTTGAGCCTGCATTATATGATCCTCTGTTATTACCACATCGCCATGCCGGGGAACGCTAACGGTTTGCCCACAATAATATTTGGCGCGCGTACTACTCCTCTCATGTGTTGTTGGCACAACAAGCAGGGGGATCGCTTGCGCCGCCTGTTCTCCCAACTGGGGAACGGTTTTCCGCATTTTTTGCCAGCTGCTTGTTGGCTTGAGCTTGAGCTCGCTTCCTTCTGTAGTCCTGCTCGATGTGCCTTCCTGATTTGGCGCTCATAGTCCGAGTCAACAGGCTTGGGAGCTGGTTCTCTAGCCATACGAATGAAGTGATCAATTACTTGAGGCACTTTCTCCTTTGGCGGCGGTGCTGGTTTCGGTCCAAAATGGGCGTCCACTTGGCTTGCATTATGGCTGTGTTTTGCTCCTTAGTCATGTCGTAAGGCCTCTGAGGAAGAGGAGCGAGGCTTGGACCATATTTATATCGCTTGCCTTCGCCTGTACTTTCTGAACTACCTCGACTCGTACCGCTACGCACCAAAGCTGCGGGGTGTCTCTTCCACGATTGCTGAGACGGCGGAGACGGCTGACGTGGAGTTGGACCAGGAGAAGTGGCCTGACGATGTGTCGGACTTGAAGCAGGAGGTGTGGCCTGGCACGGTGCCGGACTTGCAACCGGAGAAGTGGCATGACGTTGTGCCAGGCTTGAAACCGGAGGAGTCAGCTCACGCGTTCGGGGACTTGGAGGAGGTGGCGGACTTTAAGGAGGAGTCGTCTCACGCGTTCGTGGACTTGGAGGAGCGGGAGTCTGCTGACTCGGTGGCGGACTTCGAGGAGTCGGCAGACGACGCGGTGTCGGTGGACTTCGAAAGATTATGCAATCCTTTCTCCATAGGATGATACGATGTATGGCCTCTCCAAGTGTGCGCTCGTCTTCACCTCCAGGAATGTCAAGCGTTAGCCCCGAATATGGGTCCACCACTTCATCAACCATGACACGAGCATACCCTCTGGAATCGGAATGCAATGGTAGGTTGCTTCGGGGGTAACTGGAAAAGCAACGCCGTCCGCCACCTTCATGGATATGTTCTTCATTTTGGAGTGTAGCTCGCAGTTAGTGTTCTCTATGATGTCATCCACAGGGTATTTATCCAGCAGTGTGTCGCCCGGGGCAGAACCAACGCTGCTTCTCGGCATGGATGGGATGGTGCTATCCAATGTTGGACGATCATCCGCTTGCTGCTGCCGCTGCTGAGACCCCTTTCCTGGCAAAGTGAGTCGATCTGCTGCTGCTGCTGCTGGAATTTGAGTGCCAGGTCCGCGTGCCTTGCTTCTAGGCCTTGAAGGCATTCTGCGTCCTGCTTCCTCTGCTCCTCCTCCAGCTTCCTCTTCTTCTCCTCCTCCATCTACTTTCTTGCATGGGACCTGTAGTCGTCATTCCAGTCCGAAAAGCCCTCATACCAGGGAATAACACCCATGCCTCGTGTTCTTCCCGGGTGTTCAGGATTTCCCAGGGCGCGCGTAAGCTCGTCGTTCTCTCTGTTGGGCATGAACACCCCCGCTCGAGCTTCTTCTATTGCGTCAATTATCTTTTGTTCGGCTCCTTTTAGACTTGCCTTCTTCGAAACCATGCCTGTCTTCGGGTCCAACGCCCCCCCCCATGCGCATAGAACCAAGTTCTGCACCTGGGGGCCAGTGCCGGGTAACCGGAGTGACCCCTGCATCCTCCATCTCTTGCTCAGACTTATCCCACTTAGGCAATGCCACCGCGTAGCCACCTGGACCCAGCCTATGGAACTGCGTCTTTCTTGCGGCATTTGCCTTGTTTTTCATCGACCGTTCCTTAGATATTTCTGAATCCTTGAAGGTCACGAAATCGTCCCAATGTTCTCTTTGCTTCTCCAGCATTCCCTTGAAATCTGGAGTCTTCCCTTAATTAGCGAGGTAGTTGGCCCATACAGTTTTCTTGTGGGTGTTGAATGCAATTGCCATCTTCTTAAGAGCAGTGGCCTTGACTTTGTCCACATCTGCTTTAGTGAAATGATCTGGTAGGGTGAAATGTTCCATCAGAGATTTCACCAGGTCTTCTTTGGCTCTTCCATCGACCCAAGTAACACCTGGACGTTTAGTCTTTGGCTCTTTCCATTCTTGAATGGAGATCGGGAGTTTGTCCTTCACAAGAGCTCCGCACAGACGAGTCCACTTGTTCGCAATGTTCTTAGGCGTGAGGGGTTCGCCACTAGGTTTGATGGATTTGATGTGGTACTTTACACCATCCTTCAACAATCTGCCCGGGCCTCGCTTTGTCTTACTGTCTGTAGAAGCAGATTTGCTCGATCCGAAGGGCTGAAAGAAGAAAGATCGATTTGTGTGAATCACTAGTTTGTGAATAACTTAACTTTGGAAAAAGATTTTTTAGTGATTCTTTTTTCTTATGTTTAATATTAGTATGTTTAATCATTATATTTAATTTGGTAATGCTTAGGTTATTTAAAAAATGAAATGCCTTTGTAACATTTCAGTTTTCGTCGGAAACCCTGATACTTCGAAAAAGATTGTCCATTTTGTACACGAAGTGTATCCAGTTTTTGCTGTAACCCTCTCTACTTTTTTGCACATGCCATTTGTATGAAATTATGATACCATGCCAACTTTCAACCTTTTCTGAGTTCATTTCAAATGCTTTTCAATTTCAGGGTCATTTAGCTGGAAAAAAATCAGTAAATGCATGAAAAAGAATTTGTTTGCACATAAAATTTCTTCGCGTTTCAAATGCCAAAACACATAATTAACTACCCTAACTATTACAGACATTCCCTCCCGGGTGTGAAACACAGAAGAAAGTGATGATAGTGAAGCCGATCACATCCCAGATCTTTGGGTGTGAAACTTTTTCTTCTCATGTGTCCCTTTGCGCCGTAGCCAGGGAAAATCTTCATCATTTAACTGGATGCTCGGGTCAATATTCACTGTGAATGGAGCAATTTCATCAAACTTTTCATAATCTTTTGACATGTCTGTCTTGTCATTCACTCCCACGACGTTTCTTTTTCCTGAAAGAACTATGTGGCGCTTTGGCTCGTCGTATGATCCATTCGCTTCCTTATCTTTTCTTTTTCTTGGCCTGGTAGACATGTCTTTCACATAAAAAACCTGCGCCACATCATTGGCTAGGACGAATGGTTCATCTGCATACGCAAGATTGTTGAGATCCACTGTTGTCATTCCGTACTGCGGGTCTTCCGTTACCCCGCCTCGTGTCATATTGACCCATTTGCACCGAAACAAAGGGACCTTCAAATCACCTGATCCATAGTTAAGTTCCCATATGTCCTCTATGTAACCATAATATGTTTCCTTTCCCGTGTTGGTTGTTGCATCAAAGCAGACACCACTATTTTGGTTGGTGCTCTTCTTATCTTGGGCGATCGTGTAAAATGTATTCCCATTTATCTGGTACCCTTTGGAAGTCATTATATTCGAAGATGGTAACTGGGACAGCAAGTACAGGTCATTTTGAATATCTCCATCATTCAGGGCACGTTTCTGCAACCAACCGGCGAAAGTCCTCGTTTGTTCGCGTGTAATCCAGTCGTCAGACTTCTCCGGGTGTTTGGACTGTAGAAAATTCTTGTGTTCCTCCATATACGGAGCCACCAAGATGGAATTCTGTAGAACTGTGTAGTGTGCTTCAGTGAGAGAACGCCCGTCCATACATATTATTTGATGCCCTCCTAGCGTGCCTTTTCCTTCCAGTCTGCCCTTATGCCGCGATTCAGGAACACCAATTGTCTTAAGGTCAGGAATAAAGTCAATACAAAACTCAATGACCTCATTTTCATGGCCCTTTGAGATGCTTCCTTCTGGCCTAGCACGGTTATGAACATATTTCTTCAAGACTCCCATGAACCTTTCAAAGGGGAACATATTGTGTAGAAATACAGGACCCAAAACGTTAATCTCTTCGCAAAGGTGAACTAGGACGTGCGTCATGATGTTGAAGAAGGATGGTGGGAACACCAACTCGAAACTGACAAGACATTGCACCAAATGATTCTGTAACCTTGGTATGATTTCTGGATCGATTACCTTTTGAGAGATTGCATTGAGGAATGCACATAGCTTCACAATGGCCAATCGAACATTTTCCAGTAGAAGCCCCCTTAATGCAACGGGAAGGAGTTGCGTCATAATCACGTGGCAGTCAAGAGACTTTAGGTTCTGGAACTTTTTCCCTGCCATATTTATTATTCCCTTTATATTCGATGAGAAGTCAGACGGTACCTTCATGCTGAGCACGCATTCGAAGAAGATTTCCTTCTCTTCTTTGGTAAGAGCGTAGCTGGCCTGACCCTGATGTATGTCGTATTTTCCGTGCATACGTTGCTGGTCCTCCCGTGCCTCTGGTGTATCTTTTTTCTTCCCATACACGCCCAAAAAGCCAAGCAGGGTCACGCAAAGATTCTTCGTAACGTGCATCACGTCGATTGCGGAGCGGACCTCTAGGTCTTTCCAATATTGCAGGTCCCAAAATATAGATTTCTTCTTCCACATGGGTGCGCGTCCGTCAGCGTACTTCGGAACAGGTTGTCCGCCAGGACCCTTTCCAAAGATTACCTTCAAATCCTTGACCATATAATGTACATCAGCACCAGTACAGTGGCGAGGCTTCGTCCGGTGATCCGCCTCACCTTTGAAATGCTTGCCTTTCTTTCTTATGGGATGCCTGCTCGGAAGAAATCGACGATGTCCCAGGTACACATTCTTCTTACAACTATTCAAATATATACTGTCGGTATCATCCAAACAGTGCGTGCATCCGCGGTATCCCTTGTTTGTCTGTCCTAAAAGGTTACTAAGAGCAGGCCAATCATTGATGGTCACGAATAGCAATGCCTTTAGGTCAAATTCTTCCCCCATGTGCTCATCCCACGCACGTACACCTGTTCCATTCCACAGTTGTAAGAGTTCTTCAACTAATGGCCTTAGGTACACATCAATGTCGTTGTCGGGTTGCTTAGGGCCTTGGATGAGCACTGGAATCATAATGAGCTTCCGCTTCATGCACAACCAAGGAGGAAGGTTATACAAACATAGAGTAACAGGCCAGGTGCTATGGTTGCTGCTCTGCTCCCCAAAAGGATTAATGCCATCTGCGCTTAGACCAAACCATACGTTCCTTGGGTCACCTGCAAACTCCTCCCAGTACTTTCTCTCGATTTTTCTCCACTGCGAACCGTCAGCGGATGCTCTCAACTTTCCGTCTTTCTTACGGTCTTCTGCATGCCATCGCATCGCCTTCGCATGCTCTTTGTTTTGGAACAAACGTTTCAACCGTGGTATTATAGGAGCATACCACATCACCTTGGCAGGAATCTTCTTCCTGGGGCGCTCACCCTAGACATCACCAGGGTCATCGCGACTGATCTTATAACGCAATGCACCGCATACTGGGCAAGCATTCAAATCCTCGTACTCAACGCGGTAGAGGATGCAGTCATTAGGGCATGCATGTATCTTTTGCACCTCTAACCCTAGAGGGCAGACAGCCTTCTTTGCTTCATACGTACTCTCGGGCAATTCGTTGTCCTTTGGAAGCATATTCTTTATCATTACCAGCAACTTTCCAAATCCCTTGTCAGATACACCATTCTCTGCCTTCTATTGCAGCAATTCAAGTGTGGTGCCCAACTTTTTTTTGTCAGCTTCGCAATTCGGGTACAACAATTTCTTGTGATCCTCTAACATGCGCTGCAACTTCGTCCTCTCCAGATCACTTGCGCAATTTCTCTTTGCATCGGCAATGGCCCGACCTAGATCATCAGCGGGCTCATCTGATGCCTCTTCTTCAGCTTCTTTCTGCATTGCCGGCTCAGCTTCTTCCCCTGTTGTTGTATCATCGTATTCAGGGAACCCATGGCCAGGATAGCCGTCATCGTCCTCTTCTTCTTCATTGTCTTCCATCATAACCCCTATTTCTCCAGCTTGGTCCAAACATTATAGTGGGGCATGAAACCGGACTCAAATAGGTGGACGTGAATGGTTCTTGACGTAGAGTAACTGTGACCATTCTTACAGCCAGCACATGGACAAGGCATAAAACCATCTGCCCGCTTGTTTGCCTCAACGGCAAGCAGAAAAGTATGCACGCCATTAATGAACTCGGGAGAGCATCTGTCATCATACATCCATTGTCGGCTCATCTTCATTACACAACACCGAATAGACCAAATTAATACAAGTTCATACATAAAGTTCATATACAACACTTAATTAAATGCAACATACAAATAACTCTCTAGCTAAAGAATTTAAATGCAACAACAAATGCGATGAAGATCGCAATTAAGGTAACAATTGATCCAACGGCATAATGATACCAAGCCACACTATCAATGGCATATTTTCTAATCTTTCTAATCTTCAACCTCATTTTCTCCATCTTGATCTTGTGATCATCAACGACATCGGCAACATGCAACTCCAATTCCATCTTCTCCCCCTTAATTCTTTTCAATTTTTCTTTCAAATACTCGTTTTCTCTTTCAACTAAATTTAACCTCTCGACAATAGGGTCGGTTGGAATTTCCGGTTCACAGACCTCCTAGATAAAAATATCTATGTCAACTTGATGGGCATAATTTGTCATAAACACGAAATGCAACAACTAGTTTTAAAAGAGAATATACCACATCCGAATCATAACAAGGACGAGGGCCGACGGGGACGGATATCAAAACCATGGCACTATGTATAACAAACAACGTAGGGTAAGATAATTATACGAGTAACTATATATCCAAATCACATAAACATCAATTTGGTAATGTAAAACATTCATGAACAAGAGCCTCACCAGAAGGTGGTGCCGGCGACGGGACGGTGCGGGCGATCGACGGTGGTTACGACGGGGATTTAGAAGGCACTAACTAAACCACACCTACATATGCAAACTAAGTGTTATTTTTGTGCTCAAATTACATATAAATCAAATACTAGCAAATATAATTATTCCTCCCAAATTAATCACTATACAAAGCATTGCAAGAGCTAATCTAGCAATGAGAGTTGAAAGGACAAAGTTGCTAACCTTTGTGATCATTTGAATGGATGGGGGCCTTCAAATCTTGACAAATTTTGGGCAAAATTTGTGAGGAGCTCGTGGAGAGAGGGGGAAGAACAGAGGAAGTGAGGGGAAAGGGGAAGAACAGAGTGGCTCGGGGGTGGGGGACAAAGGGTTTATGTACGTCGCCTTTAGTACCGGTTCGTGCCACGAACCGGTACTAAAGGTGCTGGAGGGGCCCCAGACTGACAACACCCTGCCACCACCCTCTTTAGTACCAGTTCGTGCCACGAACCGGTATAATAGGTTCGCCACGAACCGGTACTAATGAGAACGGCCGGCTAGCCGTTGGAACCGGCACTATTGGACACATTAGTGCCGGCTCAAAACCAAACCGGCACTAATGTGTCTCATATTAGGTCCTTTTTCTACTAGTGTAAGACTCACACGAACTTGACAACACAAACACAACAAATTTCGAAAATATTTACAGACACACATCCATGTTTCATGTACAGCTTCAAAAAGTTTCAGCTCCTAGTTCGACATATACTTAGAGAAAAAAATGATAAAATCAAATGTGAATAGTGTCAAATACTATTCACCCAAAGATGACATTATTCATAGTAGAATTTGTGAATTTTGAATCTCTAGCTGTAGATTAAGTTTTGAGCTGATTCTTTTTTGAGCTGTAAACCTACACTGTAGGTATGTTGTCAAATAATTTCAGATTTTTTTGGATTTTTAAAATATTTCTTTTTGTTGATCCCACGATCTCACCTGAAGGGGAGATTGTATTCTAGTCAGCGAAAAAAAATATAAAATCGGATGTGAATAGTATCAATTACTATTCAACCAAAGATGACATATTCGGTTGAATTTGTCATTTTTGAATCTCTACATGTAGATCAAGTTTTGAGCTGGTTCTTTTTGTAGTTGTAAACACACTTCCGTAGGTATGTTGTTAAATAATTTCAAAAAAATGGATCATCTAAATATGATTGTTTTGGGTTTGATTGCACAATCTCACCTAACGATGAGATTGTATTCTAGTCTCTCCATTTCCTACATGACACTGCTAAAATAGCATTATTGTATATGTGATAATTCAAACGGTGCCCAGGCTCATTCGCTCCAGGTGAACAGTAAATTTGAAACAATAGCAAAAAAGAAATTTAGAAATTTTTACACATTAAAGTTAGAGAATCTTCTAGGTGAGGGCAAAATTTCAAGGTGTTTGAACATTCGAGGAGCTCGATGGAAAAAAATGCGGTCCACAGTGCAGGTTTTGAAATTTTCTTTGACATGCTAAATTTGTCATTTTCAGGACGAGCTCGTCAAATGCCCCACGGAAAGTTGCAGCATAGGCCGAGCTTCCTGATACCCATTATCTTGGCCATTCATAGTTCTTTCTGCTCCTGGAGATTTGTGCAATTTGAAGCTGTACGCCAGTTGATTAAGGTCTATAGACTCTGGCAGGAACAGAGACGTCTGAACTGTGTGCAGCACATAGGATATTGTTCATTGATTGAGATGGCATACTTTTTACTGACATCACCGACCAAAAATCGATGCGAACCACCAGCTCCTCACACCGTATTATTTTTATAATTTTTTTCACCCTTTGGTCCCGTGCCCATGTGAACGGAGAGAGAGAGTGTGTGTATTTTCTTTTATTGATCTAACGTGAGAGAAAGGACAAACTGCAGCAGGAGATAGAAAACGTAGAGCAAAGAGGGAAAAGAAGAAATAAAGGCAAGCTTAGGTATTTGAGTTTTGACTTTTGCCATTAGCATGAGATTGCCTTTTGTAAAGAAAATAGTGAGCGAGAGCTTGTACTATTGAGCACGCATTAGGAGAGAGAGGGGGCGTGTAAGAGAGAGAGAGATGTTGAGAGAGTTGTGCTGTGCAGTCATGTGAGAGAGAGACCGAGGAAAGAGAGCGCATTAAAAATTCCTGACATGTATGGCGGGGCCTACGTGCTGTCCATCCTTCAGCCTATGGTCAGAGATTCCAAAAGATGGTGGACAGAAGAAAGCCAGCGAGCTGGTCTGACGGAAGAGGGAGACATGACAGGTGCAGCTTGCTACTAGGCTCGCGCCAGATAATTAAGCACTGAGCGACTGACGCCTCCTGCTGATTTTTTCATTGCTGCACACATCCGCATGGACGAGAAGCCAGAATGGATGGCTGTGATAGTGGGTACCACATAGGCCGAGCTATAAAAAACCGTTCTCAATGCCCAAACACCTTGAAATTTGGCACACACCTAAAAGATTCTCTCAACTTTCACGTGTTAAACTTTCCGAGTTTATAAAAAAGAAGCTATTTTTTAAAATTTTACTGTTCATCTATGAGAGCATCTCTAGCAGACCCCTTAAAACCGCGACCCACATAAGGCATTTATAGTTCGATGAAGAACTGTTTTGCTGGTCGAAATCGTGCGCGGTTGAGTAGAACCCCTATATGAAACTGTATAATTTGAAGAAAAAAAACTTTCGTGGGAGAAATTGCAACCACACTAGTTCATCACATACTACATGATCATACACTAGTTCATCACATACTACATGATCATACACTAGTTCATCACATACTACAAGATTATACATTCTACATTATTCTACTACTACTAGGGGGTGGGGGATCTCGAGGCGGCGAGGCCGAGGTCGATGTACCAACATGGACGAGCTCGCGGCCGAGGATGACGCGGTGGAGCAGCACAGTCCTCCTCGTCGAGCTGATGAGATCGATGAACTTCTGCCTCTGCTCCTCACGGATGCGCCGCCACTCGTCGTCCTTGTCCTTCACAGCAAGGTTGGCCGCGACCGCCTGCTTAAGGATGAGGTCTTCAAGCTCCTCGTCGTGGCGCCGGCGCTCCGCCTCCTCGCGCAAGCTCCGTTCGGCAATGGAGGCCGCGACTGCGTCGACATTGGCCATGAAATATTTGGGCCGACGACCACTTGGCGCTCGATCTCCTCTGGCTCCTGCTTGACCTCAACGAGGTTGTGGTCCTCCGGCTCCTCCGACCACTCCCTCTTCACAGGGAGAAGCGCCGCGCCGGAAGAGGAAGAGCTCGCAGCGTGGGAAGAGCCCACGGCGGAAAACGAGCCCGCGGCCGAGGAGGGCGTACGCCCTTGCCGATAGGGTTTTGACCAGTATCTGCCCCGCGAACCCGTAGATATACTTCT
>NC_041383.1:691496510-691620391 GCF_002162155.2 Triticum dicoccoides | reverse complement strand
CGGACGAGTATAGGGGCTTTTTTCTGACCAAAAAATTAGACCGGATCCGTATACTTGTCGAAATTTTGCGGGTTCGCAACATATACGGGTATGCTAGAGTTGCTGTGAGTGCAGCTAAGCCTGAGGGCAAAAACGCCGCACCCCATTGTATATGCCCTGAGATTTTCATTGTAGAAAGCTCATCTTGCTGCGACGGGTGGACATACAGCTAGCCGTGTGAAATTAAGAGTAGTTATCGCTTCCCCGGAACAAAAAGAGCTGATAAAAAAAGAAGTGAGTGGTTTATAGCCGGGTAAGCTCCCTCCGGTCACGGTAAGTGGAGGAACGTGTGAGACAGTTCAATACGGCAACATGCTCGGCTGTCCGTACGTTGTCGGCTAGCCGGCTCCAATCAAGGTTAACTGGTCTATGACATCACGACAACTTATATTAGAAAAGGAAACATGCACAAAGACACACTCTAGTGTAGGTAATAAATTAATGCATCTGAAGAACTGCTTTGAACTTAAGAAAATCAGTAGCTATAGGAGTAGCTGCTCTGTTTTAGATTATCGGATCTTTTTTTTTTGGCGAAAAAGATTACAAGATCTTGCTTCCAAAGTAAATTCCTGCAATATACCAGCTGTTTACACACTATCAATATAGTACTCCCCCCTTCACTATTATAAGATAGTTTACTTTTTTCTGGATGGAATATATACAGACTATTTTAGTGTTTGTTCACTCATTTCAGTATGTATATAGTCCATATTAATATGTCCAAACATCTTATAATAGTAAATGGAGGGAGAACATATTAATTTTATCTTAAATCAAACTTATATTAATTTAAGTTTGACTTAGCTTATAAAAAAATACTCAATGAATATCATTATATGCATCATAGATATGTTTTTATTGTGTACTTATTTCGTATTTGTAGGTGTTGACGTTTTTATTAACTTGGTCAAATTTAAGCAAATTTAATTAACTGAAGACAAACTAATATTACTTATATTTTGGGTAGACTATTGGGAAGGACTAACGGCCAGTTTTTTTGGGCGGCTTAAAAAATAAGCAACCTCTCTCCAGCTTAAAAATAAAGCCGCTTTCTAAATTTGTTGACATTTCTAAATTAATTATCCATAACTAGTTTAGAAGCACCACTGAATAAGAGAGGCGGATTATGAAAAAAAAGGAAAGGAAGATATGGCTGAAGGAATATGCCTTAGTGGCAATAATAAAGTTGTTATTTTATATTTCCTTATTCATGATAAATGTTTATTATTCATGCTAGAATTGTATTGATCGGAAACCTAAATACATGTGCGAATACATAAACAAATACCGTGTCCCTAGTAAGCCTCTACTAGACTAGCTCGTTGATCAAAGATGATTAAGGTTTCTAACCATAGACATGTGTTGTCATTTGATAACGGGATCACAATCTAAAGAGATAATGTTATTGTTATGTTATCCCCACTCTGGAGTATGATTGACCATATCATCCAGCGAGTGGTCTTAAGTGCTTAGTGCATCCATACTGAACTCGAATGTGCGCCCTTCGGAAGAGAAAGTAATGCGAACTACTAAGTGTATATGCCATCTTGGCCCAAATCCAATTTAGAAGGGACTTCCTCTCCGTGTTGAGAAAACTTTTCTTCTTCCAATTCTTCTTTTCTTCATTTAACTCAGTTAAAAAAAGATACATCAAAATACTTCAATTGGTACACGCAAGAAATAGGCCAATTTGGCAGCTTTTTGTTCAATCTGAATGATGTGATGGACAAGACCCATCCGTTAGCTTAGCATAATGATCATCCAGCTTTATTGCTATTGCTTTCTTCATATCAAATACATATTCCTTTAACTATGAGATTATGCAACTCCCAGATTCCGGAGGAATACCTTATGTGCTATCAAACGTCACAACGTAACTGGGTGATCATAAAAATGCTCTACAGGTATCTCCGAAGGTGTTTGTTGAGTTGGCACATATCAAGATTAGGATTTGTCACTCCAAGTATCAGAGTGGTATCTCTGCGCCCTCTCGGTAATACACATCGTAAGTTTGCAAGGAAACGACTAAGGAGTTAGTCACAAGGTGATGTATTATGGAACAAGTAAAGGGACTTGCCGGTAACGAGATTGAACTAGGTTTGAAGATACCGGCGATCGAATCTCGAGCAAGTAACATACCGATGGACAAACGGAATTACCTATGTTGTCATAACGATTCGACCGATAAAGATCTTCGTAGCCAATATGGGCATCCAGGTTCCGCTATTGGTTATTAACCGGAGAGGTGTCTACATAGTTCTCGAACCCGTAGGGTCCGCACGCTTAACGTTCATTGACGATATAATGTTATATGAGTTATATGATTTGGTGACCGAATGTTGTTCGGAGTCCCGGATGAGATCACGGACATGACGAGGAGTCTCTAAATGGTCAAGAGGTAAAGTTTGATATATAGGACGATGGTATTCGGACATCGGAAGGGTTTTGGGATGCACCAGGTAACCATCGGGTCATCGGAAGGGGTTCCGGACACCCCCGGTAGGTGTTATGGGCTTAATGGGCCAAGGGAGGGACATACCAGCCCATCGCGCCACCCTCCCCTGCCTTTCCCGCACACCTATATAAGGCAGGGGGTGCGGCTTGGGAGAGACCCCAAGTAGGATTCCTCCTACTTGGGCGCCCCCTTTAGCTGCTCCTCCCTCCCTCCCACCTATATATATGTGGGAGGGGGGCGCCTAGCATACAACAGACAATTGCCTAGCCGTGTGTGGCAACCCTCTCCATAGTTTACACCCCGGTCATATTTTTGTAGTTCTTAGGCGAAGCCCTGCGAAGATAATGATGTCTACTACGCAACTTTATTCTTGTAGACACGTGTTGGGCCTCCAAGCGCAATGTTTTGTAGGACAATAGCAATTTTTCCTCAAGTGGATGACCTAAGGTTTATCAATCCATGAGAGGTGTAGGATGAAGATGGTCTCTCTCAAACGACCCTGCAACCAAATATAAGAAATCTCATGTGTCCCCAACACACCCAATACAATGGCAGATTGTATAGGTGCACTAGTTCGGTGAAGAGATGGTGATAGAAGTGTAATATGGATAGTAGATATAAGTTTTTGTAATGCGAACAATAAAAAACATCAAGGTAGTAAGTAGTAAAATGGAGCACAAATAATATTGCAATGATGGAAAATGAGGCCTAGGGTGCATACTTTCACTAGTGCAATCTCTCAACAACGCTAACATAGTTGGATCATATAACCATCCCTCAAAGTGCGATCAAGAATCACTCCAAAGTTCCTATCTAGCGGAGAACATAAGATGGAATTGTTTGTAGGGTACGAAACCACCTCAAAGCTATTCTTTCCGTTTGATCTATTCAAGAGTTCGTACTAAAATAACACAAAGCTATTCTTTCCGTTCGATCTATCCTAGAGTTCGTACTAAAATAACACCAAAGCAAATTCAGATTTATAATATTCAATCCAACACAAAGAACTTCAAAGAGTGCCCCAAGATTTCTATCGGAGAAACAAAGACAAGAACATGCATCAAACCCTATGCAAAGATTACCCTAATGTCACCTCGAGAATCTGCGAGTTGAGTGCCAAAACATATATCTAGTGAATCAATACGATACACCGTTGTCACCATGAGTATTCAATTCAATACGATACCCCATTGTCACCACAAGTTTTCAATTCAAGACATATATCAAGTGTTCTCAAATCCATAAAAGTATTCCATCCGATAACAACGAAATCTCAAAGGGAAAAACTCAATTCATCACAACAAGATAGAGAGGGGAAAATATCATATGATCCGACTATATTAACAAAGCCCGCGATACATCAAGATCGTGACATCTCAAGAACATGAGAGAAAGAGCGAGAGAGAGAGAGAGAGAGAGATTAAACACATAGCTACTCGTACAAACCCTCAGCCCCGAGGGTGGACTACTCCCTCCTCATCATGGTGGCCGCCAGGGTGATGAAGATGGCCACCGGTGATGATTCCCCCCTCCAGCATGGTGCCAGAACAGGTCTAGATTGGATCTCGTGGTTATAGAGGCCTTGCAGTAGTAGAACTTCTGATCTAGGGCTACCCCAAAGGGTTTTGGAATATTTGGGATTTTATAGGGCGAAGAAGGGGTGCGAGAGGCCACCGAGGTGGGCACAACCCACCTGGGCGCGCCTGGGGGCCCAGGCGTGCCATGGTGGGTTCTGCCCCCCTCGGGGCTCCCCCAGGTGCTTCTCTGGCCCTTCCTGGGTGTTCTAGTCCATCAAAATTCTCTAAGGAGTTTCACGGTGTTTGAACCCTGTTTTATTGATTTCCTGCGATGTAAAAAACTAGCAACTGGCACTGGGCACTGGGTCATTGGTTAGTCCCGAAAAATGATATAAAGTTGTTATAAAATGATTGTAAAACATCCAAGAATGATAATATAATTACATGAATACTTCATAAATTATAGATACGTTGGAGACGTATCAGCATACCCAAGCTTAATTCTTACTCGTCCTCGAGTAGGTAAATGATAAAGGAAATAATTTATGAAGTGTGAATGCTAGCAAAGTGCATAAGGTTGATCAATGGTAATTTCAATCACTTTTCCTAGCATCATAACAGCAACTCTTTCTCATAAAATTTCTCATGTTATAGTAGCAACCAATTCACATGTTAAGGTTCAAACAATGAATTCTCTTGAAACTCAACAACCTATGTTCTCAGTCATCAAGCAATTACAATTGAACTTATTCAACGGAGTCTAAGTAAGAGCTCCATATACTCAACCATCATATAGTCTTCTATGATTGCTAACACTCATCGAGTACACATGAGCAAAACATTTCAACTGGACACATAGAAAGATAGAGGCTTATAATTTCGCCTCCCAACGTATTCACCTTTGGGTGATGTCAACAATAATAACTCATGCTATCCATATCCAACTGGATATATGTGCCTAGATCTTTCCTCACCACATGATGCTTGCCAAAGGAGAAAAATAAAAAGGAATAGACAGAAAAACTTTGACTCTTGCACAAAAGTAAATACATAAAAGTAAAAGATAGGTCCTTCGCAGAGGGAAGCAGAGGTTGCCATGCGCTTATTTGTTTGTATGCTCAACCCCTTAGTGCAAAAGAACGTCAAGTTATATTTCCCCTTATGATAGCAACCTTTATTATGCAGTCTGTCGCTTTTATTCTTTGCCATCACAAGTTCGTACAACGCTGAATTTTCTCTTACACTAAATGATCTAACACTTCTAGAAGCAATTTTTATTGCCTTATTGCACCGGTGACAACTTACTTGAAGGATCTTGCTCAATCCTTAGGCAGGTATGGTGGACTCTCAAAACAAGATTTGGGTTTAAGGGTTTTTGGATACACAAATAGTATCTCTACTTGGTGCGGAATTTTTGGCTAGCAAATATAGGGGCAAGCACCACATGTTGAAGGATCTATGAAAATATAACTTCTATGTGAATATGAACAAACATATATCATTACATTGTCTTCCTTGTCCAACGTCAACAATTTTGGCATATAATATTTTAATGGGGGCTCACAATCACAAAAGATTTCCAAGAGAGTGTATTTGCATGTGAAAGTTCTCTTCCTTAAACTAATTATTCGTGAATTGCTTGTATGACCAATATTGTGATTGTCAAGCCTCAAACTATTTCACTTTCTAAACCCAATGTGAAGCTACCACTAGGCGTGATATGATTTCAACTTCAACGAGAGAGAGAGAGATGCATCTACATACCCTTGTAGATCGCGTGCGGAAGCGTTCAAGAGAACGGGGTTGAGGGAGTCGTTCTCGTCGTGATCCAAATCACCGGAGATCCTAGCGCCGAACGGACGGCACCTCCGCGTTCAACACACGTACGGTCAGCGTGACATCTCCTCCTTCTTGATCCAGCAAGGGGGAAGGAGAGGTTGATGAATATCCAGCAGCACGACGGTGTGGTGGTGGATGCAGCAGGGTTCCGGCAGAGCTTCGCCGAGCTTCTTCGAGAGGGAGAGGTGTAGCAGGGGAGAGGGAGGCGCCAAGACTTCAAGGCGCGGCTGCCCTCCCTCCCCCTCCTTTATATAGGCCCCCAGGGGGGTGCCGGCCCTGGAGATTGAATCTCCCAAGGGGGGCGGCGACCAGGGGGGTGGAGTGCCCCCCAAGGCAAGTGGTGCGCCCCCCACCCTAGGGTTTCCAACCCTAGGCGCAGGGGGAGGGGGGCAGGGGGGGCGCACTAGCCCACCAGGGGTTGGTCCCCTCCCCACTTCAGCCCACGGGGCCCTCCGGGATAGGTGGCCCCACCCGGTGGACCCCCGGGACCCTTCCGGTGGTCCCGATACAATACCGATGGACCCCGAAACTTTCCCGACTGCCGAAACAACACTTCATATATATAATTCTTTACCTCCGGACCCTTCCGGAACTCCTCGTGACGTCCGGGATGTCATCCGGGACTCCGAACAACTTTCGGTTTGCTGCATACTCATATTCATACAACCCTAGCGTCACTGAACCTTAAGTGTGTAGACCCTACGGGTTCGGGAGACATGTAGACATGACCGAGACGGCTCTCCGGTCAATAACCAACAGCGGAAGCTGGATAACCATGTTGGCTCCCACATGCTCCTCGATGATCTCATTGGATGAACCACGATGTCGAGCATTTAAGCAACCCTGTTTACAATTCCCTTTGTCAATCGGTATGTTACTTGCCCGCGATTCGATCGTCGGTATCCCAATACCTCGTTCAATATCGTTACCGGCAAGTCACTTTACTCGTACCGTAATGCATGATCCCGTGACCAGACACTTGGTCACTTTGAGCTCATTATGATGATGCTTTACTGAGTGGGCCCAGAGATACCTCTCCGTCATATGGAGTGACAAATCCCAGTCTCGATCCGTGTCAACCCAACAGACACTTTCAGAGATACCTGTAGTGCACCTTTATAGTCACCCAATTACGTTGTGACGTTTGGTACACCCAAAGCACTCCTACGGTATCCGGGAGTTACACGATCTCATGGTCTAAGGAAAAGATACTTGACATTGGAAAAGCTCTAGCAAAACGAACTACACGATCTTTGTGCTATGCTTAGGATTGGGTCTTGTCCATCACATCATTCTCCTAATGATGTGATCCCGTTATCAATGACATCCAATGTCCATAGTCAGGAAACCATGACTATCTGTTGATCAACGAGCTAGTCAACTAGAGGCTCACTAGGGACATGTTGTGGTCTAAGTATTCACACGTGTATTACGATTTCCGTATAATACAATTATAGCATGAATAAAAGAGAATTATCATGAACAAGGAAATATAATAATAATCCTTTTATTATTGCCTCTAGGGCATATTTCCAACAGTCTCCCACTTGCACTAGAGTCAATAATCTAGTTACATTGTGATGAATCAAACACCCATAGAGTTCTGGTGTTGATCATGTTTTGTTCGCGGAAGAGGTTTAGTCAACGGATCTGCGACATTCAGATCCGTATGTACTTTGCAAATATCTATGTCTCCATCTTGAACATTTTCACGGATGGAGTTGAAACGACGCTTGATGTGCCTGGTCTTCTTGTGAAACCTGGGCTCCTTGGCAAGGGCAATAGCTCTAGTGTTGTCACAGAAGAGAGTGATTGGCCCCGACGCATTGGGTATGACTCCTAGGTCGATGATGAACTCCTTCATCCATATTGCTTCATGCGCTGCCTCCGAGGCTTCCATGTACTCCGCTTCACATGTATATCCCACCACGACGCTCTGTTTGCAACTGCACCAGCTTACTGCTGCACGATTCAACATATACACGTATCCGGTTTGTGACTTAGAGTCATCCAGATCTGTGTCGAAGCTAGCGTCAACGTAACCCTTTACGACGAGCTCTTCGTCACCTCCATAAACGAGAAACATGTCCTTTGTCCTTTTCAGGTACTTCAGGATATTCTTGACCGCTGTCCAGTGTTCCTTGCCGGGATTACTTTGGTACCTTCCTACCAAACTTACGGCAAGGTTTACATCAGGTCTGGTACACAGCATGGCATACATAATAGATCGTATGGCTGAGGCATAGGGGATGACACTCATCTCTTCTTTATCTTTTGCCGTGGTCGGGCATTGAGCCAAGCTCAATCTCACACCTTGCAATATAGGCAAGAACCCTTTCTTGGACTGATCCATTTTGAACTTCTTTAAAATCTTATCAAGGTATGTGCTTTGTGAAAGACCTATGAGGCGTCTCGATCTATCCCTATAGATCTTGATGCCTAATATGTAATTAGCTTCTCCAAGGTCCTTCATTGAAAAACACTTATTCATGTAGGCCTTAATGTTGTCCAAAAGTTCTATATCATTTACCATCAAAAGTATGTCATCTACATATAATATGAGAAATGCTACAGAGGTCCCACTCACTTTCTTGTAAACGCAGGCTTCTCCATAAGTCTGGATAAACCCAAATGCTTTAATCATCTCATTATAGCGAATGTTCCAACTCCGAGATGCTTGCACCAGCCCATAAATGGATCGCTGGAGCTTGCACACCTTGTTAGCATTCCATGACCTGTGGGCCCTTGTCGGCTGGCCCACACAGTCTCGATTACTATGGATTCGCCAACGGTTCCATCGTGGGCTCGATGTCACGCCCAATATGCGACCCTATCCAAAAGGAACTCGAAGGTCCCACCAAGGATAGACCCGCATATTGAAACGCTTTTGCAAGGTGGATATCATTACATCAACATTACATAATAGATGGGGATACATACATAAGGCATACAATGCCACACATATACAACATCATCATACATAAGATCAACATCCGTCTAAGGATGAATCATAAACAGAAACTCAAACGACATCCACCCTGCTAGCCCAGGCTGCCGACCTGGAACCTATCCCCTGATCGAAGAAGCAGAAGAAGAACTCAACGCAAGCAAGCATCGCTCTCGCGTCATGATCATCGCACAACCTGTACCTGCAACTGTTGTTGTAGTAATCTATGAGCCATGAGGACTCAGCAATCCCATTACCATGGGTATCAACACTAGCAAAGCTTAATAGGAAAGGAAGGGGTAAAGTGGTGAGGCTGCAGCAGAGACTAAGCATATATGGTGGCTAACATACGATAATAAGAGCGAGAAGAGAGCAAAAGGAACGGTCGTGAAGCTAGCAATGATCAAGAAGTGATCCTGAACTCCTACTTACGTCAAACATAACACAGAAACCATGTTCACTTCCCGGACTCCGCCGAGAAGAGACCATCACGGCTACACACGCGGTTGATGCGTTTTAAATCGGATCTGGTGTCAAGTTATCTACAACCAGACATTAACAAATTCCCATCTGCCTATAACCGTAGGCACGGCTTTCGAAATATTATACCATGCAGGGGTGTCCCAACTTAGCCCATGACAAGCTCTCGCGATCAACGAAGGAATAGACCTTCTCCCAGGAAGACCCGATCAGACTCGGAATCCCGGTTTACAAGACATTTCAACAATGGTAAAACAAGACCAGCAAAGCCGCCCGATGCGCCAACAAATCCCGATAGGAGCTGCACATATCTCGTTCTCAGGGCAACACCGAATGAGACTAGCTACGAGTAAAACCAACCCTCAAGTTGCCCCGAGGTGGCCCCGCAGGCAGCTCAGTTCGGACCAACACTTAGACAAGCACTAGCCTGGGGGGGGGGGCTAAAATAAAGATGACCCTCGAGAGAGCGACTCCCAAGGGAAAAGGTAGGTGGTGGTGAGGCAAATGGTAAAACCAAGGTTGGGCCTTGCTGGAGGAGTTTTATTCAAAGCGAACTGTCAAGGGGGTCCCATAAATCACCCGACCGCGTAAGGAACACTAAATCCGGGAACATAACACCGGTATGACGGAAACTAGGGCGGCAAGAGTGGAACAAAACACGAGGCATAAGGCCGAGCCTTCCACCCTTTACCAAATATATAGATGCATTAATAATATAAGAGATATTGTGATATCCCAACCAAAATCCTGTCCACCATGGAGAAATCTTCAACTTCACCTGCAACTAGCAACGCTATAAGAGGGCTGAGCAAAGCGGTAACATAGCCAATCAACGGTTTGCATAGGAAAGGTGTCAAAGGTTAGAGGTTCATGGCAATTTGGGATGGCTTGATAAACAGGTGATAGGTAGCGCAGCAAAGCGATAGAACGAAGCAACTAGCATAGCAATGATAGTAATGAGATCCAGGGTAGCGGTCATCTTGCCTGAAATCCCGCAAGGAAGAAGAACGAGTCCATGAAGAAGATGAACGGATGAAGCCGAACCAAGCATAGACGAACGAATCCTCACGAACGCAACGTTACCGGAACTAAGAAGCAACACCGGAAAGAAGCAAGCAACATAGTAAACACACAAGCATAATCATGGCATGATGCACAATCAAGTATGATGCATGTCCGGTTTAATGAGGCATGGCATGGCAAAGTGCAACAAACAATACTACAAGTTAAGTGGAGCTCAATATGCAACGAGTTGCATATTGACAAAACACCACAACAATTATTTAGTTCACTCCCGGTTAGGTACTCAACAATATTAAATGTTGTTAAACATGGCAAGGGGTGAAGAATATGAAAACTAACTATTTAGGCAAGTTTAAATGAGGCCGGAACAACAAACCACAATTCCGGAAAATCCTCATATGCATATTTATGAATTCGGTACTGTTCTGCCCTAAACACAATTTTAATGTTGTTAAACAGCAACATAAAGTGGACCATGTTAAACTAGGCATTTTTCCACCCCATTTACATATAAAGAACATTTAATTCCGAGCTACGGTTATTTAGTTATGAATTAAATCATTTTAGCATGGCTTTTTAACAAATTTAAACAAACAGCAAGTTAAACATTTTAAACATGGATGAAAATCGCCTATTATTAATCTACACAAAATTCTAAGCATTTTACATGTTTAAATCATTTAATTCCGATGCACCATTTGTGAGATATTAATGCATGAATATAGGAGGGTTTTTCTGCAAATATGTAAATCACCGGAATAATAGACAAATCGCAGAACGGAAAAAAAATCTATTCTGGGCCGAATCTGGCTGGGCCCGCAGTGTACAGGAGAGGGGCACTGGAGGCAGCTCACCATGGGCTCTTGGCCCGGCTCGGTGGAGAGGGGCCGGCTAGGCCTGGTGCGCTGCGGTAGCTGGGCTGGGTCTAGCCGCAACACGGATGCGAGATGCGGCCCAGCCGCGGGCACGAGGAGGCCGGATCGGGTCAACGCAGACGAGCGGCAGGGGAACCGCGGCAGAGGACGACCGGAGTTGCGGGGACGGGGATTTCCGGCGCGAAGGCGAGATGCAGGAGGGTCGAGGACGGGCGGAGGAGGCCGGGATCCTCCAGATCCGGGGCGAAGGGAGCCATTCCCTGTGAGATCCGGCGGCTATCGTCGGAGCCGCGGTGGAACGCCAGCAAGGCGGCCATGGGTCCTGCGGGAGGAGAGGCTAGGGGTTAGGAGAGAGGGAGAGGAGGAACGAGGGAGGAGGAGGCGGGACGGCGCTCATCTGGTCGCCGGCGTCGGGGCTGCAAGGCGGCGAGGGAGGCGACCGCCGGCGGAGATGGACGGCGCCGCTAGGCGGCGGCGCTAGATCGAGGGGCTCCTCCCCTCGAGCGGTTGCAGGAGCGCGACTCCACGCGGCGGGGCGCGCGGGCTCCTCCAGGCCCAGACGGGGCCCGGGCGGGCCTGGTGCGGGCCTGGAGGACCGCGGAGAGGTGGGAGGAGGCCGGGGCGACGTGGCACACGAGGAATGGAGGAGGCTGGCGGTTGCGGCGGCGCAGGTGGCGACGCGGCCACTAGGACGGCGCCAAGTGACGGGGAGAGGTTGGCCAGCGCCGGATTTGAGGAGGGAGGTTGGCTGTGGTTGGTGGCGGCAGATCCGAGGAGAGAGGGGGGTCTAGGGGTAGGGGAAGACTAGGGTTGCCCAAATTGGAAGGAGGAGTGTTATATAGGGCAAGGCTAGGGTTAGGGGGTTTTGAGGCCGTTTCAGAGCCTCCGATCGTGATCCGACGGATCTGATCGCGAGGGAGGTTAGGAAGGCCTAGGTGGGCTGTGAAGAGAGACTTGGGCTGAGCGGAGAGAATAGAAATGCAGTCCGGCAACTGTTTCTGGATACCGAAAACGTCCGACGAATATACCGACTATATCGCGGTTATATTTAACGGTTGGGCAGTCAAACAGACTCCGAATGCGACGAAACTTGGCAGGCGGCCTGTGTACACTATAATAAGACCGCACGACAAGTTGCAACCCATTCCGAGAACATTTTTATGCCACTTATAAAATAATATTTCGAAGGTGCCGCGGGCGCGTGCGAGTGTGGTCGGGCTCAGAACGGACAACGGAGAGAACCGGCGGAACACGAACGGATGCAAGTTTTATGAAAACGATGCCGATGCAATGCGCATGATGCCATGAGACGAGATGCATAACAAGAACA
This sequence comes from Triticum dicoccoides, assembly GCF_002162155.2. Lineage (NCBI taxonomy): Eukaryota > Viridiplantae > Streptophyta > Magnoliopsida > Poales > Poaceae > Triticum > Triticum dicoccoides. Next base: position 691,607,886 of record NC_041383.1, on the reverse strand, counting down.
AAATGCAAAACAACAGACAAAAACCCAACCACGGAGGAAATAATAAATCACATCTCTGGAAAAGGCAAGAGTCGGAGTTACGAATATGGAAAGTTGTATCCGGGGCGTTACAACACTCCACCACTACGAGAGGATCTCGTCCCGAGATATAGGATGGCACCGGAGGGAAACGGAAGAGGAAGAGAAGAGGTAAACTAAGTTGCTTCTTCGACAAACGAGTGAAACCATGAACCTTGAGAGGTTGATCAATTAGAGAGGAACGAGATTGCAAACAATTTGTTAGAAAAGAAGAACAAGGAACATTACGATAACTTGAAGGTTGCAAAGACATGAATCAAGAGTTTAATTGACAAGATAGGGTTCAAAACCACTCCGGTTACAACAAGATGAGAGAGGAAGAATTCGGGCAGCACTCCATTTGAACATGGAAGGAATAGAACATGAACTTGAGAAGATGGGATGATATTTGATGAAATCAACAACACACTTCCTCTGGAACTATTGAAAGAATGGCACAATGGGTAAGAAGGATTTCAGACAGCACTCCGTTTGAAAAGAGAGGCAAAACTTGATAAGATGGAAGAACTTGAAGAGATGACACAGCACTCTGGTTAAATGGATAAGCACGAAAAGAACATGATCCTCACAATTCGAGATGATGAGCGAAGAGAGCAACATCACATTGCCTCCGAAAGAAGGAATATAAGATAGATGAATGGAATAACAGAATGGAGAAGGAAAATGCCAACTTCTGCCACAAATGAGCTTGGAAAGCACCCTTCCAAGAAGGTTATAACAGAGTTGTTGGAAAAACCAACAACGAAAATCACAAGCTGGTTGTGGGCTTATGGCAAACATCTCAAAACTTGAGGTGAAATTCTGCCACTAACGGAAACAATAGATTGGATAGAGGTCAACATGGAAATGACAACTCCTTTCGCCGAGAGGATAGGAGAAAAACTTGGATCATTGATAAGCACCACAAATGCAACATTCCTTAGGGAAGGCTTTAAGTGAAATCTGACACAAGATAACTCCAATGAAGAGATTGATGGACTGAGAAGAACTCATGCTCGAAGGAGTTGATGGGTTTAACTACCTCATTCTTAACAACATATGAATCATGAAACATGAATGAAATTGTCAAGAGTGACATAATACCACCTCAAAAGATAAGGTAGAAATAATTGCACTTTGGAATGCAAGATGAAGAATGCTTGAACGCCTCAAAACAAAACATGTGTTGAGCACCATGTTTAATTTTGAGTATAGCTTGACGGATCATAGCTTCGAGAGAAAAACTTGAGGAACATTTGAAGTTTGAAAGAATCCTTGACGAACCACCATGTAGAGCCTCCATGAAGAACTCCGGTAATGAAAGGATGATAGAAAGAAAGAGAAGTTGAAAACTCAAGGTGAAGCCTTGCGATGATTTAGATGGAGCTTCGACGAGATAATGCGGAAAACTTGGAACTCCGGAAAAAATAGATGAAACACTAGAACCGAGAATTACTTCATCATGAACAATCTCCGGAGGAAAAGAATTGAATCGCCTCAAGGAAATAAGATTTATTGTATGCTTATCCTTCATCAAATTCAATTGATGACAAGCAATGGATTTGGCAAACTACTTATTCCCGTAGAAAGGATTAAAAGAGATATGGCGCAAACTTGAGAAGGTATTGATGGAACCACCGGTGGGATTTGGAAACAACGAATGAATGAATGAATTGATACGATGACAAATGAAGAGAAATCTTGAACGAACCACCGTAAGAATTGAAAATGAACATAGCAAAGGAACAATTCAACGGGAAGAATTTGAAAACGAATGAAGATACTTGAGGGGATTTAAATACATGAGAATGAAGAGATCATGAACTGATTAGAGGATATTTGAACGATTCACCGGAAGGATTCAAGAACGAGAGCTGAACGTTGAGAATTAATAATTCTGAGATGATTGGCTCCGGAGAATGAAACTGAAAAGAATCCTGAATTACTCCGGATGGTGAAACGAATTCTCACAATCGAAAACAATTATGAGAGGATGGCATCAAGCTTGAACCATGAATCTCTGGAAGAACGGTTAAAGATTTAAGAGGAACTCTTCTTCGGTCTTCAAAATTTGAGAATGACGATGAGAAACACCACAATGAATTGTTGAGACACTCCGGAAGGATGAAATAAACAAAGAGGTTGAGCCAACAATGAAATAATTTGAAATCGATCTTGGAGATGGCATGTGACTGATGAACTTCGTTCTTACGTCAAACTCTGAAAAGACTTTGGAATAGCTCTGGAATAATTAGAAGAGTCAGGTAAGATCCTGGGAAAAGACCTGTGGGTTAGGGCCCACTCAAAAGAAAACACCGTTGAACAAATTTAAAGAGAGGTTGCACCGGTTGAATTAAATGGCTTGAATGAGATAACAATCTCCAAATAGCTTGAACGGATCTTGAATGAAAAGACAAGCCTTCTGAGATATGTTCAAACACTCCGGATAAGAATAGAAAGAGGTGAATAAATAAGAGAGCCTTGGATAAGGAATTCACATGGGAAGATATGTGAAACGAAATGAAGAGATATGATCAACACTGAAGCTTGAAATTAATCCACCGGAGAAGAATACGAGAATGAAGAATGATGAACTTGAAAACTGTTGATCATCTTCATTGGAAATCACCGGATAAGAACATTGATAGAAAAGAGTGAATAGACTTCACATGAATAAATTGATACTTGATTAAGAAATCTGAGTCTTTGAAGAAAAAGGGTGGGAGGGTGGGGGAAAACAAAGACAACTTGGGATTAACGAAACAAACACCATTGAGAAGACTTAGAATTGAACTTGCGGATGATGAAAATGATCGGATCCACTTGAAGAGAAGCACACCGGTTGGAAAAGAGTTGACATGACAACCTCAGTGATCAAGAAGGATTAGTACTCCCATAGAGATATGAGAACACCGCTTGAAAGGTATGGAATCAACACTTGACATTGAAGCAACTCGAATACCACAAATAAAACAAAACAAAGGATTGGCTTGCAGAATAAGCTGGAACAAACATATGATAGAGATTCCGTCCGAAGTTTTCGTGGTGGGGCCCACACGGGCTCGAGTGTACAGCACCATCATGTACAAGGCAGTGCACATGACATACGAAGTGTCCCCGAACCAGCATAGCCAAGGGTTCTTTAAGACACAACGAGACCACTGTAAAAACGACCGTGGAAAGGCGGACCACTAGACGTCGAACCCCAATCTCATATCATGCATCTGTCGAAAAGATATTCTAGGAGCTACTTGAATTCCCACCTATAAAACTCCCGTAACTTTCTGGTTATGCAATCAGGTGTTGGGGATACAGGGGAAGCAATATATCTCACCCAAACTAACAATACATACATCCAAGCTGTATCCATCCATCAACACATAACCAAGAAACCTTCGGAAATCGTGTACCTCAACCTTCGAAAAGCATCCGTTATACGAGTTATGGCAATACTCCCGAGCTCGCCCCAGTACTGGGTTATCGGGGTTATCTCACCAACAACTGTACAAAAGAGATTTTCGATGTCGGCAAAGCTCAGGTATTCCAGAACTGCAACGATAAAATTGTGACGACAACACCTCAGAGCTCGACTCCCCGGGTCAAAGCCACATAAATAGACAGGAGGCACCAAGAACAATGTTCTCGTCACAAAACCATCAGCACGATTCCAAGATACCCGCGTGATCCTAATTTTTTTAGTGAAATTTGAGAAGAGGATAGTCAAAACATCTATGTCAAGAGACCTCACCAGAGCGACGAAGGGGGCTGAGGAGTAAAAAGAATCCTACTCTCCAATATATATAATCCTAAGACTCAAAATAGTTTTCTTCTAGACTCAACAACGGCCAACAAACAAGGGGGCTCCTATGGTCGGTCGAGGCTCTGATACCAACTTGTCATCGCCCAATATGCGACCCTATCCAAAAGGAACTCGAAGGTCCCACCAAGGATAGACCCACATATTGAAACGCTTTTGCAAGGTGGATATCATTACATCAAGATTACATAATAGATGGGGATACATACATAACGCATACAATGCCACACATATACAACATCATCATACATAAGATCAACATCCATCTAAGGATGAATCATAAACAGAAACTCAAACGACATCCACCCTGCTAGCCCAGGCTGCCGACCTGGAACCTATCCCCTGATCGAAGAAGCAGAAGAAGAACTCAACGCAAGCAAGCATCGCTCTCGCGTCATGATCATCGCACAACCTGTACCTGCAACTGTTGTTGTAGTAATCTGTGAGCCACGAGGACTCAGCAATCCCATTACCATGGGTATCAAGACTAGCAAAGCTTAATAGGAAAGGAAGGGGTAAAGTGGTGAGGCTGCAGCAGCGACTAAGCATATATGGTGGCTAACATACGCAAATAAGAGCGAGAAGAGAGCAAAAGGAACGGTCATGAAGCTAGCAATGATCAAGAAGTGATCCTGAACTCCTACTTATGTCAAACATAACACAGAAACCGTGTTCACTTCCCGGACTCCGCCGAGAAGAGACCATCACGGCTACACACGCGGTTGATGCGTTTTAAATCGGATCTGGTGTCAAGTTATCTACAACCAGACATTAACAAATTCCCATCTGCCTATAACCGCAGGCACGGCTTTCGAAAGATTATACCCTGCAGGGGTGTCCCAACTTAGCCCATGACAAGCTCTCGCGATCAACGAAGGAATAGACCTTCTCCCAGGAAGACCCGATCAGACTCGGAATCCCGGTTTACAAGACATTTCGACAATGGTAAAACAAGACCAGCAAAGCCGCCCGATGTGCCGACAAATCCCGATAGGAGCTGCACATATCTCGTTCTCAGGGCAATACCGAATGAGACTAGCTACGAGTAAAACCAACCCTCAAGTTGCCCCGAGGTGGCCCTGCAGGCAGCTCAGTTCGGACCAACACTTAGACAAGCACTGGCCCGGGGGGGGGGGGCTAAAATAAAGATGACCCTCGAGAGAGCGACTCCCAAGGGAAAAGGTAGGTGGTGGTGAGGCAAATGGTAAAACCAAGGTTGGGCCTTGCTGGAGGAGTTTTATTCAAAGCGAACTGTCAAGGGGGTCCCATAAATCACTCGACCGTGTAAGGAACGCTAAATCCGGGAACATAACACCGGTATGACGGAAACTAGGGCGGCAAGAGTGGAACAAAACACGAGGCATAAGGCCGAGCCTTCCACCCTTTACCAAATATATAGATGCATTAATAATATAAGAGATATTGTGATATCCCAACCAAAATCCTGTCCACCATGGAGAAATCTTCAACTTCACCTGCAACTAGCAACGCTATAAGAGGGCTGAGCAAAGCGGTAACATAGCCAATCAACGGTTTGCATAGGAAAGGTGTCAAAGGTTAGAGGTTCATGCCAATTTGGGATGGCTTGATGAACAGGTGATAGGTAGCGCAGCAAAGCGATAGAACGAAGCAACTAGCATAGCAATGATAGTAATGAGATCCAGGGTTGCGGTCATCTTGCCTGAAATCCCGCAAGGAAGAAGAACGAGTCCATGAAGAAGATGAATGGATGAAGCCGAACCAAGCGTAGACGAACGAATCCTCACGAACGCAACGTTACCGGAACTAAGAAGCAACACCGGAAAGAAGCAAGCAACATAGTAAACACACAAGCATAATCATGGCATGATGCACAATCAAGTATGATGCATGTCCGGTTTAATGAGGCATGGCATGGCAAAGTGCAACAAACAATACTACAAGTTAAGTGGAGCTCAATATGCAACGAGTTGCATATTGACAAAACACCACAACAATTATTTAGTTCACTCCCGGTTAGGTACTCCACAATATTAAATGTTGTTAAACATGGCAAGGGGTGAAGAATATGAAAACTAACTATTTAGGCAAGTTTAAATGAGGCCGGAACAACAAACCACAATTCCGGAAAATCCTCATATGCATATTTATGAATTCGGTACTGTTCTGCCCTAAACACAATTTTAATGTTGTTAAACAGCAACATAAAGTGGACCATGTTAAACTAGGCATTTTTCCACCCCATTTACATATAAAGAACATTTAATTCCGAGCTACAGTTATTTAGTTATGAATTAAATCATTTTAGCATGGCTTTTTAACAAATTTAAACAAATAGCAAGTTAAACATTTTAAACATGGATGAAAATGGCATATTATTAATCTACACAAAATTCTAAGCATTTTACAATTTTAAATCATTTAATTCCGATGCACCATTTGTGAGATATTAATGCATGAATATAGGAGGGTTTTTCTGCAAATATGTAAATCACCGGAATAATAGACAAATCGCAGAACGAAAAAAAAACTATTCTGGGCCGAATCTGGCTGGGCCCGCAGTGTACAGGAGAGGGGCGCTAGAGGCAGCTCACCATGGGCTCTTGGCCCGGCTCGGTGGAGAGGGGCCGGCTGGGCCTGGTGCACTGCGGTAGCTGGGCTGGGTCTAGCCGCAACACGGATGCGAGACGCGGCCCAGCCACGGGCACGAGGAGGCCGGATTGGGTCAATGCAGACGAGCGGCAGGGGAACCGCGGCAGGGGACGACCGGAGTTGCGGGGACGGGGATTTCCGGCGCGAAGGCGCGATGCAGGAGGGTCGAGGACGGGCGGAGGAGGCCGGGATCCTCCAGATCCGGGGCGGAGGGAGCCATTCCCTGTGAGATCCGGCGGCTAGACGTCAGAGCCGCGGCGGAACGCCAGCAAGGCGGCCATGGGTCCTGCGGGAGGAGAGGCTAGGGGTTAGGAGAGAGGGAGAGGAGGAACGAGGGAGGAGGAGGCGGGACGGCGCTCATCTGGTCGCCGGCGTCGGGGCTGTAGGGCGGCGAGGGAGGCGACTGCCGGCGGAGATGGACGGCGGCGCTAGGCAGCGGCGCTAGATCGAGGGGCTCCTCCCCTCGAGCGGTTGCAGGAGCGCGACTCCACGAGGCGGGGCGCGCGGGCTCCTCCGGGCCCAGACGGGGCCCGGGCGGGCCTGGTGCGGGCCGAGAGGACCGCAGAGAGGTGGGAGGAGGCCGGGGCGACATGGCACACGGGGAGTGGAGGAGGCTGGCGGTTGCGGCGGCGCAGGTGGCGGCGCGGCCACTAGGATGGCGCCAAGTGGCGGGGAGAGGTTGGCCGGCGCCGGATTTGAGGAGGGAGGTTGGTTGTGGTTGGTGGCGGCAGATCCGAGGAGAGAGGGGGGTCTAGGGGTAGGGGAAGACTAGGGTAGCCCAAATTGGAAGGAGGGGTGTTATATAGGGTAAGGCTAGGGTTAGGGGGTTTTGAGGCCGTTTCAGAGCCTCCGATCGTGAGCCGACGGATCTGATCGCGAGGGGGGTTAGGCAGGCCTAGGTGGGCTGTGAAGAGAGACTTGGGCTGAGGGGAGAGAATAGAAATGCAGCCCGGCAACTGTTTCCTGATACCGAAAACGTCCGACGAATATACCGACCGCACGACAAGTTGCAACCCATTCCGAGAACATTTTTATGCCACTTATAAAATAATATTTCGAAGGTGCCGCGGGCGCATGCGAGTGTGGTCGGGCTCAGAACGGACAACGCAGAGAACCGGCGGAACACGAACGATGCAAGTTTTATGAAAACGATGCCGATGCAATGCGCATGATGCCATGAGACGAGATGCATAACAAGAACAAAATGCAAAACAACAGACAAAAACCCAACCACGGAGGAAATAATAAATCACATCTCCGGAAAAGGCAAGAGTCGGAGTTACGAATATGGAAAGTTGTATCCGGGGCGTTACACTCGAGTCCAAACGTATCCTCCTGTGCGTGGCTGGCATGTCCCTGGGCGGTCATCATTTTTTGTTGTTGTTTGAAACTATTCTTGGTAAACATAGCATGCAATTTTAAAAATTTCCTACGCTCACACAAGATCTATCTAGGAGATGCATAGCAACAAGAGGGGGAGAGTGTGTCCACGTACCCTCGTAGACCGAAAGCGGACGCGTTAGCTTAATGCGGCTGATGTAGTTGAACGTCTTTTTGAATCAACTGATCAAGTACCGAACGTACGACACCTCCGAATTCTGCACACGTTCAGCTTGATGACGTCCCTCGAACTCTTGATCCAGTAGAGGCACGAAGGAGTCGATGAGTTCCGTCATCATGGCGGCGTGATAACGGTGTTGGTGAAGTGAACTGTGCAGGGCTTCGCCTAAGCACTACGACAATATGACCGGAGGAGTAAACGATGGATCGGGGCACCACACACGGCTAAGAGACAACTGTTGTGTTTTGGGGTGCCCCCCTTCCCCCGTATATAAAGGAGGAGAGGGGAGAGGGCCGGCCCTATGGCGTGTCCAAGTGGGGGTAGTCCAACTAGGATTCCCAATACTAGTCGGCCCCACTTCCTTTCCAATGGAGGGGGAAGAGGGAAAGAGAGGGAGAGGGAGAAGGAAAGGGGGGTCGCGCCCCCTCCTCCTTATCCAATTTGGACTCCCTTGGGGGAGCGCACCACCTCTCGTGGCCTGCCTCCTCCTCTCTCCTATGGCCCAATATGGCCCAATACTTCCCCGGGGGGTTCCGGTAACCCCTCGGTACTGCAAAAAATATCCGAACCTCTCCGAAACCATTCCGGTGTCCGAACATAACCTTCCAATATATCAATCTTTACCTCTCGACCATTTTGAGAATCCTTGTCATGTCCGTGATCTCATCTGGGACTCCGAACAACCTTCGGTCACCAAAAAACATAACTCATATGATACATATCGTCATCGCACGTTAAGCGTGCTGACCCTACGGGTTCGAGAACTATGTAGACATGACTGAGACACCTCTTCGGTCAATAACCAATAGGGGAACCTGGATGCTCATATTGGTTCCCACATATTCTATGAAGTGATGGGGAACGTAGCAATAATTCAAAATTTTCCTACGTATCACCAAGATCAATCTAGGAGATTCTAGCAACAAGAGAGAGAGAGAGAGAGAGGATGTGCATCTTCATACCTTTGAAGATCGCTAAGCGGAAGCATTACTAGAACGCTGACGATGGTGTCATACTCACGGCGATTCAAATCACGGAAGATCCGATCTAATGCCGAACGGACGGCACCTCCGCGTTCAACACACGTACAGCCCGGGGACATCTCCTCCTTCTTGATCCAGCAAGGGGAGAGGAGAAGTTGAGGGAGAGCTCCAGCAACACGACGGCGTGGTGGTGGAGCTTGCAGTTCTCCGGCAGGGCTTCGCCAAGCACTATGGAGGAAGAGGAGGTGTTGGAGAGGGGAAGGGCTGTGCCAGGGGAAGGGTGTGGCAGCCCTCCCACATCCCCACTATTTATAGGGCAAGGGTGAGGGGGGCCGCCCCCATCCATATGGATCTAAAGGGGGGACAACAGCCAAGGGGGGAGGCTTGCCCCCCAAGCCAAGGGGGGCGCCCCCTTTAGGGCTTCCCCCAACCCTAGGCGCATGGGCCCTAGGGGGAGTTGGCGCCCATCCCACCTAGGGGCTGGTTCCCCTCCATATTCAGCCCATAGGGCCCTCTGGGGCAGGTAGACCCTCCCGGTGGAACCCCAGAACCCCTTCGGTGGTCTCGGTACAATACCGGTAAACCCCCGAACACTTCCGGCGACCGAATAAGGACTTACCATATATAAATCTTCATCTCCGGCCATTCTGAAACTCCTCGTGACATCCGGGATCTCATCCGGGACTCCAAACAACATTCGGTAACCACATACTATTTCCCATAATAACTCTAGCGTCACCGAACCTTAATTGTGTAGACCCTACGGGATCGGGAATCATGCAGACATGACCGAGACATCTCTCTGGCCAATAACCAACAGCGGGATCTGGATACCCATGTTGACTCCCACATGTTCCATGATGATCTCATCGGATGAACCACGATGTGGGGGATTCAATCAATCCCGTATACAATTCCCTTTGTCCACCGGTATGTTACTTGCCTGAGATTCGATCGTCGGTATACCAATACCTCGTTCAATCTCGTTACCGGCAAGTCTCTTTACTCATTCCGTAACGCATGATCCCGTGACTAACTCCTTAGTCACATTGAGCTCATTATGATGATGCATTACCGAGTGGGCCCGGAGATACCTCTCCGTCATATGGAGTGACAAATCCCAGTCTCGATTCGTGCCAACCCAACAGACACTTTCAGAGGTACCTGTAGTGCACCTTTATAGCCCCCCAGTTACGTTGTGACGTTTGGTACACACAAAGCATTCCTACGGTATCCAGGAGTTGCACAATCTCATGGTCTAAGGAAATGATACTTGACATTAGAAAAGCTCTTAGCAAACGAACTACATGATCTTGTGCTATGCTTAGGATTGGGTCTTGTCCATCACATCATTCTCCTAATGATGTGATCCCATTATCAACGACATCCAATGTCCATGGTCAAGAAACCATAACCATCTATTTATCAATGAGCTAGTCAACTAGAGGATCACTAGGGACATGTTGTGGTCTATGTATTCACACACGTATTACGGTTTCCGGTTAATATAATTATAGCATGAACAATAGACAATTATCATGAACAAATAAATATAATAATAACCATTTTATTATTGCCTCTAGGGCATATTTCCAACAGTCTCCCACTTGCACTAGAGTCAATAATCTAGTTACATTGTGATGAATCGAACACCCATAGAGTTGTGGTGTTGATCATGTTTTTCTCGTGGAAGAGGTTTAGTCAACAGATCTGCAACGTTCAGATCCGTATGCACTTTACAAATATCTATGTCTCCATCTTGAACATTTTCGCGAATGGAGTTGAAACGACGCTTGATATGCCTGGTCTTCTTGTGAAACCTGGGCTCCTTGGCAAGGGCAATAGCTCCAGTGTTGTCACAGAAGAGAGTCATCAGGGACGACGCATTGGGAATAACTCCTAGGTCGGTGATGACCCACAAGTATAGGGAATATATCGTAGTCCTTTCGATAAGTAAGTGTGTCGAACCCAACGAGGAGCAGAAGGAAATGATAAGCGGTTTTCAGCAAGGTATTCTCTGCAAGTACTCAAATAAGTGGTAACAGATAGTTTTGTGATAAAGATAAATTGTAACGAGCAACAAATAACAAAAGTAAATAAAGTGCAGCAAGGTGGCCCAATCCTTTTTGTAGCAAAGGACAAGCCTGGACAAACTCTTATAATAGGAAAAGCGCTCCCAAGGACACATGGGAATATCGTCAAGCTATTTTTCATCACGCTCATATGATTCGCTTCGGTACTTTGATAATTTGATATGTGGGTGGACCGGTGCTTGGCTGCTGTTCTTACTTGAACAAGCATCCCACTTATGATTAACCTCTATTGCAAGCATCCGCAACTACAACAAAAGTATTAAGGTAAACCTAACCATAGCATGAAACATATGGATCCAAATCAGCCCCTTACGAAGCAACGCATAAACTAGGGTTTAAGCTTCTGTCACTCTAGCAACCCATCATCTACTTATTACTTCCCAATGCCTTCCTCTAGGCCAAATAATGGTGAAGTGTTATGTAGTCGACGTTCACATAACACCACTAGAGGCTAGACAACATACATCTTATCAAAATATCGAACGAATACCAAATTCAAATGACTACTAATAGCAAGACTTCTCCCTTGTCCTCAGGAACAAACGTAACTACTCACAAAGCATATTCATGTTCATAATTAGAGGGGTAATAATATGCATAAAGGATCTGAACATATGATCTTCCACCAAATAAACCAACTAGCATCAACTACAAGGAGTAATCGACACTACTAGCAACCTACTAGCACCAATCCCGGACTTGGAGACAAGAATTGGATACAAGAGATGAACTAGGGTTTGGAGATGAGATGATGCTGGTGAAGATGTTGATGGCGATTGCCCTCTCCCGATGAGAGGAGCGTTGGTGATGACGATGGTGATGATTTCCCCCTCCCGGAGGGAAGTGTCTCCGGCAGAACAACTCTGCAGGAGCCCTAGATTGGTTCCGCCAAGGTTCCGCTACGTGGCGGCGGAGTCTCGTCCCGAAAGGTTGCTTCCGGTTTTTTTCTCATCGAAAGACTTCATATAGGAGAAGATGGGCGTCGGAGAGCCACCAAGGGGCCCATGAGGTAGGGCGGCGGAGTCTCGCTAGTATTTTTTATTAATTCCAAAAATGACTTTCGTGGAGTTTCAGGACATTTGGAGCTGTGCAGAATAGGTCTCTAATATTTGCTCCTTTTCCAGCCTAGAATCCTAGCTGCCGGCATTATCCCTCTTCATGTAGAACTTGTAAAATAAGAGAGAATAGGCATAAGTATTGTGACATAACGTGAAATAACAGCCCATAATGCAATAAATATTGATATAAAAGCATGATGCAAAATGGATGTATCAACTCCACCAAGCTTAGACCTCGCTTGTCCTCAAGCGAGAAGCCGATAACAATAAATATGTCCTCATGTTTAGAGGTAGAGGCATCGATAAAAATAAAATATGGGCATGAAGGCATCATGATTATTTCCATAACAGCAACATGTAGAGATTTTGTCATAACATGTAGAGATTTTGTCATATGATTACTTATGTTGAAGTGATGATCTTTTCACAAAGCAAAAAGTATGAATCAGAAACCTTATTGAGCACCAACAAATTATAGTCTCAGTTATTGAAGCAATTGAAATTTATCATAACATCGGAAAGAGTCTATGTCAGAGCTTAAAAGCAAGTCCACATACTCAACTATCACTTAGTCCTTCATAATTGCTAACACTCACGCGATACTTGTGGTTGCGGAGTTTTAATCGGACACAATGAAAGATAGGGGCTTATAATATTGCCCCACAACCTTTTACCTCAAGGATAATGTCAACAATAATAATTCATGCTCCCCTACATCCAATTAGATATATATATCATAGTCTTTCCAACATGCTGAGCTTGCCAAAGGATAAAATGAAAAAGGAAAGGTGAAGATCACCGTGACTCTTGCATAAGGTAGAGGATAATAATAAAAGATAGGCCCTTCACAGAGGGAAGTAGAGGTTGTCATGCGCATTTAGGGTTGATGCACAAAATCTTAATGCAAAAGAACGTCACTTTATATTGCCCCTTGTATGTGGACCTTTATTATGCAGTCCGTCGCTTTTATTACGTACACAACAAGTTCGTACAAAGCTTATTTTCTCCACACTAATAAGTCATGCATATTTCGAGAGCAATTTTTATTGCTTGCACCGATGACAACTTACTTGAAGGATCTTACTCAATCCATAGGTAGATATGGTGGACTCTCATGGCAAAACTGGTTTAAGGGTATTTGGAAGCACAAGTAGTATTTCTACTTGGTGCTGAGAATTTGGCTAGCATGAGGGGGGAAGGCAAGCTCAACATGTTAGAGGATCCATGACAACATACTTTATCTCATATATAAGAAAACATAACTCATTATGTTGTCTTCCTTGTCCAACCTAAACTCTTTAGCATGTCATATTTTAATGAGTGCTCCCAATCAGAAAAGATGTCAATGATAATATATCTATATGTGAAACCTCTCTTTCCTTATTACTTCCTATTAATTGCAACGATGACCAAAGCTATATTTGCCAACTCCCAACAACTTTTAATCATCATACTCTCTCTATGTGAAGTCATTAATTTCAATAAGATCAATATGGACTCTTTGATTCTTTTTATCCTTTTCTTCTATTCACCCAAGATCATGGCAAAATAATCAAGCCCTTGACTCAACACTAATCTTTATTATATAGCTCACGGACTCGATTACAAAGAAGGATCGTAAAGCAAAACTCAAAACTTGATCATGCCATAACTTTATTCTACTAAATCAAGATACTACTAATAGGATCGAACTAAGAAAAACGGTTTAGATAGGAGTTGTGATGGTGATATGATACCAGGGCACCTCCCCCAAGCTTGGCAGTTGCCAAGGGGAGTTCCCATACCCATGTGATTATGTCTCCTTCTTTGTTGTTGGTTTAATATTCTTGGCGATGATTCCCCTCAATATACGGTTCTCCTCCTCGAGCTTATTGACTTGGTGCTTGAGGTCCATTATTTCCTTGCGAAGCTTTCCTGTAACGGCTAAAGCTCCTTGTACCCAAGGGTGTTTCATAGCTGCGGGAGAACAAGAGACACTCCTCCTAATATTTTCATAAGAAATAAATCTAACATTGGAAGGGATAACCGAGTTTGGAATAGCTGAGATCTGTAGTTCCCCCATAGTAAACCCAGTTCAGAGGCGAGAGGTGACTTCTTGATCTTCCATGGCATCTACCCTCATCAGGTCAGCCTCCATCTCTTCCTCCATTGCTGGCCCAAGGTGGTCAGCGTCGCTGTTTGCCCTTGGTTCCGGTGCCGGGTTAGATACTCGGCTCTCCCCGACTGACTCTTGAGAAGACATCTTTCTCAAATCTGCAGCAGCAACAACTCAAAACGAAAACAGAGGATATTTCATGATACGAGAGTCAAAACCTTCGGGAGTATATATAATGAATTTTTACCGACCAAAATACGTATCATGCAAGAAAACGGAGTCCGGAGGGCACTCGAGGTGCTCACGAGGTAGGGGGGCGCGCCCAGGGGGGTAGGGCGCGCCCTCCACCCTCGTGGAGGCCTCGTGTCCTTCCCGGACTGCCACTAATTTTTCTATTTTTCTAAATATTCCAAAACAGAGAAATATTGCCTTAAAAATTGTTTTGGAGTCGGTTTACTTACCGTACCACATACCTATTCCTTTTCGGAGTCTGAAACGGGCTGGAAAGTGTCCCTTATGTATTCCTCCAGGGTTACGGTTTCAATAATATTGGTTTGAACATTTATAGGATTACCTGAGATATAGTGTTTGATCCTTTGACCGTTTACCACCTTCGGATTTGTGCCTTCGAAGTTGTTGATTTTTATGGCACCGGAACGATAGACCTCCTCGATAACGTAGGGACCTTCCCATTTAGAGAGAAGTTTTCCTGCAAAAAATCTTAAAGGAGAGTTGTATAGCAATACATAATCACCTACATTAAACTCACGCTTTTGTATTCTTTTGCCATGCCATCTTTTAACTTTTTGTTTAAACAACTTGGCATTTTCATAAACTTGGGTTCTCCATTCATCAAAGGGGCTAATATCAAATAACCTCTTCTCACCGGCAAGTTTGAAATCATAGTTGTGCTCTTTAATAGCCCGATATGCCTTATGTTCTAGTTCGAGAGGTAAGTGACATGCTTTTCCATAAACCTTTTTATACGGAGGCATACCCATAGGATTTTTATATGCAGTTCCATAGGCCCATAATGCGTCGTCCAGTTTCTTGGACCAATTCTTTCTAGACCTATTTGCAAAATTAATTTGAGCTCTCTATTTCTCAATTCTACTTGACCACTAGACTGCGGGTGATAAGGAGATGCAATCCTATGATTAACGTCATATTTAGCAAGCATTTTACAGGAAGCACCATGAATAAAGTGTGAACCACCATCAGTCATTAAATATCTAGGGACTCCAAACCTCAGAAAAATAACTTCCTTAAGCATTTTAATAGAAGTGTTATGATCAGCACTACTAGTTGGAA
Source organism: Triticum dicoccoides (assembly GCF_002162155.2). Classification (NCBI taxonomy): domain Eukaryota; kingdom Viridiplantae; phylum Streptophyta; class Magnoliopsida; order Poales; family Poaceae; genus Triticum; species Triticum dicoccoides. Next base: position 691,592,280 of record NC_041383.1, on the reverse strand, counting down.
TAGCTTCTACCCACTTAGTAAGGTAATCAACAACAACTAAAATATGTGTGTATCCATTAGAGGCAGGAAAAGGTCCCATATAATCAAAGCCCCAAACATCAAATGGTTCAATAACAAGTGAATAATTCATAGGCATTTCTTGACGTCTACTAATATTACCAATTCTTTGACATTCATCGCAAGACAAAACAAACTTACGGGCATCCTTGAAGAGAGTAGGCCAAAAAAATCCAGATTGCAATACCTTATGTGCAGTTCTATCTCCAGCGTGGTGTCCTCCATAAGCTTCAGAGTGACACTTGCGTAGGATCTGTTCCTGTTCATGCTCAGGTACACAACGTCTAATGACACCATCTACTCCTTCTTTATAAAGATGTGGGTCATCCCAAAAGTAATGTCGCAAGTCACAGAAAAACTTTTTCTTTTGTTAGTATGTGAAGCTAGGTGGTATAAATTTAGCGACAATATAATTAGCATAATCATCATACCATGGAGTGCTACAAGAAGTGCTTATGACATTTAATTGCTCATCAGAGAAGCTATCATCAATAGGTAGTGGGTCATCAAGAACATTCTCTAACCTAGATAAGTTGTCTGCAACGGGGTTCTCAGCTCCCTTTCTATCAACAATATGCAAATCAAATTCTTGCAGCAATAGAACCCATCTAATAAGTCTAGGTTTTGCATCTTTCTTTTCCATAAGATATTTAATAGCAGCATGATCAGTGTGAATGGTTACTTTAGAATCAACAATATAGGGTCTGAATTTATCACAAGCAAATATAACTGCTAAAAGTTCCTTTTCGGTAGTAGCATAGTTTCTTTGAGCATTGTCTAGAGTCTTACTAGCATAATGGATAACATTTAATTTCTTATCAACTCTTTGCCCTACAAGAGCACCTACAGCATAATCACTAGCATCACACATAATTTCAAATGGTAAATTCGAATCCGGTGGCTGAACAATAGGTTCAGAGACTAATGCTTTCTTAATTATTTCAAATGCTTCTACACAATCATCATCAAAGACAAATGGTACATCTTTTTGTAATAAATTAGTCATAGGCCGAGAAATTTTTGAGAAGTCCTTAATGAACCTCCTATAAAATCCGGCGTGACCAAGGAAACTTCTTATACCTTTGATGTCCTTGGGACATGGCATCTTTTCAATAGCTTCAACTTTGGCTTTATCAACTTCAATACCTCTTTCAGAAACTTTGTGCCCCAAGACAATACCTTCATTAACCATAAAGTGGCACTTTTCCCAATTCAAGACAAGATTCATTTCTTCACATCTCTGTAAAACTCGAGCAAGATTGCTCAAGCAATCATCAAAAGAGGAACCATAGACGGAAAAATCGTCCATAAAAACCTCACAATTTTTTTCATAAAAGTCAGAGAATATAGCCATCATGCATCTTTGAAAGGTAGCAGGTGCATTACATAAACCAAAATGCATACGTCTATAAGCAAAAGTACCAAAAAGGCATGTAAAAGTAGTCTTTGATTGATCTTTAGCCAACACAGGTATTTGAGAGAAACCAGGATAACGATCTAGAAAGCAATAATGTGTATGTTTGCATAATCGTTCTAGCATTTGATCAATAAAAGGTAAGGGGTAATGATCTTTCTTAGTAGCTTTATTTAATTTGCGGAAATCAATTACCATCCTATAGCTTGTGATAATTCTTTGCGGGATCAATTCATCTTTATCGTTAGGGACAACTGTAATACCTCCCTTCTAAGGGACACAATGGACATGACTTACCCACTGACTATCAGCAACGGGATAAATTATACCTACCTCCAGAAGCTTGAGTATTTCTTTTCTTACCACTTATTTCATTTTAGGATTCAAACGTCGTTGAGGATCACAAACTGGTTTGGCATCCGCTTCCAAATTTATTTTATGTTGACATAGAGTGGGACTAATGCCCTTAAGATCATCAAGTGTATATCCAATAGCGGCACGGTGCTTCTTCAGAGTTTTCAATAATCTTTCTTCTTAACGCTATGAAAGGTTAGCACTAATAATAACAGGATATATTTTCTTTTCATCAAGATAAGCATATTTAAGATTATCAGGCAACGGTTTAAGCTCAAACACGAGATCACCCTTGGGTGGAGGAGGATCCCCTAGGATTTCAACAGGCAAATTATGTTGCAGGATAGGTTCCTGTTTAAAGAATACTTCATCTATTTCCCTTCTTTCATTCATGAACATATCATTTTCATGGTCTAGCAAATATTGTTCTAAAGGATCGCTAGGCGGTACAGCAATAGAAGCAAGACCAATAATTTCATCCTTACTAGGCGATTCTTCCTCACGATGTTGTTTACTAAATTTAGAGAAATTAAACTCATGAACCATATCATCGAAGCCAATAGTAACAACATTCTTTTCGCAGTCTATCTTAGCACTAAAAGTACTCAAGAAGGGTCTACCAAATATAATGGGGCAAAAGCTATCTTGTGGAGAACCAAGAACAAGAAAATCAGCGGGATATTTAGTTTTTCCACACAAGACTTCAACATCTCTAACAATTCCCATTGCAGATATAGTATCTCTATTGGCAAGTTTAATTGTAACATCAATATCTTCTAACTCAGCAGGTGCAATATCATGCATAATTTATTTGTATAACTCAATGGGTATCACACTAGCACTAGCACCCATATCACATAAGCCATGATAACAATGAGCTCCTATTTTAACAGAAATAATAGGCACGCCTACATCATGTCTATGTTTATCTCTAGCACAAGGTTTAGCAATTCTAGCAGTTTCACCCTGGAATTGAATAACATGTCCATCAATATTATCAGACAAGAGATCTTTAACAATAGCAATATTGGGTTCTACTTTGACTTGCTCAGGAGGTGTATAAGTTCTAATATTGCTTTTGCGAACAACAGTTGAAGCTTTAGCATGATCCTTCATTCTAACAGGGAAAGGCGGTTTCTCAACATAAGAAGTGGGAACAATAGGATCATTATAAGTGACGGTCTTTTCTTCAACTTTAATAGGTGCAGCTACTTTTACTTCTATGGGAGGATGATATTTAAACCATTTCTCCTTGGGGAGATCAACATAAGTAGCAAAGGATTCACAGAAAGAGGCTACTATCTCAGAATCAAGTCCATATTTAGTGCTAAACTTACGGAAAATATTGGTATCCATAAAAGATTTAACACAATCAAACTAAGGTGTCATACCTAACTCCTTACCTTCGTCGAGGTCCCAATCTTCAGAGTTGCGTTTAATTCTATCCAATAAAATTCCATTTAAATTCAATAGTCTTCATCATAGAAGAGCCAACACAAGAAGTATCGAGCATGGTGCGATTGTTATCAGAAAGCCGAGCATAAAAACTTTGCATAATTACTTCTCCCGAGAGCTCATGATTGGTGCATGAATATAACATTGATTTAAGCCTCCCCCAAGCTTGAGCGATGCTTTCTCCTTTGCGAGGCCAAAAATTATATATATAATTGCGATCACGATGAACAAGATGCATAGGGTAATACTTTATATGAAATTCCAATTTCAATCTTTTTAGTTCCATGATCTCATATCATCACATAGCCTGTACCATGTCAATGTGTCGCCCTTCAAAGATAAAGGGAAGGCCTTCTTCTTAACAACATCATCAGGTATACCTGCAAGCTTAAATAGTCCACAAACGTCATCCAGATAGCATAGATGTTCATCAGGATGCTTTGTCCCATCTCCTGTAAAAGTGTTAGCTAGCAGTTTTTCCATCATACCTGAAGGAATTTCAAAAGGAGTTTCATTTTCAATAGATTCAGTAGGTTGAGTAGGTTGAGGAGAAACTCTTTGCTCTACTGGACGGGGTGAAGATACCCCGAACAAGCCCCTCAGAGAATTACTTTCCATAGTAACAAGTGACAGGAAATTTCCTCATACTAAATAAATTTTTCCTTACCAAATTCCACCTACCAAAGGCGCCTCACTCCCCGGCAACGGCACCAAAAAAGAGTCTTGATGACCCACAAGTATACGGGATCTATCGTAGTCCTTTCAATAAGTAAGAGTGTCGAACCCAACGAGGAGCAGAAGGAAATGATAAGCGGTTTTCAGCAAGGTATTCTCTGCAAGTACTAAAATAAGTGGTAACAGATAGTTTTGTGATAAGATAAATTGTAACAAGCAACAAATAAAAAAAGTAAATAAAGTGCAGCACGGTGGCCCAATCCTTTTTGTAGCAAAGGACAAGCCTGGACAAACTCTTATAATAGGAAAAGCGCTCCCGAGGACACATGGGAATATCGTCAAGCTAGTTTTCATCACGCTCATATGATTCGCGTTCGGTACTTTGATAATTTGATTTGTGGGTGGACCGGTGCTTGGGTGCTGTTCTTACTTGAACAAGCATCCCACTTATGATTAACCTCTATTGCAAGCATCCGCAACTACAACAAAAGTATTAAGGTAAACCTAACCATAGCATGAAACATATGGATCCAAATCAGCCCCTTACGAAGCAACACATAAACTAGGGTTTAAGCTTCTGTCACTCGAGCAACCCATCATCTACTTATTACTTCCCAATGCCTTCCTATAGGCCCAAATAATGGTGAAGTGTTATGTAGTCGACGTTCACATAACACCCCTAGAGGCTAGACAACATACATCTTATCAAAATATCGAGCGAATACCAAATTCACATGACTACTAATAGCAAGACTTCTCCCTTGTCCTTGGGAACAAACGTAACTACTCACAAAGCATATTCATGTTCATAATCAGAGGGGTAATAGTATGCATAAAGGATCTGAACATATGATCTTCCACCAAATAAACCAACTATCATCAACTACAAGGAGTAATCAACACTAGTAGCAACCTACTAGCACCAATCCCGGACTTGGAGACAAGAATTGGATACAAGAGATGAACTAGGGTTTGGAGATGAGATGGTGCTGGTGAAGATGTTGATGGAGATTGCCCTCTCCCGATGAGAGGAGCATTGGTGATGACGATGGTGATGATTTCCCCCTCCCGGAGGGAAGTGTCTCCGGCAGAACAACTCTGCAGGAGCCCTAGATTGGTTCTGCCAAGGTTCCGCCTCGTGGCGGCGGAGTCTCGTCCCGAAAGGTTGCTTCCGGTTTTTTTCTCATCGAAAGACTTCATATAGGAAAAGATGGTCGTCGGAGAGCCACCAGGGGGCCCACGAGGTAGGGGGGCGCGCCCCAGGGGGGGGCACCCCCCACCCTCGTGAGCAGGGTGTGGGCCCCCTGGCCTTCATCTTTGGCGATGATTTTTCTTTGTTTATTTTAAGATATTCTATGGAGTTTCAGGACTTCTGGAGTTGCGCAGAATATGCCTTCAATATTTGCTCCTTTTTCAGCCTAGAATTCCAGCTGCCGGCATTCTCCCTCTTCATGTAAACCTTGTAAAATAAGAGAGAATAGCCTTAAGTATTGTGACATAACATGAAATAACAGCCCATAATGCAATAAATATTGATATAAGAGCATGATGCAAAATGGACGTATCAGTCGGTAATGAACTCCTTCATCCAGATTGCTTCATGTGCTGCCTCCGAGGCTGCCATGTACTCTGCTTCACATGTAGATCCCGCTAGGACGCTTTGCTTGCAAGTGCACCAACTAACTGCCCCACCATTCAAAATATACACGTATCCGGTTTGTGACTAGGAGTCATCCAGATCTGTGTCGAAGCTAGCATCGACGTAACTCTTTACGATGAGCTCTTCGTCACCTCCATTAAAGAGAAACATATCCTTAGTCCTTTTCAGGTACTTCAAGATATTCTTGGATGATTTTCAGTGTTCCATGTCGGGATTAGTTTGGTACCTCCCTACCAAACTTACGGCAAGGTTCACATTAGGTCTGGTACACAGCATGGCATACATAATAGACCCTATGGCTGAGGCATAAGGGATGACACTCATCTTTTCTCTATCTTCTGCCAAGGTCGGGCATTGAGCCGTGCTCAATTTCACAGCTTGCAATACAGGCAAGAATCCTTTCTTGGACTGATCCATATTGAACTTCTTCAATATCTTATCAAGGTATGTGCTTTGTGAAAGACCGATGAGGCGTCTCAATCTATCTCTACAGATCTTGATGCCTAATATGTAAGCAGCTTCTCCAACACTTATTCAAGTAGGCCTTTATGCTTTCCAAAAGTTCTATATCATTTCCCATCAATAGTATGTCATCCACATATAATATGAGAAATGCTACAGAGCTCCCACTCACTTTCTTGTAAACACAGGCTTCTCCATAAGTCTGCATAAACCCAAACACTTTGATCATTTCATCAAAGCGAATGTTCCAACTCCGAGATGCTTGCACCAGCCCATAGATGGAGTGCTGGAGCTTGCACACCTTGTTAGCATTCTTAGGATCGACAAAACCTTTCGGCTGCATCATATACAATTCTTCCTTACGGAAACAGTTAAGGAATGTCATTTTAACGTCCATTTGCAATATCTCATAATCATAGAATGCAGCAACTGCTAACATGATTCGGAAGGACTTCAACTTCGCTACGGGTGAGAAGGTCTCATCGTAGTCAACCCCTTGAACTTGTCGATAACCCTTAGCGACAAGCCGAGCTTTATAGATGGTCACATTACCATCCGCGTCAGTCTTCTTCTTAAAGATCCATTTATTTTCTATGGCTCGTCGATCATCGGGCAAGTCTATCAAAGTCCATACTTTGTTTTCATACATGGATCCTATCTCGGATTTCATGGCTTCAAGCCATTTGTTGGAATATGGGCCCACCATCGCTTCTTCATAGTTCGAAGGTTCACCATTGTCCAACAACATGATTTCCAGGACAGGGTTGCCATACCACTCTGGTGCGGAACGTGCCCTAGTGGACCTATGAAGTTTAGTACCAACTTGGTCCGAAGTTCCTTGATCATCTTCATTGACTTCCTCCCTAGTCGGTGCAGGCACCACAGAAACATCTTTCCTGAGCTGCGCTACTTTCTAGTTCAAGAGGTAGTACTTCATCAAGTTCTACTTTCCTCCCACTTACTTCTTTCGAGAGAAACTCTTTCTCCAGAAAGGATCTATTCTTGGCAACAAAGATCTTGCCTTCGGATCTGAGGTAGAAGGTATACCAAATGGTTTCCTTAGGGTATCCTATGAAGACGCATTTTTCCGACTTGGGTTCGAGCTTTTCAGGTTGAAGTTTCTTGACATAATCATCGCATCCCAAACTTTTTGAAATGACAGCTTAAGTTTCTTCCCAAACCATAATTCATACAGTGTCGTAACGGATTTAGACGGTGCCCTGATACGTCTCCGTCGTATCTACTTTTCCAAACACTTTTGCCCTTGTTTTGGACTCTAACTTGCATGATTTGAATGGAACTAACCCGGACTGATGTTGTTTTCAGCAGAACTGCCATGGTGTTATTTTTGTGCAGAAATAAAAGTTCTCGGAATGACCTGAAAATCCACGGAGCAACTTTTCAGATTTAATAAAAAATACTGGCGAAAGAATTAGCGTCAGGGGCCCACACCCTGTCGATGAGGGTGGGGGCGCGCCCCCTCCCCTAGGGCGCTGCCTCGTGGGCCCCCTGGACGTCCACTGACCTCAACTCCAACTCCATATATTTGCTTTCGCAGAGAAAAAAATCAGAAAGAAAGTTTCATCGTGTTTTACGATACGGAGCCGCCGCCAAGCCCTAATCTCTCTCGGGAGGGCTGATCTAGAGTCCGTTTGGGGCTCCGGAGAGGGGGATTCATCACTGTCGTCATCATCAACCATCCTCCATCACCAATTTCATGATGCTCACCGTCGTGCGTGAGTAATTCCATCATAGGCTTGCTGGACGGTGATGGGTTGGATGAGATTTACCATGTAATCAAGTTAGTTTTGTTAGGGTTTGATCCCTAGTATCCACTAAGTTCTGAGATTGATGTTGCTATGACTTTTCTATGCTTAATGCTTGTCACTAGGGCCCGAGTGCCATGATTTCAGATCTGAACCTATATTGTTTTCATGAATATACGTGATTTCTTGATCCTATCTTGCAAGTCTATAGTCACCTATTATGTGTTATGATCTGACAACCCCGAAGTGACAATAATCGGGATACTTCTCGGTGATGACCGTAGTTTGAGGACTTCATGTATTCACTAAGTGCTAATGCTTTGGTCCGGTACTCTATTAGAAGGAGGTCTTAATATCCCTTAGTTTCCATTAGGACCCCGCTGCCACGGGAGGGTAGGCCAAAATATGTCATGCAAGTTCTTTTCCATAAGCACATATGACTATATTCGAAATACATGCCTACATTACATTGATGAACTGGAGCTAGTTCTGTGTCACCCTATGTTATAACTATTACATGAGGAATCGCATCCGACATAATTATCCATCAGTGATCCAATGTCTACGAGCTTTTCACATATTGTGCTTTGCTTATTTACTTTACCATTGCTGCTGTTACGACTACTACAAAACTGCTACTGTTATTTTTGCTACTGTTACCGTTACTTCCATACTACTTTGCTACTAAATACTTTGCTGCAGATACTAAGTTATCCAGGTGTGGTTGAATTGAAAACTCAACTGCTAATACTTGAGAATATTCTTGGGCTCCCCTTGTGTCGAATCAATAAATTTGGGTTGAATACTCTGCCCTCGAAAACTGTTGCGATCCCCTATACTTGTGGTTATCAAGACTATTTTCTGGCGCCGTTGCCGGGGACCACAGCTCTATTCTTTGAGTCACTTGGGATTTATATCTGTTGATCACTATAGGAACTTGAAAGACGAAAGAACTAAGATTTTTCCCTCAACTACGAGGGGAGGTAAGGAACTGCCATCTAGCTCTACACTTGATTCTCCTTTTGTTATGAGTAAACTTGCGACACCTAAACCTGCTACTGCTATGAATTCTGATATGTCGCATGTCATTTATGATGCCACTTCTGCTATGCATGATACTTATGATGAAACTACTTCTATGCTTGATACTACTGTGCCATTAGGTGAATATCTTGATGAACAACTTGCTAGGGTTAGAGAGAATGAAATTCTTGAAACTGATCTTATTGAAGATAGTGATGATGAAGGTTGTCCCCCTAAGTATGAATTGCCCGTTGTTCCAGAGGGTTATGTTATGGATGAAGAAACTACTAGAGATATTATTGGTTGCAATGATACATCTGATCTTAAGAAGTTATTAGCTAAAGTTAAACATAAATCTCTAAATGCTAGAATGAAATATGACACTGCTTTTTCTACTTCACCTATCTTTGTTACTGATAAGAATTATGAATTCTCTGTCGATCCTGAGATAATTACTTTGGTTGAATCTGGTCCTTTTTATGGCTATGAATCTGAAACTGTTGTGGCGCATCTTACTAAGTTAAATGATATAGCCACCCTGTTCACTAATGATGAGAAATCTCGCTACTATTATATCCTTAAGATATTTCCATTCTCATTAAAGGGTGATGCTAAAACTTGGTTTAATTCTCTTGATCATGGTTATGTGCGTAGTCCCTAGGATATGATTTATTACTTCTCTGCGAAATATTTCCCTGCTCATAAGAAACAAGCTGCCTTGAGGGAAATATATAATTTTGTGCAAATTGAAGAAGAGAGTCTCCCACAAGCTTGGGGGAGGCTCCTCCGATTACTTAATTCTTTGCCTGATTATCCTATTAAGAAAAATTAAATACTTGATATCTTTTATAATGGACTAACCGATGCTTCCAAGGACCACTTGGATAGTTGTACTGGTTCTGCTTTTAGGGAAAGAACAGTCGATCAAGATGAATTGCTATTGAATAATATGTTGACTAATGAAAATAATTGGACACTTCCTGAGCCAACTCCTAAACCAACTCCAAAGAAAAGGGGAGTTCTATTTCTCAGTCCTGAAGATATGCAAGAGGCAAATAAATCCATGAAAGAGAAAGGTATTAAAGCTGAAGATGTTAAGAATTTACCTCCTCTTGAAGAAATACATGGTCTTAATATACCACCTATTTAATAAACACATGGTCTTGATATCCCGACACAGGTAGTAAAGGTAAATTCTCTCTATAGATATGATAAAGTTGAAATCCCGTCTACTAAGTTTCCTAGCCAATGTTTAGATGAATTTGATGACTTTATGGCTAGACAAGAAAATTTCAATGCTTATGTTGGTAGAGAATTAAAGAGTAATTCTTACATGATTGGACGCTTGAATGATTATATGGCTAGAGTTAAATGTGATCTTAAACTCATTAGTAAATATGCTTCTATGGTTACCACTCAAGCAGAACAAGTACTTAAAGCTAAAAGTGATTTGCTCGATGAATTAAATAATAAACATGATTTTGCTATTAGAGTGGCTACTAGAACTAGTAAAATGACTCAGGAACCTTTGTATCCTGAAGGCCACCCTAAAAGAATCGAGCAAGATTCTCAGAGAAATAATTTAGATGCACCTAGTCCTTCTATAAAGAAGAAAAAGAAAAATGATAGGAGTTTGCATGCTTCTAGTGAACCTGTTGTAGACACACCTGAGAATCCTAATGATATTTCTATTTCTGATGGTGAAACACAACCAGGTGATGAACATGAACCTAGTGATAATGTTAATGATGATGTTCATGTTGATGCTCAACCTAGCAATAATGATGTAGAGAGTGAACCTGTTGTTGATCTTGATAACCCACAATCAAAGAATCAATGTTATGATAAGAGAGGTTTTGTTGCTAGGAAGCACGATAAAGAAAGAGAACCATGGGTTCAGAAACCCATGCCTTTTCCTACTAAGTCATCCAAGAAAAAGGATGATGAGGATTTTGAGTGCTTTGTTGAAATGATTAGACCTATCTTCTTACGTATGCGCTTAACTGATATGCTTAAAGTAAATCCTTATGCTAAATACATGAAGGATATCATTACAAATAAAAGAAAGATACCGAAAGATGGAATATCCACCATGCTTGCTAATTATACTTTTAAGGATGGAATACCAAAGAAACTAGGAGATCCAGGAGTACCAACTATACCATGCTCCATTAAAAGAAACTATGTTAAAACTTCCTTATGTGATCTTGGAGTCGGTGTTAGTGTTATGCCTCTCTCTTTATATCGTAGACTTGAATTGAATAAGTTGACACCTACTGAAATATCTTTGCAAATGGCTAATAAATCAACTGCTATACCTGTCGGTATTTGTGAGGATGTGCCTGTTGTGGTTGCAAACGTCACTATCTTAACGGACTTTGTTATTCTTGATATTCCCGAGGACGATAGTATGTCGATTATCCTTGGTAGACCCTTTTTGAATACTGCAGGGGCTGTTATTGATTGCAACAAAGGAATTGTGACTTTTCATGTTAATGGTAATGAGCATACGGTACACTTTCCGAGGAAACAACCTCAAGTTCATAGCATCAATTCTATTGGAGAAGGTCCAACTATTATTATTGGAGGTTTTGAATTTCCTCTTCCTACAGTCAAGAAGAAATATGATATTCTTATTATTGGGGATGTTCATATCCTCGTTGAGGTAACCTAGTGTTATTCGAAATTTCTCCAGTTCCATGTTATTCAGAATGAGTTTGTTAACAAGACTTGATCAACCTTGTTAGTGGATTCCTTTCCATGATCATGAGATGGATGAAGTTAGAAGACACAACCTTCTATACCCTCTTTTTACTTTCTGTTATTTAGAATAAATAAAGCAAAAATAGTATTTTCTGTCTGTTTTTTGAATTATCCATGCTATAAAAAATACCCCGGAAATAAAAGTTCTCCAAATGCCCTGCCAATTTAGTATGATTTTTCTGGAATATTTGAGAATATTTGGCACTAAGAACACAGCAAGGGGAGCTGGCAGATGGCCACGAGGGTCCAGGGTGCGCCCACCCCTATAGGGCGCGCCCCCTGCCTCATGGGCCCACGGTGGCCCCCGTCCACTTATTCCTGCACCCACACACTTCATCTTCCTCCTAAAAAAATCACCATCCAGCTCAAGCACGAGTTCTAGCTCACTTTGCTGCCATTTTCGATCTCCTTGCTGAAAGCTCCATTCACAAAACTGCTTTGGGGGATTGTTCTTTGGTATGTGACTCCTCCAATGGTCCAATTAGTTTTTGTTCTAGTGATTTATTCATTGAAATTTTTTGCTGCCTAGGTGACCCTGTTCTTGAGCTTGCATGTCAAATTTATGAGGTCCCAAGTAATTCTAATGCATGATATAGGCTCTAGGCACTTGTGGGAGTAGTTGCTATCAATATTATTGAGTTTGATTCACTTTTATTTTGAGTTACTAAAAATTTCAAAAAAAATGAGAGGAACAAATATGTCTAGGAAAATGTACCAAGGTGGTTCTTCAAGAAAGAAAGGACCCAGGCTCGCAATGCGTGAGCAGGACGATGAACCACCAAGGGGAGCTGATGTGCGGCCTTGTGAATGGCCGTCAGAGGAGTTTATGGTCAAAGCAGGCATCAAGGATGAATTTGATGCATATGTGTGCAATGCCGATCTTGAGGACTTCATGCAAGATAAGTGTCTTTAGTACTACTATTTGACTGATTCATTCGTGAGAAGGTTTAAATTTACATCTTCACGTAATTCTCCAAGTGTCATGTTTGATATTTATGATAAATCTTATACCAGGGACCTAGAAGATTTTACTACTGCTTGTAAAATCCCGCAGTGGGGTAGTGTTAATGAACCCCGTAAATCTGAATATAAGGACTTTCTTGCTAGTATCACTGTGGGAGAATCTAGAGAAAGAGTACAAGCTACCATAGGAACATTCACTTTCCTGCTATACATTATTTTGCCCTCTTCATTAGTAGATGCATTAACGGTAAAGATGAAGCCTGTCACATGTGTGTGCCTGATCTTTGTGTTCTCAAGAGTGCCGTATGAGGTGATAAACAATTTAAAACTTGGGGACAGTTGTTGCACGTAGGTTGCATAATAATGGTTTAGTTGGAGATTTGTTTGGAGGGATTTATGCAACCCGTGTGGCTAATTATCTTGGTATACCTGTACATGAAGATGATAGGGAGTTGCCTCCCGTTTATTTAGATTATAATGCCATGGTTAGTCATCATTTTCTTGAGAGGAATGAACAATTCCTCCAGTATCGACTAATCTTTGACAGACGTCGCGCTGTCCATATTACTCTCCTTGCTCCTGCCCTCTTTGATTATCAGGCAAAAGGAAGATATGTTATCACCAGGGAGGAGGCAACTGAGTACGAGAGGAGGACAGAGGCAGCTCGCCGCCATGCCACAGCTCAGGAAGCATTGGATGCTGCATCTCAGTATGACCCCAATTACAACTTCGGATATCAGCCAAGCTACCCGTGGCCATAGACCAACTTAGGCCAAAAGCCTAAGCTTGGGGGAGTACGTATTTCTCACCGACATTACATTCATGTTCACGCACTCATTCTAGTTGTCGGTGCTCATACTTTTTCATTGTACTATCTATGCTAGTTTTGTTTTCTTTTTCTAGCTTACTTCTTGTGTGTTTGACAAACCTTAAGAAAAACCAAAAAAAATAGTTAGTTTAATTTCCATGCTTGTAGTAGTAATAATTAAGAGAAAACCCAAAAAGATTTCTCGTTCTTCTTTTGCTTGTTGGGAGCTTTCCCATGTAAATAATTTTATTTCTTTTCTTTTATTTGGTGGTCGAGAGGAGAAGACCATAATGAAAATGTTAAGTGGCTCTTATATGCATGATTGTTGATTTAACCAAGAGTCCATATTACCTTGTCTTCTCCCTTGAATTGAATGCTTGCAGATTCCAGCTTAGTCCAATGCATGTGCACTATTATTATTATTCACAACGTTCGCTCGTGCAAGTGAAAGGCAATAATGACGATATATTATGGATTGGCTGAGATGAGAGAAGCTGGTATGAACTCAACCTCTCTTGTTTTTGTAAATATGATTTGTTCATCGTTTCTGATTCAGCCTATTATGAATAAACATGTTTACAATGAAAATTACAGATTATAGTTGCTTATGCCATGCTTAATTAGCTATGAGTTTATAATGGTTTACCTTGCGTGCCAACATGATATTAAAATGGTTGTGATGTGGTATGATAGGGTGGTATCCTCCTTTGAATGAATTGAGTGACTCGACTTGGCACATGTTCATGCATGTATTTGAAACAAAATCAACATAGCCTTCACGATATTTATGTTCATGGTGGATTATATCCTACTCATACTTGCACTCAGTGTTGATTAATTTTAATGCATGTTCATACTGTTGTCTCTCTCTCAATTGGTCACTTCCCAGTCTTTTTGTAGCCTTCACCTTTACTAAGCGGGAATACTGCTTGTGCATCCAAACTCCATAAACCCAAAAGTTATTCCATATGAGTCCACCATACCTTCCTATATGCAGTATTTACCTGCCGTTCCAAGTAAATTTGTATGTGCCAAACTCCAAACCTTCAAATGAAATTCTGTTTTGTATGCTTGAGTAGCTCATGTATCAACTGGGCTGTTTGTATCTTCCATGTTAGGCGGGTTATTCTCAAGAGGAGTGGACTCCGCTCCTCTTTCATGACAAAATGGCTGGCCACCGGGATGCCCAGTCCTGTGCGCAAATAAAATAAAACTAATTAAACAAAACTCCCCCAGGATTGTTGCTAGTTGGAGGCACCCGTTGTTTCGGGCAAGCCATGGATTGATGCTTGTTGGTGGTGGGGGAGTATAAACTTTACCATTCTGTTTGGGAACTGCCTATAATGTGTGTAACATGGAAGATATCGAGATCTCATAATTGTTATGTTGACAGTGAAATTATACCGCTCAAAATGTTATTTATCTCTATTTCAAAATCGAGCTCTGGCACCTCTACAAATCCCTGCTTCCCTCTGCGAAGGGCCTATCTATTTACTTTTATGTTGAGTCATCACCATCTTATTAAAAAGCACCCGCCGGAGAGCACTGCTATCATTTGCATGCATTATTATTAGTTTATGTTGGGTATGACTATGACTTGATCTCTTTTAACATGAATTGCAATGTTTAGTCAGTCCTTGATCTTTAAAGGTGCTCTGCATTTATGTTTTGCGCTCTCAGAAAGGGCTAGTGAGATACGATCTTGTTATATCATATTATGATTGTTTTGAGAAAGTGTTGTCATCCGAGTTTTATTATTATTGCTCGCTAGTTGATTATACCATTGATATGAGTAAACATGAGACCTAAGTGTTATTGTGAATATGGTTAGTTCATAATCTTTGCTGAAAACTTCAATGCTGGCTTTACATATTTACAACAACAAGAGTAAACAGAGTTTGTAAAAGTTTTTCTTTATCACTTTCAGTTGGTCAACTGAATTGCTTGAGGACAAGCAAAGGTTTAAGCTTGGGGGAGTTGATACGTCTCCGTCGTATCTACTTTTCCAAACACTTTTGCCCTTGTTTTGGACTCTAACTTGCATGATTTGAATGGAACTAACCCAGGATGACGTAGTTTTCAGCAGAACTGCCATGGTGTTGTTTTTGTGCAGAAATAAAAGTTCTCGGAATGACCTGAAAATCCACGAAGCAACTTTTCAGATTTAATAAAAAATACCGGCGAAAGAATTAGCGTTAGGGGGCCCACACCCTATCCACGAGGGTGGGGGCGCGCCCCCCCTGCCTCGTGGGCCCCTTGGATCTCCACTTACCTCAACTCCAACTCCATATATTTGCTTTCGCAGAGAGAAAAAATCAGAGAGAAAGTTTCATTGCGTTTTACGATACGCAGCCGATGCCAAGCCCTAATATCTCTCGGGAGGGCTGATCTGGAGTCCGTTCGGGGCTCTGGAGAGGGGGATTCGTCACCATCGTCATCATCAACCATCCTCCATCACCAATTTCATGATGCTCACCGCCGTGCGTGAGTAATTTCATCGTAGGCTTGGTGGACTGTGATGGGTTGGATGAGATTTACCATGTAATCAAGTTAGTTTTGTTAGGGTTTGATCCCTAGTATCCACTATGTTCTGAGATTGATGTTGCTATGACTTTGCTATGCTTAATGCTTGTCACTAGGGCCCGAGTGCCATGATTTCAGATCTGAACCTATATTGTTTTCATGAATATATGTGAGTTCTTGATCCTATCTTGCAAGTCTATAGTCACCTATTATGTGTTATGATCCGAAAACCCCAAAGTGACAATAATCGGGATACTTCTCGGTGATGACCCTAGTTTGAGGAGTTCATGTATTCATTAAGTGCTAATGCTTTTGTCTCGTACTCTATTAGAAGGAGGTCTTAATATCCCTTAGTTTCCATTAGGACCCCGCTGCCACAGGAGGGTAGGCCAAAATATGTCATGCAAGTTCTTTTCCATAAGCACATATGACTATATTCGGAATACATGCCTACATTACATTGATGAACTGGAGCTAGTTCTATGTTACCCTATGTTTTAACTATTACATGGGGAATCGCATCTGACATAATTATCCATCACTAATCCAATGCCTACGAGCTTTTCACATATTGTTCTTTGCTTATTTACTTTACCGTTGCTGCTGTTACAACTACTACAAGACTGCTACTGTTACTGTTGTGGGAGTCCTGGACTAGGGGGTGTTCGGAAAGCCAGACTATTTACTTTGGCCGGACTGTTGGACCGAGAAGATACAAGACTCAAGACTTCGTCCCGTGTCTGGATGGGACTCTCCTTTGCGGGGAAGACAAGCTTGGCGATCCGGATATTAGATTCCTTCTTTGTAACCGACTCCGTGTAAACCCTAGCCCCCTCCGGTGTCTATATAAACTGGAGTGTTTAGTCCGTATGGGGACGATCACAACATTCATAATCATCATAGGCTAGCTTCTAGGGTTTAGCCTCTACGATCTCGTGGTAGATAAACTCTTGTAACACTCATATCATCAATATCAATCAAGCAGGAAGTAGGGTTTTACCTCCATCGTGAGGGCCCGAACCTGGGTAAACATTGTGTCCCTTCCCTCCTGTTACCATTAGCCTCTGACGCACAGATCGGGACCCCCTACCCGAGATCCGCCGGTTTTGACACCAACATTGGTGCTTTCATTGAGAGTTCCTCTGTGCCGTCGCTGCAAGGCTCGATGGCCCGTCTCGTTGTCAAGGATAACATCACCTCTAGGGGAGCTCTGGCTGTATGCCAAACTCTCCGACAAGGTGGCTTCATCATGACGGCCCAATCGGCTGTCGCGTCGACGATGACCTCTCAGGTCATCATGAATAGCCTCCACGTCAATTCAGAACTCGCCGAACAGATGGATCGAATAGAGATCTCTTCCCTTAATGAGCTCTTGGATCGCATCGCTGCTTTGGGATTCGCTACGGACTATGACCGGATTGGGCTTAAACCCGACCAGAGGGATATTAAATCCACACCGATCACCCACGAGATAGCGGTAGTGGAGGAGCCACATATGGACCGTCCCTCTACTCAAAGGATGAACTATGTCTGGATCACAGAGCTCTCTGAGCCGGATACCCGTTCGAGGGAGGAAACGACCCAGATCCCGAACTTAGAATCGGGCAACGGGCCGGAGAAATTGGGCAACAGCCCGGAACCCGAGCTGTCAAGCCCTGGAGCTCCTTTGCCCCTGGGCGTTAGATCGGATCAGAATCCAGATTCAACTACGCCCACCCACCTAGACTTAAGCCGTCTCTCCCATATCAGACAAGAGCCACAAGAGACAGTACATCGTTACTAGGCCAGATTCCTCTTTGCAATAAACAAGGTCAAGGACTGTCGCGAGGAGGACGCAATCTCACTTTTTTGAAAAAATTGCACGAGCAAAGGGATCCTTAATGCTATAAGTCGCCGTGACGTAGTACACTTTCCTGACTTAGCAGCCATAGTACAGAAGTACTGTGCGATGGAAAGCGCCTGGAAAACCCAAACAAAATTTTGGGATAG
This sequence comes from Triticum dicoccoides, assembly GCF_002162155.2. NCBI lineage: Eukaryota > Viridiplantae > Streptophyta > Magnoliopsida > Poales > Poaceae > Triticum > Triticum dicoccoides. The sequence continues at coordinate 691,574,368 of NC_041383.1, read as the reverse complement.
TCCGACCCTCACCAAAACCTTTGTCCGAGCTAAACGGGCGAACTCTCGTAAGTCAGCCGATACAATCACCAAAAAACCAAAGCCCACCCCACGGCGTGGAACTGTATTGTAAGAATGGCTCAACGGGCCATGTAAATTCCACAGCTCGCCGGACACTACACCAACACATAGCCTCAGAGTATGTTGGATACTCCGGCAGGTAGCAAAAAGTGGCGAGGATCTTCTTGTAAGCCATAAAGCAGAACAACATCCCGCCAAAGAAAACAATACGGTACTGACAGTCTTCGAGACTTTCGCCTCAAATAATAGGCGCAAGCGAGCCCATCGAAATCTCGCTGAAATCTACCACATGGCAAAAATAAACCCGTGGAACGACACTGCTATAACTTTCAGTGCCAGTGATGAACCCCAATTCCAGACAGTCCAGGCACCAGCCGCTCTGGTCCTTAGCCCAATCGTGGACGGCTTTCGGCTCACTAAAGTACTCATGGATGGCAGAAGCGAATTAAACTTGATCTACGAAGAAACACTCAGCAAGATGGAAATGGTCAAAAGTCGCATTGAGCAGAGCGGCACAACCTTCAGGGGAGTCATCCCTAGTCGGGAAGCACGGTGTGCAGAAAAGTCACACTCAATGTGGTATTCGGCACTCCAGAGAATTATAGGTCCAAAGAAATCACATTCCAATTGGCTCCTTTCAGCAGCGGACACCACGCCCTTTTAGGGCGGGACGCGTTCACAAGCTTCCAAGCTATACCCCATTATGGGTACATGAAGCTTAAAATGCCCGGACCCAATGGAATCATCACTCTAGCCTGTGATCCGGACGTTGCACTTCGCGCCGAAAATAAAACCGCAACACTAGCCCTGGAAGCATTATCTGAAGCTCTAGCAGCCAAAGAACTAACAATGATGCGTGCCACCATGGACAGGGACAACGTGATACTCGACAAGAGACCCAAGTCCACCTCATTTAAGCCCGCAGACGAGATAGTCAAATTCCAGGTCCATTCGACAGACCCCACGAAGACAGCCTCCATCGGGACACAGTTGAGCCCCACAATGAACGCTGCACTACGCGAATTCCTATGCGAGAATTGGGACATTTTCGCCTGGCATCCTTCAGACATGCCGAGCATCCCATGCGAGCTGGACGAACACAGCCTCAACATACTAAAAGGATACAAGCCAGTCAAACAGACTCTTAGGCGCTTCTTAGAGCCTAAATGGCAAGCATTGGGAGAAGAGCTAACGAAGCTACTTGAGGCCGGATTCATCAAAGATATCAAGCATTCGGATTGGCTGGCAAATCTGGTAATGGTACCGAAGAAGGACAAATCCTGGAGCCTATGCGTCGACTTCAAAGACCTCAACAAGGCTTGCCCCAAGGATCCCTTCCCCCTCCCTTGCATTGACCAAATCATCGATGCCACCGTAGAACATGACTCATCGTGTTTCCTCGATGCATACTCTGGATACCATCAAATAAAGATGGCAGAGTCCGATCAAGCTGCAACGGCCTTCATAACGCCATATGGTCCTTTCTGCTTCAACACTATGCCTTTCGGGCTTACAAATGCTGGCGCAACCTATCAACGCATGATTCAAACATTCCTGGAGAAACAAATCGACAAAACAGTGGAGGCATACATTGACGAGGTGGTCATAAAAACAAGACACATCGAAACCTTAATAGACAACTTGAGGCTTACGTTCGATAATCTCCGGACATACGACATCAAGCTAAACCCGGGAAAATGTGTTTTCGGCATGCCCTCAGGAAGCTGCTCGGCTTCATTGTTTCCAATAGAGGAATTGAAGCGAATCCGGAAAAAATCCGAACTTTGTCGCAGTTGGCTATCCCAATAGACCTCAAGCATATCCAGAAACTAGCTGGATGCATGGCTTCCCTAAGCCGCTTTATCTCCCGATTAGAAGAAAAGGCATTACCTCTTTACCGCCTTCTTCGGCGCTCCGAACACTTCGTGTGGACGGATGCAGCCGCGGTTGGACTGGACGAAATAAAGACCTTATTGGCCAGTAATCCAGTCCTAACAGGGCCAAATACTGGCGAACCTATGCTATTGTACATAGCTGCAACACATCAAGTTGTAAGCGCAGTGCTCGTCGTCGAACGAGAGGTTGACGGATAGAAATTCCCGCTCCAGAAGCCGGTATATTACGTATCCACGGTCCTCACCCCATGTAAATCTAGATACCCACACTATCAAAAGATAGCATACGCGGTCTTCATGGCATCCCGGAAGCTACGACACTACTTCCAAGAGTGTTCGATCATGGTGGCCTCTGAAGTAGCACTAAACAATATAATAAATAACCGCGATGCTACAGGCCGGATTGCTAAATGGGCCATCGAGCTCCTTCCATTCGACATAACATACAAACCACGGCGGGCCATTAAGTCGCAAGTATTGGCTGACTTCGTCATTGAATGGACAGAAGCCGAACTCCCTAAAGAGTACGGTGCATACTCTAATTGGATCATGCACTTCGATGGCTCTAAAATGCTGGCCGGATTGGGGGCAGGCATAGTCCTGACTTCCCCCACCGGAGACACGATCCAATACATACTCCAAATATTATACACAGACTCCAACAACACATACGAGGCTCTGTTGCATGGTCTTCGGATGGCAATCTCTATGGGAATTCAACGCCTGGAGGTGCCCGAGGATTCAAATCTCGCAATATCACAAATAAACGGAGACTTTGATGCCAAAGATCCGAAAATGGCGGCCTACCGTAATGGCGGCCTACCGTAATGTCGTCCTCAAAATGTCAGCTCGGTTCGAGGGGCTCGAATTCCACCATGTGGCTCGAGAAAACAATCAAGCGGCGGATATCCTCGCCCGCGTCGGCGCTAAATGCGACCCTGTCCCACCTAAAATATTCATGGAAAGGATGTTCAAGCCATCCGTGGTATGGGAAGGGGAGTCCGGCAACACTAGCACGGATCCGAATACACCCCCATATTCCGAACCATCAGACGTAATCGGAGGCTCCACCACCGAAATAACACCTTCGGCCCACAAAATCATGGATGTCATCGCCTCGTGGACTGAGCCTTTCTTGGCCTACCTAAATAGGCAGGAGCTCCCCGAGGACCAAAATGAAGCACGCTGCATCGTGCGGCATTCCAAAGCCTACAAGGTCCACGAGGGGGAACTCTATAAGAAAAGCGCGACCGGAGTGCTCCAAACGTGCATCTCTGAAGAGGAAGGACGACAACTCTTGGCTGAAATCCATGCCGGACTCGGAGGACACCACGCTACGTCTCGGGCACTTGTCAGCAAGGCCTTCCGCACAGGATTTAATTGGCCTACAGCCCGAGCAGATGCACAAGACCTTGTCCAACGCTGCGTCGGTTGCCAGCTCTTTGCCAATCAGAGCCACATGCCCCGTACCACTCTCCAAACAATCCCCGTCACTTGGCCCTTCGCGGTCTGGGGGCTGGATATGGTCGGACCCCTTAAAGGGGGAAGCCATAAGAAAAAAATACTTATTGGTCATGGTGGACAAGTTCACCAAATGGATAGAAGCCAAACCAGTCAAAGCGGCCAAATCCGGACCCGTGATAGACTTCATATCCGGGGTTGTACACCGATATGGCGTCCCCCACAGCATGATCACTGACAATGGCTCAAACTTCACATCCGATGAAGTGAAAACCTGGTGCGGCAACATGGGCATTAAGCTCGATTATGCCTCCGTCTACCATCCCCAAACAAACGGCCAGGTCGAACATGCAAATGGTCTCATCATGAGCGGCATCAAACCCAGACTAGTGCGATCCTTGACAGAATCGTACACGCACTGGGTCGAGGAGCTCGACTCCGTACTCTGGGGGCTGCCGACCACGCCGAATCGCACCACCGGATACACACCATTTTTATGGTATACGGCACAGAAGCAGTACTACCCCGCGACATAATACATGATTCACCTCGCGTACGCATGTACGAAGAGAAGGATGCCGAGCTAGACCGGCAGGACAACTTAGATGCCTTGGAGGAGGAGCGCAACATCGCAAAAGCCCGTTCCGCATTCTGTCAGCAGCAGGCTCGACGGTACCAAAGCAGAGAAGTGTGGGACAAAACTTATAATATTGGCGAACTCGTTCTACGCCTACAAGAGAACAAGAAGGACAAACTCAAACCTAAGTGGGAGGGTCCCTTCGTTATTGACAAAGTTCTCACCGGAGGAGCGTACCACCTACGTAATGTATCCGATAACAGACTCGAGCCGAACCCATGGAACGCGGCCAGACTTCGGAGATTCTACGCCTAGCACCGAACTCAGTGTTCGTATCCTTACCACTCCCTTTTCATTATGCTCCTCCCCTCTTTCCTTTCTCGTTCTTTTTCATTCTTCACACAAATTACTCAATACAGTGCGGAGGCTCGGATTGCTCCGACCGCACTATGTGTGTAAGCCATACCTGGGGGCTTCTTATACGAAAGCTAAATATAATTGCTTTCATGGCTTCTTGCTTATCACATAGGCGTTATTTTTCCATATGTGCCTTTTCTTCACCATAATATGCATCGATATGACTTAAGATGTGGCCATGCTGGGTTGCCTGGCTCTTGTGTTTATGCCCTAAGTTCCCGTTAATTCGGCTAGGGCATAAGGGGAGCACCTCTGCGATTGTTACTGCCAGTTGAGCCGGATGTGTACCTCAGACTGGGTGAAGCCGAAAGCTAGCGTTCTTAAGGGAATATTCGGTCGGTGAACAAAAGATGTTTTTTCCCGTTTAACACAACGTGAACCCCCAGAAGTTTTTTATCATGCGTCTCTGTTCGCAGTCCGGACATGTACATCGATGCCTGCGCACCCAGGGAAAGGAACCCCTAAGGGAACTATTCTCCCTGGAAGATGTTTCTTACTATCCATGTAATATAACATAACTAGTTGGGTACTTGTCTGTTCTAGCACTTATGACCCCTACGCCTGGTTTCCACGCATACCCCGGTTCTGAATAACTGAGCGGGTATTCGGATACACCCCGGACTGTCGGATCCGGGGGCTGAAGCGAAAAGCTCCGCCATGACAAATGATTTTAATCCGGCTAGGGACTACATATGTCCATTGAATTACATAGTCACTTGGACTGACTATATTCTTCCTCTATACCATCCAACATGCTATCTAGCTTACAATCCTGTTGGGAATACTTTGCGGCTAACGCTACCTGGTCATACACCAGACTCACGGGAATTTCTTGCCCATCTGGCCCCGCCAGTCCGACTTCGGCCATATGGTTCGGGTCAAGTTTGGTGTAGCGAGTCTTCACCATAGCCCAGGCTTCTCTTGCACCTTGTCGGTAGGCTGACATCTTCCACAATCGGAAGCGCCGCCATGCTCCTTGGAGCATGCCACGAGCTCCCCGATGCCTTTTGGCAGGGAGGTGGATGGCCACAAGGCCTGGGCAATACCCTGCATCACCTGCCGAGCTCGCTCGTGCAGTTGTGAGAGGTCTTGCAGTAGATCACCTGCGGACGCGGGCATCTCCTCTTCAGGACGGCCCGTCAGCGTACCTACAGATATAAACTCTTTCAATATGCTTCCTCGCCGAGCTGTACTACAGTTCGTCTAGGCACTTACCATAAATGCCGCGACGGAGCCTTCTGTTCTCCTTCACGGAGTCCGCCAGCTGAGTGCGAACATCTCCTAATTCGACGCCCAGCCGGACATTGGCATCTTGAAGATTGTTCTTCTCCTGCCTAACTTGCGCAAGAATATGCTCGCCAGCTTTTAGCTGCCTTTGGAGATGTGACTCGTCACCTCCTACGACCTCCGGATTCACCCCGAGATTGTCTGCAGAATTTTCTGTTAGACTTATCATACAAGCCACTTACTAACTGGTACACTTCCATAAAATTGAGACAAATGTTACCAAATGAGGCCTTCTAGGATTCCTCTAGCTTGGTAACCGTGGCCCTCAGCTGGGTCTTGCACCCCTCCAGCTCTCGAGACAATTGTTCATTCTTATCTACAAGGACCTGTTCATAAATTGATCCTTAAAATTGTTGTTCCAACCGTCTCATGTCTCAGGGGCTACTGCTACACATGCTTATCAAATTTCCTTAGCCATATATCTTTAGCATACTGGTCCGTCGCACGGGCAAGCCCGCCTTGAGCAGCTCGGATATACGCGTCTCCCGAATTGAAGGCATTAAATGCCTCTTCCGAAAAGATGTTGTCGCGAAGTACGGCCCGTCGGCGCCGGTGATTCATGGCACTCTCTACTTCGGAATTCATGGCGAAGAGCATATCCGCATCCTCTGTCGGAGGACAATTCAGCATCGGCCCCGTGTCTGCTTCCTCCCTCGAAGCCGGTCCTGGAATCCTGCTGGTGGAGGCGTCATTGGCAGGATCTCTGGATATAGTCCAGCTACTCCTCTTTCTGCCAGGACACAAAGGGCGTTGTCACATTTCAAACTCAATAATCACAGAGTAGGTTTTTACCAATCCTCTGTAGTGGCGTTTCGGCCCTAACCTCCTTCCTCTTAAACCTGCCCGATCCGGACGCCCTTTGCGGACGAGCCCCTAGGGGCTCGGCGCTGCGTTCCGACTGTCGTCTCTACAAAAATGCGATATTCCAGGCATAAGGCATGGCATCAGAAAGGATTCCTCTTCAGAGGATAGGGTTTTTTGGCTTTACTTACACACGATGCAGGTAGCAGTCCGAGATAGTCGGCAATAATAGCCACTGAGGCGCCATCGTAGCTCGCCTGATAAAATGTCCCGTTGACGAGCTCCACAATAATATCCGGGTCTTCTTCGAGTCCTGGATCGAAGGCCCTTCTGGGGTCCTCTGGCTGCGGGGAGGGGCTGGAGAATCCTTCTACTTCCCTCCTCATTTCTTGCTCAGAAATATCGAGGTAAATAATCTTAACGAAGGACGCCAGAATGAATGAAGCGAGGGGAAGAGTGACGACTTACCCAGCTTGGGGGGTTGGACATAGAATACCCATCCCGTGGTTTAATATGAAGGAATTCCTCTTCTTCTCCTTTGTACAAATCGGACAATATCCTCGCCAGAGCAGTGGCGGAGTCCAGACCCTTACGATCACAGCGGGTGGCATCATCTTCCCCGTTGTAGTGCCACATGGGTTTCCCCTGATACTGAAGCGGCTGCACTCCCTGCATTATGCATATTGCCATAACCTCGACTATTGTCAGCCTGATTTTGCTAGTAACTTTATCTTGCTCATCAGGAAATGTACTTCTCTGGTATCCTCCTCTTGGGGGCCCTGAGGGCGCCAACTTCGGCGAGCCTTTGGTGGAGCATTACTGAACTCAAGGAGACCTGTCCGGACTGGATTCGGAAGGGGAACGTCATCGACATAAAACCACTCCGAGGGCCAGTCCTCCGGTGCCTTCTTTGGAGTACCGGATAGGTATCCGGTCTCGGTGATGCGCCATACTTCGGCTCCGCCCACTTGACATATGGATTCCCCCTGGTTGTGAGGGACGAGGCAGATCAACTTCTTCCATAACCCAAAGTGAGCCTCGCAGCACAGAAATAGTTCACAAAGGGCGACTTATCCTGCTATGTGCAACATGAAGGCAGGGGTGAAGTTGTGCAACTGGAGGCCGTAAAACTCCAGGAGCCCGTGAAGGAATGGGTAGACTGGAAACCCGACGCCTCTTAGCAGATGCCGGATGAGGCATATTCGCTCCCTCGGGGATGGATTAGGAGATCTCTCCGCTTGCTCCCCGCCATTATAGGTGGCTAGTCCGGCTCGGACGGGGACCATGAACGCTGGTGGAAGAAACCCCAGGGTCTGCAGCTCTATTAAGCGGATCTGAGGAATAGAACATTCTTCCCAATCACCTGGCCTAGAGCTACGGGGGCGAGAGGAGGAGCTGCAACGGTCAGCCATGCTAGAATGATTTTTTTTGGGCGCGCTCTGTTGGATGCTTGCTCAAGGGAAGAAGGTGAAGCTTGGATCTAAGAATCCCCCGTCCCTTCAAATAGATGGTTTGCGTACAGGACCGAGGGGGTGAATTCAAAAATGCCCCGGCTCCTTGTATTCGCTTGACACGTGGAGATGGTCATTATTGAAGCACATAAGCCGAGGGGAACAACATCAATGGGGAGCCGGACACTGTTCGTTGCAATAGGTACTTTGGAATATTCGGAGATGGAACCCGCCTTGCAATGCCGTAGACAATCTGCGCACCGGACTCATCGTCATTGAAGCCTAGTTCAGGGGATACTAGGGGAGTTCTGGATTAGGGGGTGTACGGACAGCCGGACTATATACTTTGGCCGGACTGTTGGACCGAGAAGATACCAGACTCAAGACTTCGTCCCGTGTCCGGATGGGACTCTCCTTTGCGTGGAAGACAAGCTTGGCGATCCGAATATTAGATTCCCTTCTTTGTAACCGACTCCGTGTAAACCCTAGCCCCCTCCGGTGTTTATATAAACCGGAGGGTTTAGCCCGTATGGGGACGATCACAACATTCATAATCATCATAGGCTAGCTTCTAGGGTTTAGCCTCTACGATCTCGTGGTAGATCAACTCTTGTAACACTCATATCATCAATATCAATCAAGCAGGAAGTAGGGTTTTACCTCCATCGAGAGGGCCCGAACCTGGGTAAACATTGTGTCCCTTGCCTCCTGTTACCATTAGCTTGTGACGCACAGATCGGGACCCCCTACCCGAGATCCGCCGGTTTTGACACCGACAACTATTACTTCCATACTACTTTTCTACTAAATACTTTGCTGCAGATACTAACTTATCCAGGTGTGATTGAATTGACAACTCAACTGCTAATACATGAGAATATTTTTTGGCTCCCCTTGTATCGAATTAACAAATTTGGGTTGAATACTCTACCCTCGAAAACTGTTGTTATCCCCTATACTTCTGGGTTATCATGCCCTATTTAAAGTGAATGCGGATGTCTAAAGCATAACCCCAAAATGATAGCGGTAAATTGGTAAGAGACATCATAGATTGCACCATATCCAATAGAGTGTGATTATGACGTTCGGACACACCATTATGCTGAGGTGTTCTAGGCGGCGTGAGTTGTGAAACAATTCCACATTTCCTTAAGTGCATACCAAACTCGTGACTCAAATATTCTCCTCCATGATCTGATCGTAAGAACTTTATTTTCCTGTCATGTTGATTCTCCACGTCACTCTGAATTTCCTTGAACTTTTCAAAGGTCTCAGACTTGTGTTTCATTAAGTAGACATACCCATATCTACTTAAGTCATCAGTGAGGGTGAGAACATAACGATAGCCACCGCGAGCCTCAACGCTCATTGGACCACACACATCAGTATGTATTATTTCCAACAAGTTGGTTGCTCGCTCCATTGTTCCAGAGAATGGAGTCTTGGTCATTTTGCCCATGAGGCATGGTTCGCACGTGTCAAATGATTCATAATTAAGAGACTCCAAAAGTCCACCTACATGGAGTTTCGTCATGCATTTGACACCAATGTGACCAAGGCGGCTGTCGGTGTCAAAACCGGCGGATCTCGGGTAGGGGGTCCCGATCTCTGCGTTAGAGGCTAATGGTAATAGGAGGCAAGGGACACAATGTTTACCCAGGTTCAGGCCCTCTCGATGGAGGTAAAACCCTACTTCCTGCTTGATTGATATTGATGATATGAGTGTTACAAGAGTTGATCTACCACGAGATCGTAGAGGCTAAACCCTAGAAGCTAGCCTATGATGTTTATGAATGTTGTGATCGTCCAGATACGGACTAAACCCTCTGGTTTATATAGACACCGGAGGGGGCTAGGGTTTACACAGAGTCGGTTACAAAGAAGGTAATCTAATATCCGTATCGCCAAGATTGTCTTCCATGCAAAGGAGAGTCCCATCCATACACGGGATGAAGTCTTGAGTCTTGTATCTTCTCGGTCCAACAGTCCGGCCAAAGCATATAGTCCGGCTGTTCGTACACCCCCTAATCCAGGACTCCCTCAGTAGCCCCTGAACCAGGCTTTAATGACGATGAGTCCGGCGTGCAGTTTGTCTTCGGCATTGCAAGGCGGGTTCCATCTCCGAATACTCCAAAGTACCTGTTGCAACGAACAGTGTCCGGCTCCCCATTGATGTTGTTCCCCTCGGCTTCTGTGCTTCAATAATGACCATCTCCACGTGTCAAGCGAATACAAGGAGCCGGGGCATTTTTGCATTTGCCCCCTCGGTCCTGTACGCAAACCATCTATTTGAAGGGACGGGGGATTCTTAGATCCAAGCTTCACCTTCTTACCTTGAGCGAGCATCCAACAGAGTGCGCCCAAAAAAAATCATTCCAGCATGGCCAGCCGTCGCAGCTCCTCCTCTCGCCCCCATAGCTCTAGGCTAGGTTATTGGGAAGAATGTTCTGTTCCTCAGAACCGCTTAACAGAGCTGCAGAGCCAGGGGTTTCTTCCACTTGTGTTCATGGACCCCGTCCGAGCCGGACTAGCCACCTATAATGGCGGGGAGCAAGCGGAGAGATATCCTAATCCATCCCCGGGGGAGCGAATATGCCTCATACCGCATCTGCTAAGAGGCGTCAGGTTTCAAGGCCACCCATTCCTTTGTGGGCTCCTAGAGTTTTACGGCCTCCAGTTGCACAACTTCACCCCTGCCTCCGTGCTGCACATAGTAGGATACTTCGCCCTTTGTGAACTATTTCTGGGCTGCGAGGCTCACTTCGGGTTATGGAACAAGTTGTTCTGCCTCGTCCCTCGCAACCAGGGGGAATCCATATGTCAAGTGGGCGGAGCGTAAGTATGGCGCGTCGCTGAGACCGGATACCTATCCGGTACTCCCAAGAAGGCACCGGAGAACTAGCCCTCGGAGTGGTTTTATGTCGATGACGCTCCCCTTCCGGATCCAGTTCGGACAGGTCTCCCTGAGTTCAGTAATGCTCCGCCGAAGGCTCTCCAAAGTTGGCGCCCTCAGGGCCCCCAAGAGGAGGATACCAGAGAAATACATTTCCTGATGAGCGGGATAAAGTTAGTGGCAAAATCAGGGCTGACAATAGTTGAGGTTATGGCAATATGCATAATGCGGGAGTGCAGCCGCTTCAGTATCGGGGGAAACCCATGTGGCACTACAACGGGGAAGATGATGCCACCCGCTGTGGTCGTTAGGGTCCGGACTCTACCACTGCTCTGGCGAGGAGATTGTCCGATTTGTATAAAGGAGAAGAAGAAGAATTCCTTCATATTAAACTGTAATATGGGTTTTCTATGTACAACCCCCCAAGCTGGGTAAGTCGTCACTCTTCCCCTCGCTTCCTTCATTCTGGCGTCCTTCGTCAAGATTATTTACCTCGATATTTCTGAGCAGGAACTAAGGAGGGTTGTAGAAGGATTCTCCAGCCCCTCCCCGCAGCCAAAGGACCCCGGAAGGGCCTTCAATCCAGGACTTGAAGAAGACCCGGATATTACTTTGGAGCTCGTCAACGGGACATTTTATCAGGCGAGCTGCGATGGCGCCTCAGTGGCTATTATTGCCGACTATCCCGGACTTCTACCTGCATTGTGTGTAAGCAAAGCCAAAAAACCCTATCCTCTGAAGAGGAATCCTTTTTGATGCCATGCCTTATGCCTGGAATATCGCATTTTTGTAGAGATGACAGTCGGAACGCAGCGCCAAGCCCCTAGGGGCTCGTCGGCAAAGGGCATCCGGATCGGGCAGGTTTAAGAGGAAGGCGGTTAGGGCCGAAACGCTGCTACAGAGGTCTGGTAAAAACCTTCTCTACGATTATTGTGTTTGAAATGTGACAGCGCCCTTTGTGTCCTGGCAGAAAGAGGAGTAGCCAGACTATATCCGGAGATCCTGCCAATCACGCCTCCACCAGCCGGATTCCAGGACCGGCTTCGAGGGAGGAAGCGGACACGGGGCCGATGCCGAATTGTCCTCCGACAGAGGATGCGGATATGCTCTCCACCACGAATTCTGAAGTAGAGAGTGCCATGAATCACCGGCGCCGACGGGCCATACTTCGCAACCACATCTTTTCCGAAGAGGCATTTAATGCCTTCAATTCGGGAGACGCGTACATCTGAGCTGCTCTAGGCGGGCTTGCCCGTGTGACGGACCAGTATGCCAAAGATACACGGGTAAGGAAATTTGATAAGCATGTGTAGCAGTAGCCCCTGAGACTTCACACGGTTGGAACAACAGTTTTCAGGATCAATTTATGAACAGGTCCTTGTAGATAAGAATGAACAATTGTCTTGAGAGCTGGAGGAGTGCAAGACCCAGCTGAGGGCCATGGTTACCAAGCTAGAGGAATCCCAGAAGGCCTCATTTGGTAACATTTGTCTCAATTTTATGGAAGTATACCAGTTAGTAAGTGGCTTGTATGATAAGTCTAACAAAAAATTCTGCAGACAATCCCGGGGTGAATTCGGAGGTCATAGGAGGTGACGAGTCACGTCTCCAAAGGCAGCTAAAAGCCGGCGAGCGTATTCTTACACAAGTTAGGCAGGAGAAGAACAATCTTCAAGATGCCAATGTCCGGCTGGGCGTCGAATTAGGAGATGTTCGCACTCAGCTGGCGGACTCCGTGAAGGAGAACAGAAGGCTCCGTCGCGGCATTTATGGTAAGTACCTAGACAAACTGTAGTACAGCTCGGCGAGGAAGCATATTGAAAGAGTTTATATCTGTAGGTATGCTGACGGGCCGTCCTGAAGAGGAGATGCCCGCGTCCGCAGGTGATCTACTGCAAGACCTCTCACAACTGCACGAGCGAGCTCGGCAGGTGATGCAGGGTATTGCCCAGGCCTTGTGGCCATCCACTTCCCTGCCAAAAGGCATGGGGGAGCTTGTGGATATGCTGCAAGGAGCACGGCGGCGCTTCCGATTGTGGAAGATGTCAGGCTGCCGACAAGGTGCAAGAGAAGCCTGGGCTTTGGTGAAGACACGCTACACCAAGATTGACCCGAACAATATTGCCAAAGTCGGACCGGTGGGGCCAGATGGGCAAGAAATTCCCATGAGTCTGGTGTATGACCAGGTAGCGTTAGCCGCAAAGTATTCTCAATAGGATTGTAAGCTAGATAGCATGTTGGATGGTATAGAGGAAGAATATAGTCAGTCCAAGTGACTATGTAATTCAATGGACATATGTAGTCCCTAGCCGGATTAAAATCATTTGTCATGGAGGACCTTTTCGCTTCAGCCCCCGGATCCGACAGTCCGGGGTGTATCCGAATACCCGTTCAGTTATTCACAACTGGGGTATGCGTGGAAACCAGGCGTAGGGGTCATAAGTGCTTGAACAGACAAGTACCCAACTAGTTATGTTATATTACATGGATAGTAAGAAACATCTTCCAGGGAGAATAGTTCCTTTAGGGGTTCCTTTCCCTGGGTGTGCATGCATCGATGTACATGTCCGGACTGCGAATAGAGACACATGATAAAAAACTTTTGGGAGTTCACGTTGTGATAAACGAAAAAAACATCTTTCGTTCACCGACCGAATATTCCCTTAAGAACGCTAGCTTTCGGCTTCACCCAGTCTGAGGTACACATCCGTCTCAATCGGCAGTAACAATCGCAATGGTTCTCCCCTTATGCCCTAGCCGAATTAACGGGAACGTAGGGCATAAACACAAGAGCCAGGCAACCCAGCATGGCCACATCTTAAGTCATATCGATGCATATAATGGTGAAGAAAAGGCACATATGGAAAAAGAATGCCTATGTGATAAGCAAGAAGCCATGAAAGCAATTATATTTAGCTTCCGTATAAGAAGCCCCCAGGTATGGCTTACACACATAGTGCGGTCGGAGCAATCTGAGCCTCTGCACTATATTGAGTAATTTGTGTGAAAAATGAAAAAGAACGAGAAAGGAAAGAGGGGAGGAGCATAATGAAAAGGGAGTGGTAAGGAGACGAACACTGAGTTCGGCGCTAGGCGTAGAATCTCCGGAGTCTGGCCGCGTTCCATGGGTTCGGCTCGAGTCTGTTATCGGATGCATTACGTAGGCGGTATACTCCTCCGGTGAGAACTTTGTCAATAACGAAGGGACCTTCCCACTTAGGTTTGAGTTTGTCCTTCTTCTTCTCTGGTAGGCATAGAACGAGTTCACCAATATTATAAGTTTTGGCCCACACTTCTCTGGTTTGGTACTGTCGAGCCTGCTGCTGATAGAATGTGGAACGGGATTTTGCGACTCCGTGCGCCTCCTCCAGGGTATTTAAGATGTCCTGCCGGTCTAGCTCGGCTTCCTTTTCTTTGTACATGCGTACGCGAGGTGCATCATGTATTATGTCGCAGGGTAGTACTGCTTCTGCGCCGTATACCATAATAAATGGTGTGTATCAGGTGGTGCGACTCGGCGTGGTCCGCAGCCCCCAAAGTACGGAGTCGAGCTCCTCGACCCAGTGCGTGTCCGATTCTGTCAAGGATCGCACTAGTTTGGGTTTGATGCCGCTCATAATGAGACCATTTGTACGTTTGACCTGGCCGTTTGTTTGGGGATGGTAGACGGAGGCGTAATCGAGCTTAATGCCCATGTTGCCGCACCAGGTTTTCACTTCATCGGCTGTGAAGTTTGAGCCATTGTAAGTGATGATGTTGTGGGCGATGCCGTATTGGTGTACAACCCCGGATATGAAGTCTATCACGGGTCCGGATTCGGCCGTTTTGACTGGTTTGGCTTCTATCCATTTGGTGAACTTGTCCACCATGACCAATAAGTATTTTTTTCTTATGGCCTCCCCCTTTAAGGGGTCCGACCATATCCAGGCCCCAGACCGTGAAGGGCCAAGTGATGGGGATTGTTTGGAGAGTGGTAGGGGGCATGTGGCTCTGATTGGCAAAGTGCTGGCAACCGACACAGTGTTGGACAAGGCCTTGTGCGTCTACTCGGGTTGTAGGCCAATAAAAGCTTGTGCGGAAGGCCTTACTGACAAGTGCCCGAGCCGCAGCGTGGTGTCCGCCGAGTCCGGCATGGATTTCTGCCAAGAGCTGTCGTCCTTCCTCTTCGGAGATGCATCTTTGGAGCACTCCGGTCGCGCTTTTCTTATAGAGTTCCCCCTCATGGACCTTGCAGGCTTTGGAACGCCGCATGATGCAGTGTGCTACATTTTGGTCCTCAGGGAGCTGCTGCCTATTTAGGTAGGCCAAGAAAGGCTCAATCCACGAGGCGGTGACAACCATGATTTCGTGGGCCGAAGGTGTTATTTCGGTGGTGGAGCCTCCTATTACGTCTGATGGTTCGGAATCTGGGGGTGTATTCGGATCCGTGCTAGTGTTGCCGGACTCCCTTTCCCATACCACGGATGGCTTGAATAGCCATTCCAAGAATATGTTAGGTGGGACAGGGTCGCGTTTAGCACCGATGCGGCCGAGGATATCCGCCGCTTGATTGGTTTCTCGAGCCACATGGTGGAATTCGAGCCCCTCAAACCGAACTAACGTTTTGAGGGCGGCATTACGGTAGGCCGCCATTTTTGGATCTTTGGCATCAAAGTCTCCATTTTTTTGTGATGTTGCGAGACTTGAATCCCCGCGCACCTCCAGGCGTTGAATGCCCATAGAGATTGCCATCCGAAGACCATGTAATAGAGCCTCGTATTCGGCTGCGTTGTTGGAGTCTGTGTATAATATTTGGAGTACGTATTGGATCATGTCTCCGGTGAGGAAAGTCAGGACTACGCCTGCCCCCAATTCGGCCAGCATTTTAGAGCCATCGAAGTGCATGATCCAATTAGAGTACGTGTAATACTCTTTAGGGAGTTCAACTTCTGTCCATTCGGCGATGAAGTCAGCCAATACTTGCGACTTAATGGCCAGTCGTGGTTTGTATGCTATGTCGAACGGAAGGAGCTTGATGGCCCATTTAGCAATCCGGCCTATAGCATCGCGGTTATTTATTATATCGTTGAGTGGTACTTCGGAGGCCACCGTGATTGAACACTCTTGGAAGTAGTGTCGTAGCTTCCGGGATGCCATGAAGACCGCGTATGCTATCTTTTGATGGTGTGGGTATCTAGATTTGCATGGGGTGAGGACCATGGATACGTAATATACCGGCTTGTGGAGCGGGAATTTATATCCGTCAGCCTCTCATTCGACGACGAGCACTTCGCTTACAACTTGATGTGTTGCAGCTATGTACAATAGCATAGGTTCGCCGGTATTTGGCGTTGTTAGGAGTGGATTACTGGCCAATAAGGTCTTTATTTCGTCCAATCCGGCCGCGGCTGCATCCGTCCACACGAAGTGTTCGAAGTGCCGAAGAAGGCGGTAAAGAGGTAATGCCTTTTCTCCTAATCGGGAGATAACGCGGCTCAGGGCAGCCACGCATCCAACTAGTTTCTGGATATGCTTGAGGTCTGTTCGGATAGCCAACTACGACAGAGCTAGGATTTTTGCCGGATTCGCTTCAATTCCTCTATTGGAAATAATGAAGTCGAGCAGTTTCCCCGAGGGCACGCCGAAAACACATTTTTCCAGGTTTAGCTTGATGTCGTATGTCCGGAGGTTATCGAACGTAAGCCTCAAGTCGTCTATTAAGGTTTCGATGTGTCTTGTTTTTATGACCACGTCGTCCACGTATGCCTCCACTGTTTTGCCGATTTGCTTCTCCAAGCATGTTTGGATCATGCGTTGATAGGTTGCGTCGGCATTTTTAATCCCGAAAGGCATAGTGTTTAAGTAGAAAGGACCATATGGCGTTATGAAGGCCGTTACAGCTTGGTTGGACTCTACCATCTTTATTTGATGGAATCCAGAGTATGCGTCGAGAAAACACAGTGAGTCGTGTCCTGCAGTGGCGTCCATGATTTGGTCAATGCGAGGGAGGGGGAAGGGATCCTTGGGGCAAGCCTTGTTGAGGTCTTTGAAGTCGATGCATAGGCGCCAGGATTTGTCCTTCTTCGATACCATTACCAGATTTGGCAGCCAATCCAGATGCTTGATATCTTTGATGAATCCGGCCTCAAGTAGCTTGGCTAGCTCTTCTCCCATGGCTTGACGTTTAGGCTCTGAGAAGCGCCTAAGAGTCTATTTGACTGGCTTGTATCCTTTTAGTATGTTAAGGCTCTGTTCGACCAGCTCGCGTGGGATGCCCGGCATGTCTGAAGGATGCCAGGCGAAAATGTCCCAATTCTCGCGTAGAAATTCGCGTACTGCGGCGTCCATTGTGGGGCTCAACTGTGTCCGATGCAGGCTGTCTTCGTGGGGTCCGTCGGATGGACCTGGAATTTGACTATCTCGTCTACGGGCTTAAATGAGGTGGCTTTGGGTCGCTTCTCGAGTATCACGTTATCCCAGTTAGTTCTTCGGCTGCTAGAGCTTCGGATAATGCTTCCAGGGCTAGTGCTGCGATTTTATTTTCGGCGTGAAGTGCGACGTTCGGATCACTGGCTAGAGTGATGATTCCATTGGGTCCGGGCATTTTAAGCTTCATGTACCCGTAATGGGGTATAGCTTGAAAGCTTGTGAACGCGTCCTGCCCTAAAATGGCGTGGTATCCACTGCTGAAAGGATCCACTTGGAATGTGATTTCTAAGGACCTATAATTCTCTGGAGTGCCGAATACCACATCGAGTGTGATTTTTCCCGCACACCATGCTTCCCGACTAGGGATGATTCCCCTGAAGGTTGTGCCGCTCTGCTCAATGCGACTTTTGTCCATTACCATCTTGCTGAGTGTTTCTTCGTAGATCAAGATTAATCTGCTTCCGCCGTCCATGAGTACTTTAGTGAGCCGAAAGCCGTCCACGATTGGGCTAAGGACCAGAGAAGCTGGTGCCCGGACTGTCTAGAATTGGGGTTCGTCACTGGCACTGAAAGTTATAGCAGTGTCGTTCCACGGGTTTATTTTTGCCACGTGGTAGATTTCAGCAAGATTTCGATGGGCTCGCTTGCGCCTATTATTTGAGGCGAAAGTCTCGAAGACTATCAGTACCTTATTGTTTTCTTTGGCGGGATGTTGTTCTGCTTTATGGCTTACAAGAAGATCCTCGCCACTTTTTGCTACCTGCCGGAGTATCCAACATGCTTTGAGGCTATGTGTTGGTGTAGTGTCCAATGAGTTGTGGAGTTTACATGGCCCGTTGAGCCATTCTTCCAATACGGTTCCACGCCCTGGGGTGGGCTTTGGTTTCTTGGTGATTGTATCGGCTGACTTACAAGAGTTCGCCAGTTTAGCTCGGACAAAGGTTTTGGTGAGGGACGGACTATCCCAAAATTCGGTTTGGGTTTTTCAGGCACTTTCCATCACACAGTACTTCTGTACTATGGCTGCTAAGTCAGCAAAGTGTGCTATGTCACGGCGACTTATAGCATTAAGGATCCCTTTGCTCGTGCAATTTTTGCAAAAAAGTGAGATTGCGTCCTCCTCGCGACAGTCCTTGACCTTGTTTATCGCAAGGAGGAATCTGGCCCAGTAGCGATGTACTGTCTCTTATGGCTCTTGTCTGATATGGGAGAGGGGGCTTAAGTCTGGGTGGGTGGGCGTAGTTGAATCTGGATTTTGATCTGATCTAACGCCCAAGGGCAAAGGAGCTCCCGGGCTTGACAGCTCGGGTTCCGGGCTGTTGCTCGATTTCTTCGGCCCATTGCCCGATTCTAAGTTCAGGATCTGGATCGTTTCCTCCCTCGAACGGGTATCTGGCTCAAAGATCTCGATGATCCGGGCATAGTTCGTCCTTTGAGTAGAGGGATGGTCCATATGTGGCTCCTCCACTACCGCTATCTTGTGGATGACCTGTGGGGATTTAATATCCCTATGGTCGGGTTTAAGCCCAATCCGGTCATAGTCCGTAGCGACTCCCAAAGTGGCGATGCGATCCAAGATCTCATTAAGGGAAGAGAGCTCTATTGGATCCATCTGTTCGGCGAGTTCCGAATTGACGTGGAGGCTATTCATGATGACCCGAGAGGTCATCGTCGGCGCGACGGCCGATTTGGCGGCCATGATGAAGCCACCTAGTCGGAGAGTTTGGCCTACAGCCAGAGCTCCCCTAGAGGTGATGTTGTCCTTGAAAATGAGATGGGCCATCGATCCTTGCAGCGACGGCAAAGAGGAACTCTCAATGAAAGCACCAATGTCGGTGTCAAAATCGGCGGATCTCGGGTAGGGGGTCCCGATCTGTGCGTCAGAGGCTAATGGTAACAGGAGGCAAGGGACACAATGTTTACCCAGGTTCGGGACCTCTCGATGGAGGTAAAACTCTACTTCCTGCTTGATTGATATTGATGATATGAGTGTTACAAGAGTTGATCTACCACGAGATCATAGAGGCTAAACCCTAGAAGCTATTCTATGATGACTATGAATGTTGTGATCGTCCCCATACGGACTAAACCCTCCGGTTTATATAGACACCGGAGGGGGCTAGGGTTTACACGGAGTCGGTTACAAAGAAGGGAATCTAATATCCGGATCACAAAGCTTATCTTCCACGCAAAGGAGAGTCCCATCCGGACACAGGACAAAGTCTTGAGTCTTGTATCTTCTCGGTCCAACAGTCCGGCCAAAGTATATAGTCCAGCTGTCCGGACACCCCCTAATCCAGGACTCCCTCAGCAGAAGTGCCACAAGTATGTGGGAGTATCATTATTAACCTTACATCTTTTGGTATTCACACTATGAATATGTGTAACATCACGTTCAAGATTCAATAAGAATAAACCATTGACCAGCGGGGCATGACCACAAAACATATCTCTCATATAAATAGAACAACCATTATTCTCGGATTTAAATGAATAGCCATCTCGCATTAAACGAGATCCATATACAATGTTCATGCTCAAAGCTGGCACTAAATAACAATTATTGAGGTTTAAAACTAATCCTGTAGGTAAATGTAGAGGTAGCGTGTCGACGGCGATCCCATCGACCTTGGAACCATTCCCGATGTGCATCGTCACCTCATCTTTCGACAGTCTCCTCTTATTCCGCAGCTCCTGTTTTGAGTTACAAATATGAGCAACTGCACCGGTATCAAATACCCAGGAGCTACTACGAGTACTGGTAAGGTACACATCAATAACATGTATATCACATATACCTTTGGTGTTGCCGGCCTTCTTATCCGCTAAGTAATTGGGACAGTTCCGCTTCCAGTGACCATTTCCCTTACAATAAAAGCACTGAGTCTCGGGCTTGGGTCCATTGTTTGGCTTCTTCCCGACAACGGATTTAGCGGGCGCGGAAACTCCCTTGTCGTCCTTCTTGAAGTTCTTTTTACCCTTGCCTTCTTGAAACTAGTGGTCTTATTCACCATCAACACTTGATGTTCCTTTTTGATTTCCACCTCCGCTGATTTCAGCATTGAATATAACTCAAGAATGGACTTCTCCATCCCTTGCATATTGTAGTTCATCACAAAGCTCTTGTATCTAGGTGGGAGTGACTTGAGGATCCTGTCAATGACCGAGTCATCTAGAAGATTAACTCCCAGCTTAGACAAACGGTTGTCCAACCCAGACATAGTGAGTATATGTTCACTGATAGAACTGTTTTCCTCCATCTTATAACTGTAGAACTTGTCGGAGACTTCATATCTCTCGACCCGAGCATGAGCTTGGAAAACCATTTTTAGCTCTTGGAACATCGCATGTGCTCTATGTTGCTCAAAACGCTTTTGGAGCCCCGGTTTTAAGTTGTAAAGCATGATGCACTGAATCATGGAGTAATCATCACTACGCGACTGCCAGGCATGCATAACGTCTTGAGTTGCTGGGAAAATGGGTGCTTCACCTAGTGGTGCTTCAAGGACATATGCTTTCTTGGCAGCTATGAGGATGATCCTCAAGTTTCGGACCCAGCCCGTATAGTTGCTACCATCGTCTTTCAGCTTGGTTTTCTCTAGGAACGCGTTGAAGTTGAGGGCAACATTAATGTGGGCCATTTGATCTACAAGACATATTGCAAAGATATTTTAGACTATGTTCATGATAATTAAGTTCATCTAATCAAATTATTTAATGAACTCCCACTCAGATA
Source organism: Triticum dicoccoides (assembly GCF_002162155.2). NCBI lineage: Eukaryota > Viridiplantae > Streptophyta > Magnoliopsida > Poales > Poaceae > Triticum > Triticum dicoccoides. The sequence goes on along the minus strand of NC_041383.1, from coordinate 691,553,382 downwards.
GACATACCTCTAGTCATCTAAGTGATCCACGGTCCGAGTCAACTAGGTCGTGTCCGATCATCACGTGAGACGGCCTAGTCATCACCGGTGAACATCTACATGTTGATCGTATCTACTATAAGACTCATGTTCGACCTTTTGGTCTCTTGTGTTCCGAGGCCATGTCTGTACATGCTAGGCTCGTCAACTCAACCTAAGTGTTTTGCATGTGTAAATCTGGCTTACACCCATTGTATGCGAATTTTAGAATCTATCACACCCGATCATCACGTGGTGTTTCAAAAGAACGAACTTTCGCAATGGTGCACAGTTAGGGGGGGACACTTTCTTGAAATTTTAGTGAGGGATCATCTTATTTATGCTACCGTCGTTCTAAGCAAATAAGATGTAAACATGACAAACATCACATGCAAATCATAAAGTGACATGATATGGCCAATATTATTTTGCGCCTTTGATCTTCATCTTTGAGGCGCGGCATGATCACCTTCGTCACCGGCATGACACCATGATCTCCATCATCAGGATCTCCATCATCGTGTCTTCTTGAAGTTGTCTCGCCAACTATTACTTCTACTACTATGGCTAACGGTTAGCAATAAAGTAAAGTAGTTACATGGTGTTTTCAATGACACGCAAGTCATACAATAAATTAAGACAACTCCTATGGCTCCTGCCGGTTGTCATACTCATCGACATGCAAGTCGTGATTCTTATTACAAGAACATGATCAATCTCATACATCACATATATCATTCATCACATTATTTTGGCCATATCACATCACATAGCATACCCTGCAAAAACAAGTTAGACGTCCTATAATTGTTGTTGCATGTTTTTACGTGGCTGCTATGGGTTTCTAGAAAGAACGTTTGTTACCTACGCAAAAGCCACAACAGTGATATGCCAATTGCCATTTACCCTTCATAAGGACCCTTTTCATCGAATCCGATCCGACTAAAGTGGGAGACACAGACACCCGCTAGCCACCTTGTGCAACAAGTGCATGTCAGTCGGTGGAACTTGTCTCACGTAAGTGTATGTATAAGGTTGGTTCGGGCCGCTTCATCCCACAGTACTGCCGAAACAAGATAGGACTAGTAACGGTAAGCAAATTGAACAAACCAATTTGCACAACTACTTGTGTTCTACTCGTGCAGAGAATCTACGCATAGACCTAGCTCATGATGCCACTGATGGGGAATGTAGCAATAATTCAAAATTTTCCTACGTATCACCAAGATCAATCCAGGAGATTCTAGCAACAAGAGAGAGAGAGAGAGAGAGAGAGAGAGAGGATGTGCATCTTCATACCTTTGAAGATCGCTAAGCGGAAGAGTTACTAGAACGTTGATGATGGAGCCGTACTCGCGGCGATTCAAATCACGGAAGATCCGATCTAACGCCGAATGGACGGCGCCTCCGCGTTTAACACATGTATAGCCCGGGGACGTCTCCTCCTTCTTGATCCAGAAAGGGGAGAGGAGAAGTTGAGGGAGAGCTCCAGAAGCACGACAGCGTGGTGGTGGAGCTTGCAGTTCTTCGGCAGGGCTTCACCAAGCACTACAGAGGAAGAGGAGGTGTTGGAGAGGGGAAGGGCTGCGCCAACGGAAGTGTGTGGAAGCCCTCCCACCTCCCCACTATTTATAGGGGCAAGGGAGAGGGGGCGTCCCCATCTAGATGGATCTAGAGGGGGGTGGCGGCCAAGGAGGGAGGCTTGCCCCCCAAGCCAAGGGGGGCGCCCCCTTTAGGGTTTCCCCAAACCCTAGGCGCATTGGCCCTAGGGGGAGTTGGCTCCCAGCTCACCTAGGGGCTGGTTCCCCTCCATATTCAGCCCATAGGGCCCTCAGGGGCAAGTGGACCGTCGTAGTGGACCCCCGGAACCCCTTCGGTGGTCCCGGTACAATACCGGTAAACCCCCGAACACTTCTGGCGACCGAATAAGGACTTCCCATATATAAATCTTCATCTCCAGACCATTCCGGAACTCCTCATGACGTCTGGGATCTCATACGGGACTCCGAACAATGTTTGATAACCACATACTATTTCCCATAACAACTCTAGCATCACCGAACCTTAAGTGTGTAGACCCTACGAGTTCGGGAATCCTGCAGACATGACCGAGACATCTCTCTGGCCAGTAACCAACAGCAGGATCTGGATACCCATGTTCACTCCCACATGTTCCACGATGATCTCATCGGATGAACCACGATGTCGGGGATTCAATAAATCCCGTATACAATTCCCTTTTTCCACCGGTATGTTACTTGCCCGAGATTCGATCGTCGGTATCCCAATACCTCGTTCAATCTCGTTACCGGCGAGTCTCTTTACTCGTACCGTAACGCATGATCCCATTGTCGTGGAATTAACATGTCAGATGTCCTAGTGAGAGGACTTAGTCATGGAGCCATCGCAACGAGATTAGCTAAAAGGGGTTAAACCGGACAAAGGACATGGGGAGTTTATACTGGTTCGGCCCCTTGCGGTGAAGGTAAAAGCCTATGATCCAGTTGTGGTGGAATTGATGGGGTCTCGATGAGATGGGAGCGAATCCGCTTTACCTATCTCTCGAGTTGTTGTTTTTTGTCCCTGAACTGCCGCTGGGTCGTCCCTTTATATACATAGGTTAACGCCCGGCGGTTTACAGAATACCAACGCCGGCTCATACATGTGTCTGGCTCAGTTTCTACCTTTCCTTATCTTACAACACAAGTTACATATCTCATGCCGGTTTATGTCTATGGGCCCTACTCCACCCTTGGGCTCTAGGCCTCTAAGCTTCAATAGTAAAGCGCCATATTCCTTGTCTTCATGGGCTTTAATACGGATGAGCATAACCCGACCCCTCATGGGCAGTTTATACTCACTAGTTATATCCCCAACATTAGGCCCCATATTGATTTGAACTTGTTCATGTCAATCTTCAATCCTTAGAAAAACTCCTTGATCTTCAAAGAATCTTGTAAACCTCCATCACATCATTTCCATATGCACTTGGTAAACCGCCGTGACGTTATCTTTTAAGATTGTAATAAATCGCCTTGACGTCATCTCTATATACAAAACCTGTAAATACATCCTTTCATTAATGACCTTCCAAAAACCGAGAGGACAGCTGTGTCAGATATCCATTTTTTGGGTTCCCCGATTCCCGCGCATGTCACTTATCCCTTCGCCTTATAAATATGGCCAATGGTCATCCTTTTCTTTCCCCTTCGTGCCCCTTCGCCTCATCGTCTTCCTCGCGTCTCCTCAAAGCTCGAGTGCAGCCGCCGCCGTCGACCTTCGCGTCCGCACCGCCAACGGCCGCTGCATCAACCTGATCGGACCAGAGAAACGCGACGCCTCCTCCGCTGTTCAGTAGCGTCAGTAAGTACTCCTCTTCACATATAACAGATCTGCATTAGGGTTTCTGCCATTCGTTAGCGTTCTTCACCATTCCTCACTTTCCTCTTTTAGATCTTGTTGTTTGATCTTAATCTGATAGTAAAGGCTAGCAACAGTAGTTTAGCATCCCTTTTCAGTCACAGAAGATACGATTCTTTGCATAAGATCGCATCTGAGCATATGTGTTACTCTGCTGTCTTGTTTTTAGGTTTAAAATTTATCTCCTTTTTAGAACTATGGTAGATCCAGAATTACAACACCCACTTGTGAAATCTATTTGTACAACACTTAGGAATTTTTCAGATCTGTAACTTCCACACCATTGTAGGCGGTTTATACTTTTTAGAAGATGATAATCCGCCAGGTACCATTAGCCCTCTTTGTAAACCTCCAACTCATCCTTGATATAAAATTCCGGGTTACCATGCGCATAGGTTTCAATTTGTTTCCCGTCTTTTAAACCGGATTGTCTGCAACAATCAAAACCTTAAAACCGGCCTTGGTCCTCTTTTCCAACTTCCTGTTCAAATGGCCAAGACGTTTTACGCTTGCAATTGGGTCCCTTCCCGGGTTACTGAAGAACAGCTGACTGGGTATGTTGTAACTGGCGCTTTAGCGAGCAAAGAAACCATCCATTGGAGAGTCCCTGGCTTAGAGAATCCTCCCGAGCCTCAGGATGGAGAAGTGATCTTTTTACTGATCATCTGAATCGAGGGTTCAGTCCTCCCGGATCAAAGTTTTTTTGTGATGTTCTTGCCAGCTTCCAACTCCACCCTTAAGATATTGGACCAAACTCTGAGTCCAATATTTGCGATTTCCAAGTGTTTTGTGAGACCTATCTTCAGGAAGCACCCACAGTTGAGTTGTTCAGAGATTTCTTTTATTTGAACTGTCGCACAGAATTCACAAATGGACCCAACACTGAGCTTGGTGGGATGGCGATTCAAAAGAGGAGAGATGTCAATTTCCCTCACGCCAAGCTTCATAGTCACCCCAAGGACTGGAATCAGACTTGGTTTTATTGTAAAGACACATCTCCAACTGGCGAAAATCCTCTGTCGGGTTACCGCCCTCATCGTCTTAGCAACACTCATCCGTTCCCTCAAAGGCTGACTGCCAAGGAATGATCCAACTATGCACCACAACTCTCAAAGCTCAGAGCCTTTATGGCAAATGGCTTAACAGATGTTGACTTCGTCCGCTGCTGGATATCTTGGAGCGTTCTGCCTTTAAGCCGGCGCCCCGGTTTAATGTGTGAGTACACAGGGGACTTCAAAGATCCTCAACGTCATATTGATATTCAGTTAACAGAGGATGAAGTTATTGAAGTTGTTAAGAAAATACTGAATGAACCGGAAGTTGTCTGTAGTCAAGTAGGGCTTAGTCCCTTCTGCACTTCCAATAAACCGCCAGATGTAAGAACTGCCTCATTTTTACCTTAATCCATCCTTTCTTAAATATTCCTTTATAACTTATTATCCATCTGTGCAGGGCCATGATCCGTTCTGGAAGAGGAAATCACAAGATAAACCGACCAAGCCCCAAGATAAACCGGCAAGAGCAACCCGCAGCAAGACTAAGGCTATAAAGAAGCCAGCGAAGAAGAAAACTGCCAAACCCTCTGATTTGGCCAATGATGAAGAGCTTGATGACCCGGACTCAGAGGTAGAATTAGATTATCTTGGTTCTTTTTTCATACACCTCATTGACAATGATTATTATCAGGATGATGCAGAAGCTAGCCACGCTGGTGATGCAGAAGTAATTGTTCTATCCTCTGATTCAAATCATGTGCCACTACCAAAACTTCATCGAGCATTCCAGAAAGTAAAACGTACACACCCTCTTGCTCATTTGGATCCGCACTTTTCTTTGAAGACACAACAGCAAGAAGCTCGCCGCACAACCCGGCATAGTGGTCAAGTGGTTACCTCTTCCGGTTTACCATATTCCCCGGTTCGCAAGCGTCGTCAAGAGGTCTCTTGTACTTCTAATAAACTTTATCCCAAGGCGGCTTACTTCCGATATCGTCTTAATCCGTTTGACTCGAATTATCAGGGAACTTCCAATTCATCCTCCGGCGATTCATCGACTACACAAATGCCTCCTCTCAAGTACGTCCCTGGGTAAGCATAGTAGACTTAGTTTTGCTCTCTTGCACCGATTTATTGTACTAACCTTTGTATTTGTTCTTTCTAGTGCCAAAGCCAGACTTAGCAAGAAAGCCAAACTGACTACACCAGCGGATGATAATCCGGCCACTGAACCGGTGAGGACCTAAGAGGCTCTTGGTCAAAATGCTGACATTGCTCTGGATGACCCGGTACCTAATACGTCTCCAACGTAGCTATAATTTATGAAGCATTCATGCTATTATACTATCTTTTTTGAATGATTACGGGCTTTACTATACACTTTTATATTACTTTTGGGACTAGCCTATTAACCGGAGGCCCAGCCCATCTTGCTATTTTATTGCCTATTTTAGTGTTTCGAAGAAAAGGGATATCAAACGGAGTCCAAACGGAATGAAACCTTCGGGAGCGTGATTTTTGGAATGAACATGATCCAGGAGACTTGGAGTGCAAGCCAGGGAAGCGTCAAGGAAGCCACGAGATAGGGGGGCGCGCCCATCCCCCCTAGGCGTGCCCTCCACCCTCGTAGGCCCCTCGAGGCTCCCCCGACCGACTTCTTTCGCCTATATATTCCCATATACCCTAAAACCATCGAAACAGAAGATAGATCGGGAGTTCCGCCGCCGCAAGCCTCTGTAGCCACCAAAAACCTATCGGGAGCCTGTTATGGCACCCTGTCGGAGGGGGAACCCATCACCGGTGGCCATCTTCATCATCCCGGCGCTCTCCATGACGAGGAGGGAGTAGTTCACCCTCGGGGCTGAGGGTATGTGCCAGTAGCTATGTGTTTGATCTCTCTCTCTCATGTTCTCTCTATGGCACAATCTTGATGTATCCTGAGCTTTGCTATTATAGTTGGATCTTATGATGTTTCTCCCCCTCTACTCTCTTGTGACGAATTGAGTTTTCCCTTTGAAGTTATCTTGTCGTATTGAGTCTTTAAGGATTTGAGAACACTTGATGTATGTCTTGCCGTGCTTATCTGTGGTGACAATGGGATATTCATGTGATCAACTTGATGTATGTTTTGGTGATCAACTTGCGGGTTCAATGAACTTATGCATAGGGGTTGGCACACGTTTTCGTCTTGACTCTCCGGTAGAAACTTTGGGGCACTCTTTGAAGTACTTTGTGTTGGTTGAGTAGATGAATCTGAGATTGTGTGATGCATATCGTATAATCATGCCCACGGATACTTGAGGTGACAATGGAGTATTTAGGTGATTTTAGGGTTTTGGTTGATTTGTGTCTTAAGGTGTTATTCTAGTATGAACTCTTTGATAGATTGAACAGAAAGAATAGCTTCATGTTATTTTAATACGGACTCTTGAATAGATAGAAAAGAAAGGATAACTTTGAGGTGGTTTCGTACCCTACCATAATCTCTTCGTTCGTTCTCCGCTATTAGTGTCTTTGGAGTGACTCTTTGTTGCATGTTGAGGGATAGTTATATGATCCAATTATGTTATTATTGTTGAGAGAACTTGCACAAGTGAAAGTATGAACCTTAGGCCTTGTTTCCTAACATTGCAATACCGTTTACGATCACTTTTATCATTAGTTACCTTGCTGTTTTTATAAGTTCAGATTCTAAATACCCATATCTACTATCCATATTGCACTTGTATCACCATCTCTTCGCCGAACTAGTGCACCTATACAAAATACCATTCTATTGGATGTGTTGGGGACACAAGAGACTCTTTGTTATTTGGTTGCAGGGTTGTTTGAGAGAGACCATCTTCATCCTACGCCTCCCACGGATTGATAAACCTTAGTTCATCCACTTGAGGGAAATTTGCTACTGTCCTACAAACCTCTGCACTTGGAGGCCCAACAACGTCTACAAGAAGAAGGTTGTGTAGTAGACATCAAGCTCTTTTCTGGTGCCGTTGCCGGGGAGGTGAGTGCTTGAAGGTATATCTTTAGATCTTGCAATTGAATCTTTTTGTTTCTTGATTTATCACTAGTTTAGTCTATAAAAGAAAAATACACAAAAAATAGAATTGAGTTTGTCTCATACGCTTCGTCTTTTTAATACCTTTTGTGAGTATGATGAAAAGGAAAATTGTGCTCAAGTGCTAGAATAAGAATGCATGAAAATGTTTGATACTAAATCTTTGAATGATGAGCATGATTGCAACGTAGTTAGTATGAACTCTTTGAATATCCATAGTACTAATGATGATTGCACTAGTTATGATGAAAATATCTCTTATAAGCATGTTGATTTTTGTGGAGTAGATTGGGTTTGCAAGTACACACCAAATAGGTAAAATAGATATTGCAAGAGGCATAAGTATTTAGGAACTAAAGGTTTGCAAGAAAGTCTTGATGATTGTGCCGAAAGATTCAATATTTTTTGTGCTCCTTGTGAACTTTGCAATGCACGTGGTCATTTAAATCTCCAATGCAAATTGTTTCATGATCGACTCGTGTCCAAAAGTTGTGATAACTTTATTACCCTTGAGCATCATAAAGAGGTTAGTCTTCTTTTGGGGTATGAAGAAATGAAACATATAACTGAGGGCATTCCAAAATTTAATATTGATATATTTCTTGATTTTGATCTAGAGAAGATTTATATGTATTGTGCGGTGAATTGCATTGAAAATCCTTATATTGCCAATTACATAAAGAAAAGAAAGAAAATAGAAGATGATGAGAATACTAATGAAAGGGAAGTGACTTCCCAATATCCTCCTATTATTTCTTCTGATGAATCAGGTAACGAGGAGGAGCTTTCTATTCAACCAATCTCATATACAAGGAGCTCAAAGAAGAAGGTTGAACCCACACATAATGTGAAAAGATAAATAAGGAGCAACAAAGGTAAAAAGGTATCTCTCTCGAATGATGTTGCTCCTACTACTCATTGTTATGATGATAATTGCTATACTATTTGTGCTATCCATACTATTAATGATGAGAGTGATTATGCTTATGATATGAAAAGGCCCAAGCTTGGGGAAGCTATGTTTGATGAGGATGACATATTTGAGTGTCGGGGAAACTGCTCCACGAACACCTATGGGACCGGCGGACCAAGCCCTTTTCGGTTCGGCGGGGGGCGGAGATCGCACGAAGAGCAGATCGAGGCGAAGCACACGAGCGGTTTACCCAGCTTCGGAGGTCTCCGGAGAGATAATACTCCTACTGTTGCTTGTCTGATTGTATTGAGTTCTTGCTCGGGAGCGCCGAGTGCTACAGAACACTCTAGCTGCTAACGAGGCCGAGCGTGAGTGTTTTCTGGTTTCGAACCTTCCGAACCCCCCCCCTCTACGATGCGCATGGGCCTCGTTTTATATGCTCAAGGGGTCACCGACAGGTGGCAACGTAGACAAGGGTAAAAATGGAAAAGGACTTGCGGTTGGTACAGCTACCTGTACAGTGTTTCCTACCTAACCCTGACGGCAGGGGACAAAGGCATTAAATGCCCGTCTATGTCGCCCCAAACAGTGCAGAAAGGGACCGTCAGGGGCGCCACCGCTCGCCACGATGGCGATCTTGTCAGCGCCGCTTGCCACTGCGCACCGCTGGCTGCACAGCCTCTCGCCACGCGCGCCTGGAAAGGCCCCAGGGCGACACGTTGGTGGATGCGCTGGAGCATAGGTACAAGGCGGTAGCATGCTGCGGCAGGTGCCTTGCCGCGGTCGTTGTCTTGTCACGTCCGGAGGCTTGCCGCTCCCTGGGCCTTGCCGGGACGCATGGCGCGTCGCGGCAAGCTCCTTGAGATGCCTTGGTGGGCCTTCCCGGCAAGCTCCTCTTGCCGGGGCCTTGTCTCCTTGGCTCGGATACTTTGCTCTTATGCCTTGGTTGGCCTTCCCGGCAAGCTCCTCTTGCCGGGGCCTTGTCTCCTTGGCCTAGACACTTTGTTCTTGAATGGCTCCACAGGAACCGCGGAGGACCTTGGCGATCACCTGGCAAGCCTTGCCGCAGGTGGCTGCAACTGCCCGTGCACAAGTTCGGGATACTAGGGTACCCCTACTCTAGTACACCGACAGGAGCCCCCGGGCCTGGGCCACACATGGTGCGAGCGCTGTTGGACCAGGCCCAAAACAGGGCACGGGCACGCGCGGCCTGGGTTACGCCGTATCTTTCTCCGTATCCACCGCACCCTCCCAACGGCACGCGTCGAATGCGGTGTCGTGGGAGAGATCATGGGTGGTTTCTTTATTCGGAAGGGCGAAACGTCCGCCCCCTCCCTCTTTATAAGCAGGGGAAACAGGGACAGTTCGCCCATCCTGCCGGTTGTTACTCCATTTCCCAAATCTCCACCGCTCCCCCCTTCTTCTCGAGAGCAGCGCTCCGCCCCCCATTGCCACCAGCACCACCAACGCCGTCGATCTCCCCCACCACCTCCGCCATGGATCCGAAAGCCGACAAGGGGAAGGGCGTGAAGTCGGTCGAGGCGCAGCGGCTCGCGGCGCTTCGAAAGGAGCGGGCCATCTTCCCCCCTCAGCTTGCCGCGAAGGAGCTGAGGGAGTACTACTACCTCTTCTGGTCGACGGAGACGCGAGCGCATCCGCGCACGAGGGTACTCCCGGCTGCCGCATCGGAACTGGCTCCAAATGGGTACCCCTTCTTCGTGCTGATCTTCTACTGCAGGCTCTGCCCGCCCTTCTTTGAATTCTTCTGTGACATCATGAACACCTACGGACTCCGCCTCCTTGATTTCACCCCCAACGCCGTTCTGACCATGGCAGTTTTCGCACATCTTTGCGAAAACTTTGTCAGAGTCCACTCAAATGTAGCCCTCTTCCGCCACTTCTTTATGCCCCGGGTTGAGAGAGGAGAGCCTCTTGCCGGCGGGATCGCTTGGATCTCAAGAGTCGTCAAGAAGGAAGCTTATCTGGAGGGAGAGCTCCACAGCAAGTGGGAGGAGTGGAGAGCGGAGTGGTGCTGGATCGTCGAGGAGAACCCGCAGCCATTTACTGCCCTGCGCCAAGCGCCAATAGTGCGCGGCAATGATTGGAGCAATGTGGCCCCGGAAGACGACAGGCTGAAGATTGCCGTCACCCGGATCCTTCGCCTCAAGCTTGCCGGGCTCACCGTAGGCGCCGTTGGCGCAGACTTTCTCCGTCGCCGCATCGCCCCCTTGCAGGAGAGGAGGAGACCCGCCTGGGAGTTCCAGAACTCGGTGGATATCATGAGGCTGCGCCCGGGCCTCAACTTCAACTTCACCGTCCTGGAGCTGGATGCGATGCTCCTGGAACTGTTCAAGTGGGATCCTCAACATCCATTCGTGTTGCCGAGGGGGTGGTTCCGTTGTGCAACAATTCTTCGCTCGACCGCATCCGCGCAATGGTGCCGCTGTGCGACTCGCACGGAATCGTCCCGACTTGGCAAGAGCCTGCAGACGACGTCGTGCGGGATTTCTTTGACAGCCTGGTAGAAGTGCCGGTCCGCCCTGATGAACAGAAGAGCCTCACCCGCGACACCACCGATAATGAGATGCAGCGCATCGCCACCAGGCTGGAAGAGGTGGCAGCAGCCGTTGCCGCGGGTGAGTTCGGATTTACCATGGAGGAGGCAGAGGCAGCAGAGGCGGCAAGCCTTGCCGAGCGCGAGGAGTTTGCCGGCGAGGAAGAACTTGTCGGGCCCAAAGAGGAGCCGAGCGAGCCCGGCGAGGGAGAGCTTGTCGGGCTCGAACCTTCAGGTAGCTCGTCGCAAGTCGAGCCCCCAGCTCCACCAAGAAGGCGTCTCCGCAAGGCCCGGGACGTAGCGGAGCGGCAGACGAGCCAACAGCTGTCGTGCCGCGTGACACGCTCTACCGCGGCAAGCAATGTTGCCGCGGGAGTGCCTCACGCCGCCGCGGTAACTGAGGCGGGGTCTTCCCGGTCCACCGCTACTGCCCCTGCCAAGCGGACAAGGGAACCTACTCCCCCGCCTCGTCGTACCGGAGGCGAGCCGGACTTCGATCTCTCCGCGCTCAGCTCCGACGAGGAAGAAGAAGAGTAAGATTCTTTGCTGTTTTTGTAACTCTTCAATTTTGTTGCTTTGTCTTGTATCTGACTTGCTTTTACTCTGAACCTATTCCTTTTCAGGACGCTGGCCCAGAGAGAGGCGAAGAGAGCCAAGGCCTCGGTGATTGTCATCGAGGACGATCCCGCTGTGATGGCAGGGGACATGTCCGAGACCACCTTGCCGGACCCGGCAACCCTTCCTCCACGCAGCCCCCAGCGCAGCCCCCAGCGTAAGTGTATTGTTTATTTCCTGCTTTCGGGCGCGCATGGGTGCTCCTTCTTTGCTGATATCTGATTGATGGTTTGTGCAGGAGCAGAGCAGCCTCACCAGGAGGGCCCGGAGGCCGCTCCCGAAATGCCATCTGCTTCCACTACACCGCCAAGGGAGGATTCCCCGGCAAGGGAGCGTTCTCCGGCAAGGGAAAATTCTTCGGCAAGGGGTAGTTCTCCGGCAAGGGACGGCACCAGCGATATTCCGGTGATTGAGACCACGACTGCAGGCCCTAGCACAGGTAACCCTTTTGCCTGAGAACTTCCCTTGGGTTCTTCTTCTTCTGATTTTCTTTTTGGATAATTGCTTGATTTCTCTCCCTTTTTCCGTTCGCCAAATCCATCTGCCATGGAGCCTATGGAAACCGAGGTCGCCGGTGAAGAGAACGCGCGCAGCAGCACTGACGACGCCGTCACCACCGAAGAGAGGCCGATGCTGATGATCCTGCCGGCGAAGAGGCCGCCAAGGCGGCCGCCGCAGAAGCCGGTGAGGGATCCGACGATCGCACTGACGGCCCTGAGGCCGCAGGAGCGCCAGGCGCTATGCCGACTGCCGATCCCTCCGCCGCTGCTGCAGCGCCAGGCTCCGAGGAGCCTCAGCCCGGCGCCTATCTGAAGGCCGGCGACGGCATCTTCATCAAGCTCCCCTGGGCTTCAAGCTCCAGGGCGCCGGTCGAAGGAGAGATGCTTGACGGAGAAGTACTTGCCTCCACTGGGCTGAAGCTGGTTGACGCGCCAAGCAGCAATAGCGACGAGCCTGAAGAGGAGCGGCTACTGCGGAAGCTGCTGTCACTCTACCGCGCCCGACAAGCCAAGCTGGTGTCCCGCAAAGCTCTTGTCGTGAAGGCGGGAGTTGACATTGAGAAGCGCGCGGAGGAGTTTCGGGGCCTCAGGCAGGAAACTCTCTGGTCCTTGGCGGAGGAGCGGGAGCAACTTCTCGAGGAGCGGAAAGCGTTCCTCCTCGAGAAGGCTGAAGCTGAAGAGAAGCAATGGCTTGTCGCCGAAAACCTATTTGCGCAGGAAGGAGAGTTGGCGCAGCGCAAGGTCAATCTGGACAGCCACGAGGAGCAGCTTGCCGCGCGCGAGCAATCAATTGGCGGGGCTCTCAAGGAGGCAAAGGATGCTGCCGCAGCCGCCGAGGCCACCAAGAAGGAGCTGGAGATGAAGGTGGCGCAGCTGGAAGCCGATCTCAAGGCGAGCGGCAAGGATCTTGCCGCGCTCAAGCGTGAGCGCGAGAAGGACGCTGCCGCTCATGGTGAGCTGCAGGGTCTTCTCGTTGAGAGGAGCAAGGAGCTCAGCGCTGCCAAGGACTCCAACGTAGATCTCGAGTTGAAGCTGGCCACGTTGACACAGACGTTGGACGGCGCCAGGGAGCGGGAAGCGGCCTTGTCGAAGAAGATCAAGGCCGACGAGGCGCTGCTGGCAAATGCTGCTGCCGCCCAGGACACTTTCAGGGAGACCGTGGAGCATTGGACCGAGGGTCTTGTGAATGCTGCCGCGGCCATCGATAAGGAGCTGGCGCAGGTGGGGATGGAGGATTTTGGGTACTCCTCCGATGAGCACCTCCAACCCAGCGCCAAGCTCAGCCTGTTCTTCGAAGGCGTGGCGACGGCCCTCCAGCGACTCCGGGAGAAGATCCCAAAGCAGCTGGCCGACGAGTCGTGCAAGATCTGCGCAGGGGCTCTCCAGAAGGTGCTGGTGAAGGTGGCCTTTCGCAATCCAGGCCTCAACCTCACCAACGTCCTCAGGTCCTTGCCGCCGGACGCTGATCTGGAAGCGCTCAAGGCCCTTGTCGCACCCATTGTGGACAAGGTGAGCGGGATCAAGAGGGTTGAGGGCAATCGCGTAGATTATCCACCCATCTCCTCTTTCTCTTGTCCCTGCTGGTCGTGTCATGAGAACAATCTATTAGAGCCGCGACAAGTTATCTTGTAATATAACTCTATTTTGGATATCAATTTCTATGTTATTTCCTTTACTTGATTCCTTCCTTTGTACGTTTTTACCCTACGCTTTTAGGGAACTTGTCGGCGCAGGCACCCTTGCCGCGAGCGCTGAGTGCGGAACGTCAGCAGCCTGCTGGCAGTGCCGCTGCCGACAAGAAACCTTGTCACAACTAGTCGCAGCTCACTTAAGTTGTTGAGCGGACTCGAAACAAAGTAAGGGCGCAACTAGCTACGAGTTGGTTCCTCCGCGCACAGGTTTTCCATACAAAGCAAGGTCGTTCGAGGAAGATAACTTAAAAAAATTGAAATGTTTGCTCAAACTTTGGCAACTTAGCTTTTCTGTCGTTTTCTTTCCGGTAAGGCAAACACTTCCTTGAACGACGCCTGGTCCACACCATTATCTCCTTTTCCCCCCGGCAAACTTGTGCGCGAGGGAACTTCCTTCCTTTGAGAAAGAGAAAGCAGAAAAAAATAATGATATGGAGCCTTAGGGCTCGTTATTGCTTACCGGGGGTACGTGCTGCACAAAGTGTCAGATACATACATGCAAAGAAATATAGAAAGCATGAAATTGACAAGATGTGCAGAGCACATGAGTTTTACTTATGCACGGGATTTGCGCCCGGCTTTGTACAAAGGATTACATGCAACATCGGCAAGCCTTGTACAAAAGGTGGTTGCCGGAACAGGTTCCGGCAACCGCGCCTTATGGGTAAAACTTACGAAGATGCTCAATGTTCCAGGAGTTGCTCACCGGAAAGCCATCTTCGGTCTCAAGGCGGACAGCGCCAGGCCTAGTGACTCGTTTCACTCGGTAAGGGCCTTCCCACTTCGGCGTCAACTTGTTGGAATTCTTGGCGGACTGAACACGCCGAAGAACAAGGTCACCTTCCTCGAGACTTCTGGCATTAACTTTGCGGCTATGGTAGCGGCGCAAAGCTTGCTGGTACCGAGCAGCTCGTACAGTAGCCTGAAGACGGTCCTCCTCAAGGAGCAGCGCGTCGTCTTGTCGCAGCTGCTCTTACTCAAGCTCATCATAAGCGAGCACTCGAGGTGACCCGTATACGAGTTCCGTGGGGAGAACTGCCTCTGCTCCATAGAATAGAGCGAAAGGTGTCTGTCTAGTGGCTCGATTTGGCGTCGTCCTGACCGACCAAAGAACCACCGGCAGCTCCTCAATCCAGTTCTTTCCGCACTTGCGCAGCCTGTCGAAAGTTCTGGTCTTGAGCCCGTGCAGCACTTCAGCATTTTCCCTCTCCGCTTGACCGTTGCTTCTCAGATGAGCAACCGAAGCGAAGCAGACCTTGGCGCCAAGATCTTGGACGTACTGCATGAAGGTGCGACTCGTGAATTGTGTGCCGTTGTCGGTGATGATCCTGTTAGGGATCCCGAAGCGGCAAACAATCGACCTGAAGAACTTGACTGCTGACTGTGCTGTCACTTTCCTCACTGGTTCCACTTCCGGCCACTTTGTGAACTTGTCGATTGCCACGTACAAGTACTCAAAGCCCCCTACAGCTCGGGGAAAAGGGCCGAGGATGTCGAGCCCCCAGACCGAAAATGGCCAGGATAAAGGGATTGTCTGGAGAGCTTGAGCTGGCTGGTGTATCTACTTGGAATGGAACTGGCACGCTTCACACTTGGTTACTTGTGCAGTTGCATCCTGGAGGGTTGTCGGCCAAAAGAAACCTTGTCGGAATGCTTTGCCGGCAAGTGCTCTTGCGCCAATGTGGTGACCACATATGCCTCCATGTATCTCTGCCAACAGCTTTTGTCCGTCTTCCCGGTGAATACACTTCAATTTCACTCCGTTGAGTCTTCTTCTGTACAGTGTGTTGTCGACAAACTGGTACATACTTGACTGCCGGGCTAACCGCTTCTTCTTGCTCTTCGGGAAGTTCCCCTGTCTGAAGAAAACGGACAATCTGCTGTGCCCATGTTGGAGCTTGCGGCTCGACAACGAGGACTAAAAGCAGATCTGCTGCTGCGGGAACATCCACTTCTACGACAAGATCCTGCGGCTCAGCCGGAGCTTGGCTTTCCCCGGCAAGCTTGCCGGAGCAAACCTTGTCGGAAGCGTCTGCTTCAACGGAACAAACCCAAAGGTTTGCCGGAGCAGACTGCTCCTCAGCACACTTGGCGTCGATCTTGGGGACCTTCTTGGCGGCGGCTTCGGGGAGCTCTGCCGGAAAATAGTCACTAGAAATCAACTTCCTCTTCTTGCGCTGTCCAGTTGATGGTGTTACAGAAGGTTGAGTCAGCTTGAGCACAAAGATCCCTGGTTCCACAGGTAACTTAAGTGCGGCGCACTTTGACAGGCCATCGGCAATGTCGTTTTGAGCTCTCGGAACATGTTCCATCTGTAGGCCGTCAAAGTGCTCTTCAAGCTTTCTCACTTCATCAACGTAAGCTTCCAACAACGGACTCTGATAATTCTTGTTAACTTGGCGGACGACAAGCTGTGAGTCACCCCTGACAATGAGCTTCTTGATCCCAAGGTCTGTCGCGATCCTGAGACCGGCAAGCAAACCTTCATACTCTGCGGTATTGTTCGTTGCTTGCTCCTTGGGAAAGTGCATCTGGACTACGTACTTGAGGTGCTCTCCGGTGGGTGCGACAAGTAGCACGCCCGCACCGGCGCCTTGCAGCGAGAAAGCCCCATCAAAGTACATCAGCCACTCTTTGCTTGCTTCCTTGACGGGGATGCTTGTCTCCGAAATTTCTTCATCTTGTGTTGGCGTCCATTCTGCTATGAACTCTGCCAATGCTCTGCTTTGGATAGTTGAAGTGCTCTCAAACTTAAGGCCAAAGCTTGACAGTTCCAGTGCCCACTCGACAATCCTGCCTGTTGCTTCTGGATTTTGCAGTATCCTCTTCAGCGGAAAACGAGTGATGACTGTGATCTCATGTGCTTGAAAGTAATGGCATAGCTTTCTCGAGGCCATGAGAAGGCCGAAAAGCAATTTCTGCACACCAGAGTACCTTGACCTAGCCCCCTTCAGAAGGGAACTGACAAAGTAAACTGGGCACTGCACCATCCTTTTCTGCATCTTTCCATGCGCCTGCGCAGATCCATCTTTGTCGGGACCAGAGCTTGCCGGTGAAGCCCCCTGCTTGTCGCTGGATGCATCTGCCGTGGTTGCTGGCTCATCATCTGCCTTCCTCTCCGCTACTAACGCAGCACTAACCACTTGATTGGTTGCCGCTATATATAGCAGCAACCTCTCTTGTGGTTTAGGTGCGACAAGTGTTGGAGTGGAGGACAGGTATCTCTTCAAGTCCTGCAGCGCAGCCTCCGCTTCCGGAGTCCATTTCATTGGACCTGCCTTTTTCAATATTTTGAAAAATGGCAGGGCGCGCTCAGCAGACCTACAGATAAACCTGCTGAGAGCAGCTATGCAACCGGCAAGCCTTCGTACATCCTTGACGCGCTTTGGTGCTTCAATCTGCTCGATGGCCTTGATCTTGTTGGGATTGGCTTCAATTCCCCGCTGAGACACGAAGAACCCGAGAAGCTTGCCGGATGGGACTCCAAACACACACTTCTCGGGGTTGAGCTTGAGGTTGATCTTGCGCAGATTTGCAAAGGTTTCATCTAAATCTTGAATCAGAGTCGCCTTGTCCTTGCTCTTGACCACTATGTCATCCATGTAGGCTTCCACATTTCTATGCATTTGCGGCTCAAAAGCGTGGTGGAGTACCCTTGCAAATGTTGAACTAGCATTCTTCAAACCGAAAGGCATCCGTACGAAACAGTATGTGCCACATGGGGTGATGAATGCGATCTTCTCCTCATCCTCTTCTGCCATGAAGATCTGATGGTATCCTGAGTATGCATCAAGAAATGAAAGCAAGTCATATCCGGCCGTGGAGTCAACAATCTGGTCGATGCGCGGCAAGGGAAATGGGTCTTTGGGACAAGCTTTATTGACATCGGTAAAGTCGATACAAAGCCTCCATTTCCCGTTAGCTTTGCGCACGACAACAGGATTGGCCAACCACGTAGGATGGAGCACTCCTCTGACAAGGCCTGCTGCTTCCAATTTCTTGATTTCTTCTGCGATGAATTCTTGGCGCTCCACTGCCTGTTTCCTGACTTTCTGCTTGATGGGCCGCGCATGAGGACAGACGGCCAGGTGATGCTCAATTACTTTCCTGGGAACACCGGGGATGTCAGACGGTTGCCACGCAAACACGTCGACGTTCGCCCGCAGGAAAGCAACGAGCGCGCTTTCCTATTTAGGGTCGAGAGTGGCACTGATGGTGAAGGTACCACCAGTGCCGTCCTCCTTGGCGGACACCTTCTTGGTCTCTGGTGGAGCTGCCATTGCCTTCTAACACTTGCCGGTGGAGCTCGATGGTGCGTCCTCGACGGTAGCGTAGCACTCCGAAGAGGTGCGCTCGCCGGAGTGGGCATCAGAACTCTTACCGGACTTGGTCTTCCTCTTCGCCCCGAGAGCTTCAATGGCGAGTGGTTTGCGATCCACTGCGGCTGCTGCTTCCCAGTAGATCTTGTCAGCGCAGATAAGGGCATCCTTCTTGTCGCCAGGGACAGAGATGACACTTATCGGGCCTGGCATCTTCAGCACATTATATGCATATTGAGAGGCTGCCATAAATTTGGCGAGTGCTGGACGGCCGAGTATCCCATTGTAAGGCAATGGAAAGTCAGCGACGTCAACAGTGACCCTCTCCGTTCTGAAATTCAACTCGCTGCCAAATGTCACCGGCAACGTGATTTTTCCCTTCGGCTTGCTCCTTCCTGGATTGATTCCTTGGAATGTGCCGGTCTCTTCGAGCTCGCTATTAGGGATCTGGAGTTTCTGGAGTACCAGGGAGGAGATCAGGTTCAAGCCGGCCCCGCCGTCAACTAGCATCTTAGTGACCTTGAGGTTGTGGATAGTTGGTGAAACCAACATCGGCAAGCACCCAACCGCAGTTATGCGATCAGGGTGGTCCTCAATATCAAATATGATAGGCGTGCTGGACCATTTCAGAGGTTTGCGTGACTCGACGGGTGGTTTTGCTGCATTGACTTCCTGCATCCACTACTTAAGCTGGCGGTGGGAAGTATGCAGAGATGCACCACCGTCAACACACAGGACCTCTGTGGCTTTCTGGAACTCCTGCTCATCGGTCTCGTCATCATCCATATCTTCATCCTCGTCGTCATCTTCATCCTTGTCGCGGCCGCGGGGAGGTCTGTCTCCTTGCCGCTGTTTTGCCTTGCCGCGGCGTCCTCCTCGGCCAGGGCGTTTCTTGCCGGCTCCTCCAGCACCTTCATGGACCTTCTCCTTGTCACGTCGCTCGTATTCAGCCTTTTGCTGTTCAAGAAGCTGCTCGACCTTCTTGCAGCTCTGGAGGTCATGGCCCTTGGTGCGGTGGATCTTGCAATACTGCTTGTTGGTGCCGTCCTGCTTGTCGGCAACTGCCACAGCCTGGTAGTTGGTGCTGCCGGAGCTACTGTCTTTGGCTTTCTTGACGCCACTTCCGTTGCCGGACTACTCAACGACTAGCACATCTTTGCCTTTCTTTTTCCTGCTGTTCCGCCGCCGGTTTTTCTTTGCCGGAGCGGTCCCCTCACTATCTGATCCTGCCGCTTCTGTATTCTCTCCGGGGAGTCTCCTCCCCTCCTCAGCACATGCACACTTGTCAGCCAGGGCATATAGCTCACTGACGTCTTTGATCTTGCACATCGCCATCTCCTCCCGCATCCTGCGGTTTCGCACGTTCTGATGGAACGTGCTGATTACCGCGGCAGGGTGAACATCTGGGATGTTGTGCTGTACGCAGCTGAATCTTTGAATGTACTTGCGCAGGGGCTCTCCTTCCTTCTGGGCGAGTAGATGAAGGTCGCTTTCTTGGCCAGGAGGCTTGTGGCCACCTGTAAAAGCGCCGACAAACTGATGGCATAGGTCTGCCCAGGAGGATATGGAGTTGTTCGGCAAGTGCATGAGCAAGGATCTGACATTGGGCTTGAGTACTAGCGGGAAGTAGTTGGCAAGGATCTTTTCGTCCCGTCCCCCAGCAGCTTGCACCATGATGGTGTAGATGCTGAGGAATTCCGACGGATGCGACTTGCCGTCGTACTTCTCTTGCACGTCTGGCTTGAAATTCTTCGTGCTGGGCCACTGGACTTGCCGTAGCTCACGAGTGAACGCAGGGCAACCTACCGCGTACGGCAAGTCGCCTGGTTCCCCTGGCGCATGCATGTCGACAGAGGGCCCAGCGCGCTGGTCTGATTGACGCCGCGCTTCTCTTCGGCGCTCGATGCGAGTTCGAGCATCCTCTTGCTGTCGTTCGTGAAGAACTTGGCGTTGATCGCGACGAGCTCGTGGATCTGATGACGCGGTGGAGTCGCTGTCGAGGTGGATCCGGCGAGTCGGCGATCTTGGCCTTCTGGGTGGAGAGTGCATGGTAGTTGCACCCCCGCCGGTTTCGTCGCCATCGGCTCGCGCCTGGCGGTCCTGCCGCGGCAGCGATGTATTCGGCTGCCGCGGAGTGTCACCGTTGGCGAAGCCGATGAGACTCTGAATGGTGGCCCTCCATTCATCGATCTTGTCTGCCGTTGGAGGGTAATCGAGGAGCAGTTGAGCTCGCGCCAAAGCTTCTGCTGGAGTGGTGGGCGGCAGTGGCGAACGGTGCGAGGAGCGGGATATGCTCGGACTCCTAACTATGTTAGAGGGAGCAGTATCCCGTCCAGGTGACCGTGCCTCACTCGTGCCAGCATGTTGGCGTGCACGCTGATATTGAGCACCCCGAGATCCTCCAGCTCGATCTTGGTCCAACAAACGTATGGTACTGCGAATACCATGACGCTGTCGGTCCTGCGCCTCCTGAGATGGGCGCGGTGCTTGTACGGACGCCGAGGTCTGTGCGGCCTTGTCCTTGGACCTGGTATCACCGTGAGCTCCCTCGTCAATGTCCGTTCTTCCGCCGGCGTCTACCCCACCACCCGTTTGCTCCGGTGGTGGTGGGATCGACGAGGACAGAACAGTTGCCGCTGAAGTCTTCTTCTTCGGTGGCATGTCGATGAGGAAGATGAAGATCTAGCCCGTGTGAACACCGGATCAGGTTCACACAACCTCGACACCCCCTACCTGGCACGCCAAAGATGTGGGGGAAACTGCTCCACGAACACCTATGGGACCGGCGGACCGAGCCCCTTTCGGTTCATCGGGGGGCGGAGATCGCCCGAAGAGCAGATCGAGGCGAAGCACACGAGCGGTTTACCCAGCTTTGGAGCTCTCCGGAGAGATAATACTCCTATTGTTGCTTGTCTGATTGTATTGAGTTCTTGCTCGGGAGCACCGAGTGCTACAGAAAACTCTAGCTGCTAACGAGACCGAGCGTGAGTGTTTTCTGGTTTCGAACCTTCCGAACCCCCCCCCCTCTACGATGCGCATGGGCCTCCTTTTATATGCTCAAGGGGTCACCGACAGGTGGCAACGTAGACAAGGGTAAAAATGGAAAAGGACTTGCGGTTGGTATAGCTACCTGTACAGTGTTTCCTACCTAACCCTGATGGCAGGGGACAAAGGCATTAAATGCCCGTCTATGTCGCCCAAAACAGTGCAGAAAGGGACCGTTAGGGGCGCCACCGCTCGCCACAATGGCGATCTTGTCAGCGCCGCTTGCCACCGTGCACCGCTGGCTGCACAGCCTCTCGCCACGCGCGCCTAGAAAGGCCCCAGGGCGACACGTTGGTGGATGCGCTGGAGCGTAGGTACAGGGCGGTAGTGTGCCGCGGCAGGTGCCTTGCAGCGGTCATTGTCTTGTCGCGTCCGGAGGCTTGCCGCTCCCCGGGACTTGCCGGGACGCGTGGCGCGTCGCGGCAAGCTCCTTGAGATGCCTTGGTGGGCCTTCCCGGCAAGCTCCTCTTGCCGGGGCCTTGTCTCCTTGGCTCAGATACTTTGCTCTTATGCCTTGGTTGGCCTTCCTGGCAAGCTCCTCTTGCCGGGGCCTTGTCTCCTTGGCCTAGATACTTTGTTCTTGAATGGCTCCACAGGAACCGCGGAGGACCTTGGCGATCACCCGGCAAGCCTTGCCGCGGGTGGCTGCAACTGCCCGTGCACAAGTTCGGGATACTAGGGTACCCCTACTCTAGTACACCGACATTGAGAATATATTTGCTGAAATTAATGTTTGTCCCAAGCTTGGGGATGCTACGTTTAATGAAGATGATATTTTTTGCCTCCCAAGTTTTGATATGCGAAGTTGTTATGATGATAGCATGCCTCTTACCTATGATGATTATATTGATGAAAGTGGGTTTGGAAGAGTGTCAGCTTTAGGAAGTAGTGATCCCTCTATTGCAGAAGATGTTGAATCTTATTTTGATGAATATGGAAGTGGATTTGGAAGAGTGTCAACTTTATTTAGTGATGATTCCACTATCTTGGGAGAGGTTTCAATCGATTATGATGAGAACAAAGTTGCTACTTATGATGATTATTGTGATGAAACTTATGCTATAAAAAGTAGTGATGATTATATTTATAAAAATTTTCTTGATTATTATTACCCTTTTTCTGAACATTACTCTTTTAATGTGGAAACAATTTATAGTATTCAAGTCTTTTATGATACTCCCACTATTCCGAATGAGAAGAATTTTGCTTATGTGGAGAGTAGTAAATTTTCTATGCAAGTAGATCATGAAAAGAATGCTTTAGGCGTTGGTTATATTGTTGAATTCATTCATGATGCTACTGAAAGTTATTATGAGGGAGGAATATATGCTTGTAGGAATTGCAATAATATCAAGTTTCCTTCCTATGTGTTGAAAAATTTGAAGCTATGCTTGTTTTACCTTCCTATGCTAGTTGATTATTGTTCCGATAAGTTGTTTTCTCACAAAATCCCTATGCATAGGAAGTGGGTTAGACTTAAATGTGCTAGTCATATTCTTCATGATGCTCTCTTTATATTTCAATTCTTATCTTTTATGTGAGCATCATTGAAATCATCATGCCTAGCTAGGGGCGTTAAACGATAGCGCTTGTTGGGAGGCAACCGAATTTTATTTTTGTTTCTAGCTTTTTGTTCCTGTTTAGTAATAAATAATTCATATAGCCTCTGGTTAGATGTGGTTTCACATTTTAATTAGTGTATGTGCCAAGTATAACCTTTGGGAAGACTTGGGTGAAGTCTTTATGATCTTGCTGTAAAAAACTGAAACTTTAGTGCTCACGAGAATAGCTGTCATTTTTTACTTAAGAGTGATTTTAGGTTGATTCTTTTTGAAGATGATTAATAGACAAATTCCTCAGGTCCACCAATTTATTTCAAAATTATTTTGAGTTCTAGAAGTATATGTTTGATACAGATTACTACAGACTGTTCTATTTTTGAGAGATTCTGTTTTCTATGTGTTGTTTGCTTATTTTGATGTATTTATGAGTACTATCGGAGGTTATGAACCATAGATAAGTTATAATACAGTATATATTACACCAATATGAATTTAGAATGAGTACAGAACAGTACCTAAGTGGTTATTTATTTTCTTATACTATCGGAGCTTACGAGTTTTGTGTTGAGTTTTGTGTGGTTGAAGTTTTCAAGTTTTGGGTAAAGATTCGATGGACTATGGAATAAGGAGTGGAAAGAGCCTAAGCTTGGGGATGCCCAAGGCACCCCAAGGTAATATTCTAGGACAACCAAGAGCCTAAGCTTGGGGATGCCCTGGAAGGCATCCCTTCTTTCATGTTCGTTCATCGGTAACTTTACTTGGAGCTATATTTTTATTCATCACATGATATGTGTTTTGCTTGGAGCGTCATTTTATTTTGTTAGTATTTGCTTTCTGTTATTTATAATAATGTTTTGCATCTTTATTTTCAATAAAAATGTCAAGGATAGCCTTTACCATGCTTATTTTGCTAGTATACATGTTGCTGTTTAAAAACAGAAAGTTTACCGCTGTTGCAAAAATTCCCTAGAAAAGTAAGAGAATGGTATAATGTTGAATCTTTTTGCATAATTAGCTCTGATAAATCTTCTACAGCTTAGTATTTTTCTCATAATTTTTTTACTTAAGGAAGTATGATGAATCTTGCATTCTTTACAAACTATACTATTTTAGAAGATTGCTGTTATGGTTGCATTGTTTGCATATGTTTGCTTGTTTAATGATTCTATTTGAGGATAGGAGTATTAAATATGCAGAGGCATTTAGTATGCAATGTTGAATAATAATTTTAGTGATTTGTTACAGTAGAAAATGATAAGGTTTTGCATTGGTTTATACTAACTTATTTCACGTGTTCTTGTTGAGTTTGGTGTGGATGAAGCTTTTGAGATTTAGGAAACCGAGATATAAAAGGAATTAAGGAGACACAAAAGCACAAGCTTGGGGATGCCCAAGGCACCCCAAGATAATATTTTAAGAAGTCTCAAGCATCCAAGCTTGGGGATGCCCGGTAGGCATCCCACCTTTCTTCTTCAACAATTATCGGTTAGTATTGGTTGAGCCTAAGTTTTTGCTTCTTCACATGAGTTATGCTATCCTTTCATGGTCATTTTGTTTTGATTTGCTTGCTGTATAAATAAAATACCAAGATCTGAAATTCTAAAATGAGAGGGAGTCTTCACATAGTTACATAATTATTTAACTACTCATTGATCTTCACTTATATCTTGTTGGAGTACTTTGTCATTTACTTGTGTGCTTCACTTATATCCTATGAGTAAATGGTTGAATGAGTTGAATGTCATAAATCTGAAATTATATATATCTCATTTGCTTATCCCATGGGGAGTAATGACTTCACATCTAAGAAGTAGAGGTTGTAAATTTATTGAAGGTTAGCAAGCATTGTGTTGGTCATTTGAACAGTTCATGAAAGAATATTGAAGGAAGAGAGATTTCACATATAAATATACTATCTTAGACATCTTTTATAATTGTGAGCACTCATTAAGTATGACATGCTAAAGAGTTGATGTTGGACAAGAAAGACAACGTAATGGGTTATTTTTTCTCACATCTCAGTTAAAGTATATTGTCATGGATCATTCAAACATGTTGAGCTTGCCTTTCCCCCTCATACTAGCCAAAATTCCTTGCACCAAGTAGAGATACTACTTGTGCTTCCAAATATCCTTAAACCCAGTTTTTGCCATGAGAGTCCACTATACCTACCTATGGATTGAGTAAGATCCTTCAAGTAAGTTGTCATCGGTGCAAGGAATAAAAATTGCTCTCTAAATATGTATGATCTATTAGTGTGAAGAAAATAAGCTTTATACGATCTTGTTATGGAAGCAATAAAAGTGACGGACTGCATAATAAAGGTCCATATACAAGTGGCAATATAAAGTGACGTTATTTTACATTAAGATTTTGTGCATCCAACCATAAAAGCGCATGACAACCTCTGCTTCCCTCTGCGAAGGGCCTATCTTTTACTTTATGCAAGAGTCAAGGTGATCTTCACCTTTCCCTTTTTCATTTTATCCTTTGGCAAGCACCTCATGTTGGAAAGATCCTGATATATATATATATATATATATATATATATATATATATATATATATGTATATATATATATATATATATCCAATTGGATGTAAGTTAGCATGAACTACTATTGTTGACGTCACCCAAAGGTGAATATGTTGGAAGGCAACACTATAAGCCCCTATCTTTCTCAGTGTTCGATTAAAACTTCATAACCATAAGTATTGCGTGAGTGCTAGCAATTGAAGAAGACTATATGATAGTTGAGTATGTGAAGTTTGCTAAATCAAAGCTCTGACATAGACCCTTCCTGAAAATAAGATGAATTGCAATTGTTTGATGACTAAGAATGAAGTTTGCTAGTTTTCAAGAAAGTTTATGCTTTAACATGTGAATTGCTTGTTACTGGTTCATGCGAAGTTTTATGAGATGGACTACTGTTATAACATATAATCATGCTAGAAAAGGTGATTGAAATTATCATTGATCAAACTTGTGCACCTGCTAGCATTCACACTTAATAAATTCTTTCTTTTATCATTTACCTACTCGAGGACGACCAGGAATTAAGCTTGGGGATGCTGATACGTCTCCAACGTATCTATATTTTATGAAGCATGCATGCTATTATACTATCTATTTTGAATGATTACGGGCTTTATTATACACTTTTATATTACTTTTGGGACTTACCTATTAACCGGAGGCCCAGCCCATCTTGCTATTTTATTGCCTATTTCAGTGTTTCGAAGAAAAGGGATATCAAACGGAGTCCAAACGGAATGAAACCTTCGGGAGCGTGATTTTTGGAACGAACATGATCCAGGAGACATGGAGTGCAAACCAGGGAAGCGTCGATGAATCCACGAGATAGGGGGGCGTGCCCACCCCCCCTGGGCGCGCCCTCCACCCTCGTGGGCCCCTCAAGGCTCCCCCGACCGACTTCTTTCGCCTATATATTCCCATATACCCTAAAACCATCGAAACAGAAGATATATCGGGAGTTCCGCCGCCGCAAGCCTCTGTAGCCGCCAAAAACCTCTCAGGAGCCCATTCCGGCACCCTGTCGGAGGGGCAACCCATCACCGGTGGCCATCTTCATCATCCCGGCGCTCTCCATGACGAGGAGGGAGTAGTGCACCCTCGGGGCTGAGGTTATGTACAAGTAGATATGTGTTTGATCTCTCTCTCTCTCTCGTTTTCTCTCTATGGAACGATATTGATGTATCGCAAGCTTTGCTATTATAGTTGGATCTTATGATGTTTCTCCCCCTCTACTCTCTTGTGATGAATTGAGTTTTCCCTTTGAAGTTATCTTGTCGGATTGAGTCTTTAAGGATTTGAGAACAATTGATGTATGTCTTGTCGTGCTTATCTGTGGTGACAATGGGATATTCACGTGATCTACTTGATGTATGTTTTGGTGATCAACTTGAGGGTTCAATGAACTTATGCATAGGGGTTGGCACACGTTTTCATCTTGACTCTCCAGTAGAAACTTTGGGGCACTCTTTGAAGTACTTTGTGTTGGTTGAATAGATGAATCTGAGATTGTGTGATGCATATCGTATAATCGTGCCCACGGATACTTGATGTGACAATGGAGTATCTAGGTGACATTAGGGTTTTGGTTGATTTGTGTCTTAAGGTGTTATTCTAGTATGAACTCTTTGATAGATTGAATGGAAAGAATAGCTTCATGTTATTTTACGACGGACTCTTGAATAGATAGAACAGAAAGGATAACTTTGAGGTGGTTTTGTACCCTACCATAATCTCTTCATTTTCTCTCCGCTATTATTGTCTTTGGAGTGACTCTTTGTTGCATGTTGAGGGATAGCTATATGATCCAATTATGTTATTATTGTTGAGAGAACTTGCACTAGTGAAAGTATGAACCTTAGGCCTTGTTTCCTACCATTACAATACCGTTTACGCTCACTTTTATCATTAGTTACCTTGCTGTTTTTATAATTTCAGATTACAAATATCCATATCTACCATCCATATTGAACTTGTATCACCATCTCTTCGTCGAACTAGTGCACCTATACAATTTACCATTGTATTGGGTGTGTTGGGGACACAAGAGAGACTCTTTGTTATTTGGTTGCAGGGTTATTTTAGAGAGACCATCTTCATCCTACGCCTCCCACGGATTGATAAACCTTAGGTCATCCACTTGAGGGAAATTTGCTATTGTCCTACAAACATTGCACTTGGAGGCCCAACAACGTCGACAAGAAGAAGGTTGTGTAGTACACATCAGTACCTCAGGGTCAGGATACTTTTGTTGATCCACTAGAAATAAACCCGACAAGCCAGCATGCTCATCCGCCAAGCCCAGCTGCCGATCCACCAAGCCCAGCAAAAGCATCTACTAAACCGCCAAGCCCAGACAAGACTGCTGATGGCATGACGGATGATGTTGTGATCACCAGCTTTGGCCACACTGCTCCTGGCAACCCTGTCGCTTTATCAAAGCACAGTGCCAAAGAAGAATTTTCTGCTGTAGACAAGGGCAAGTGGAAAGCATATTTGTCAAGCTATGCCCACCTTTCTGCTCTGGATATTCACTCTGGATATCTAAACCGTCTGTATACCAGCCGCGATTATGAAGCCGGTTTAGTAAGCCTGATGAAAGAGCGATATGAGGTAAATATTTGTTCCTTTGAGTAACTTTGTTTTCCTTATCTCCTGCTTCAATTATCAACTGTAGTAGCCCCCAAGGGCCGGTTCATTAATATGAATGTGAACCGGGACTTGTAGTAGGAGAAGATTGGATTTTGCTTGTGTAGCCCCTATAGACCGGTTTATACCTTTAGGATAGTCTGGTTTATACATCAAAATCCCTTTCAATCATTAACATGATCCGGTTTATGCAGCAAAAATTTGATAACCTTGAATTGATCCGATATGCATTAGCCCCCAAGTGCCAAGTATATAACCTGTTGTATGCTTGGGACTTAAAATATCATTTGAGAAAAAATCAATCTGCATTAGCCCCCAAGTGCCAAGTATATAACCTGTTGTATGCTTGGGACTTAAAATATCATTTGAGAAAAAATCAATCCGCATTAGCCCCCAAGTGCCAAGTGCATAACTTGTTATGTGCTTGGGACTTTGAAAAAAGCATCACCAACTTATTGTCTGTTTTTCTTTGCAGGCTGACTTGACCAACAAAGATTCTCAAATCGCCGATCTCCAGGAAAATATCAAGTCCCAGCAAGCCGAAACTTCAAGGGCCAAAGATGAGTTGAAGGGCGCTTTAACAGCCATGGAGCAATTGAAGGATGGTTTCAAAGGCGAGCGAGCAGACTAGGAGGCTGAAAAAACCAATTTGCTGAAGCGGGCGGAGGATGCTGAAGCGGCCCTTAAACCGGTGGCAGAAGAGCTGACTGGCTTAAAACGGCAAATCAATGCTATGACTTCTGCCATCTTTGGTAAGTATCCTTGTATTGATCAGTACTTAATCATCCTTGGAACTGTCGGTTTAACAACAATATTGTAACCATTGCAGGTAGTCGTGTCACCCATCTTGGCTCAGATATGCGCAAGAAACTGAAGGATGCTTATACCTTGATTGAGCAGTTATATACCGGGGCTCAATGAGTTATCTGCACTGCTTCATACAATAAACCGCCGCTGAATTTAGTCAAGGATACATTGGCCAAGCTCTCCATGACACCTGCCCAGCTAGAAGAAGTGAAGAGATCTGCTGCAAGGGCTGGCGCTTTGTCTACACTGACTCGGGCTAAGGCTTGGATAGCTGATATTGATCCGGAAGACATTGGAAATGGCTATCCTAGTCAAAAAGAAGATGGGTCGGATTTTGACGAGGATGCCCTTAAAGCCTTGACAAAGGAGATGCGTCCTCTTGCAAGTAAACTGGCCGAAGAGACTGATTTGTCTTTCCACCGGTCCATCTATGATGCGGACAACAGATGGATCGATGCGTCGGTTTATGAAGCCCAAAATCTAATCCTGCCAATCTGTAAGCATAATTATGCCCCTGACGTTGAACCGTCAGATCTTATAAGTGATGAAGCTATCCTCCGAGCTTTGTCTAGAATTGACTGGGCAACCGTTGACTTCCAGCCAGTGGGTGGGGAGGCAGAGGTTGAACCGGTGCAGGACGATCCGCAATCTTCACATCAAGCTGAAGAATAATCATAATCCGGAAGCCGGTTTATCGTCTTGCGCACTGTCCCCTATACAAGAAACAATTATCCTTTTGGGCGTTTAAAACGTCTTGTAATAGGCTAGCTTGAAACACTTGGTCTGCTATGCCATCGTGCATAGCTTGAAACACTTAGCCTGCTATGCCATCGTGCATAGCCACTTTCCTGAGACTGTCAATTTGTCATGATATGCAATGTCTGCTTATGATCTTTAACAGTTTTATGCAATCCTATTTTCTGCATGTGACAAACTTAAAATTGCCCTGGCGGTTTACCGCCGGACGGGTTATGATACCCAATATAAAGCCAGAGTTTATAACCAAGGCTATAAAATAGTGAAATATGAAATATATCATACCTGTGATGTTGAATTACATTGTTGGTTTACCAACTTATTTGTAGTAAGGGTGATAACCCAAATCTTGAGTGTTGATAACTCTCACCATGTCGTGCTGGTTTATAATAAGCCATGTCGGGTTATGATAAATACAGATGATCATCCTGGCGACTTATAGTCAATGCCAGACCGGGTTATGATAAACACCGGTTTAAGATTGGTTGTGCACTAACAACTGATAGTTGAAAGCCACGCTGGATTAATGAACACCGGGTTACATTGATGACTTATAGTCAGGCCGGGTCAATAGACGCCGGTTTATCTCCAAATCCTATCAAAGGAGAAAAACTTGGAAAAAACAAAAGCAAATGAAAACTTGTAGTCGAGGCTTTTCAAGGGCTACGAGGCCGAAATTCAAGGCTTTTCATGGGCTGCCAGGACGCTGAGTTAAACCATTTTGCAAAGCCTATTACGATGGACCTCACATTAACCAATCGCCGTTTTAACTTTGACAAGTTCAGGGTCTGTATAAGATTTACTTGTCAAACGTTTGACGGGTCATACTAGGATTACTTGGACGGAGTGGCTTACTTGATGAAGGTAGGTTAACCTGGGGTTTTAGGTGAATACATCTGGCTTCCAAGCCTGGCTTGATAGCCTATTATAAGGGTCCTTTCAAACTCTTTGTTGCTGTGCACAAAGAGCCCCCAAGTAACATTGTGGGTTGTGCTCAATGGGTACCTATGTTTGAGCTGTGCGTGGCAACAGACTCTCTTTGGTCCCTTGGGTGTGAAGCTCCCAAGCTTTTTTTATATGGCATTATAAGCCGGTTTAATGGGTAATTAGAACTCCTATTTATAAGAATAAGCCCCCATGTAACCAAGAAGACATATAAGACGAAAACGGCATAGGCCCCGCTTTAGCAAGGATGCTGGTTTATTTATTGATCATAATATGTACATTGTCAAATATATATATAGTAGGAGCCTGTGGCTCAGGTGTAGTAAGGCCGAAGATGAGCTATATTCCACGGCCGGCGAGTCTCCTCCTCCGACTTGCGTGAGTCTTTGTGCTCTCGAACGTCGATGGGGTAATATGACCTGTTGTTCAGATTCTTGCTGACCACAAAGGGCCCTTCCCAGGGTGGAGACAACTTGTGCATGTCAGTCTGATCTTGGATGAGCCAGAGCACAAAGTCGCCTGCTTGAAAAGTCTTGGTTTTAACCCAATGGCTGTGATAACGCCGCACGTCTTGCTGATAAATCGCTGAACGAGCTAATATCCCGTTGTTCATCTAACAGGTCCAATGCATCTTGGCATGTTCTTTCATTGTTTGCTTCAACATAAGCTTCCACTCGGGGCGAGTCATGGCAAATATCACTTGGGAGAACTGCTTCTGCTCCATAAACCATGAAGAAGGGTGTATAACCCGTAGATCTATTGGGGGTGGTGTTAATGATCCATAAAATGGAAGGCAACTCTTCCACCCAACGACCCGATGTCCGCAGCAAAGGAACCATAAACCGGGGCTTGATACCCTTTAGGATTTCTTGATTAGCTCTCTCCGCTTGACCATTAGACTGGGGGTGGGCCACTGATGACACATCAAGCCTGATGTGCTCACGTTGACAGAACTCTTCCATAGCACCCTTGGAGAGATTCGTACCATTATCTGTTATAATGTTGTGTGAAATATCACATCAGATGTCCTCGTGTAAGGACTTAGTCGTGGAGCCATCGCGACGGGTTAGCTTAAAGGGGTTAAACCGGACTAAGGACACGAGGGTTTTATACTAGTTCGGCCCCTTCGATGAAGGTGAAAGCCTACGTCTAGTTGTGATAGGATTATTGGGGTCTCGCTAACCAGGGAGCTAAACAAGCTATGCCTGGCTATCGAGTTGTGTTTCTTGTCCCTGAACCGCCGCCAGGTCGTCCCCTTATATACACGGGTTGACGCCTGGCCGGTCTACAGAGTCCCGAGGCTGACTCATACAAGTGTTCGACTCGGTCTCTCCCTTCCTTATCTTACAACATAAGTTTACATGACTATGGCGGTTTACCACCATGGGCCCTAATCCTCCTTTGGGCTTCGGGCCTCTAAGCTTCATAGTACAACGCCATCTTCTGAGTCTTTGTGGGCTTCAATACGGTTGAGTGTAAACCGGCCCCTCCTGGGCGGTTTAAGCTCAATAGTTATATCCCCAACATTAGGCCCGAGAGTGATTTGAATTTATTCATGTCAATCTTCAGTACTTAGGAAAGTCCTAACATCTTCCTTTGTTTCGCGTAAACCGCCATGACATCTTCTTCATAAACTTTGTTAAACCATCGTGACGTCATACTCTAGATACAGCAACGGATCATCATGACATCATCTCTGTAAAAAATGAATAAAAAGATTCCTCTTATTAATGTCATCCTGGAAATCGAGGCGACAGCTGCGCCACTCGCCGCTTTTGACTCCTTGATTTTCGCGCTGGTCCTTATCCATTTTCCTTATAAATAGACCCGGGGGCCCTTTCCTTTCTTCCCCTTCCACACTTCTTCTTATTCCTCGCGGCGCCCCAGCTCTGAAGCTCTGCCGCCGCCCTCGACCTTCGAACGCTGCATCACCAGAGGCCACTGCATCAACCTGGTTGTACCAGAGACCTTCGGTGTTCCTCGGTTGTCCTACGCATCCGGTAAACCTTCTCCCTCATAACCCTAGATCTCTCTCTTAGGGTTCCTGTTTTCATCTGCGTTCATAGGTAATCATCCCTAGTCTCTTCATATTCACTTCTGCCATAGCTTTTTTGACTCAACCATAGCATAAATCCCGTCCGGTAGTTGCTCCGCATCTAATTTAGTACTTAGTAGGTCTTCCTCTTTGTACGGACTCTCTTGGTAGAACGCATGAACTTCTCTGCTCTGTTTAACACCTTTATAAATCGCAGAAAATTTTCTTATGGAACCTTTGGTAGATCCAAATTAATTCCAGCATTGTGCGAAACTTGTTTCTGTCAACACTTAGCAGATTTTGAACCCAAGCCCTTCTGCCTATGGGCGGTTTAACCTTTGATGACCAATCCACCGTATACCATTAGCCCTCTCTTAAACCGCCAACCGAACTTGATCAGCAATTCGCCGGTTTAACACTGGAAAGTACACTTAAACTGTTTAATTTGTAAACTGGCATTTATTTTTTCTTTCAGCTTTCCTTTCCGAGATGACGAAACAATTTGCTGCTTGCAATTGGGTTCCATCCCGGATTACGGAGACACAAATAAATTGATATGTCACCACTGGCGCTTTAGCTTCCAAAAGGATCCTGCAATGGCGTGTTCCGGATTCTGAATGTCCTCCTGAACCTCAAGATGGAGAAGTGGTTGTTTTTATGCAACACTTAGACCGGGGATTCAGCCCGCCCGGATCAAAAATTTACCGGGATGTCCTCGCAAGCTTCCAGCTCCATCCACAAGACATTGGACCGAATTCCGTGTCCAATATATGCAACTTTCAGGTCTTCTGCAAAGTTTACCTCCAAGAAGAGCCATCTGTGGAGTTGTTCCGGGATTTCTTCCACTTGAACCATCGCACAGAGTTCTCTGATGGTCCCAACACAGAGCTTGGTGGGTTTCAATTCAGAAACGGAAAGAAGTTGACTTCTCACATGCAAAACATCATAGCCAGCCTAAGGATTGGAACCAGACTTGGTTTTACTGCTGGAACACCGCCCCTGACGGAGAAAATCCTCTGTCGGGTTATCGTCCACACCGGCTTGGCAACAACCATCCATTACCATCACGCTTATCCGCCACAGAGCGAAGGGCTTTTGCTCCTCAAATCGCCAAGGTCCGGGCCCTCATGGCCAACGGTTTAACTGGCATTGACCTCGTCCGCTGCTGGGTATCGTGGGGTATTTTGCCTTTAAGCCGCCGTCCTGGATTGATGCATGAATACACTGGCAACGTAAAAGACCCTCAACGCTATCATGAAGTGGAAATGACAGAACTTGAAGTTACTGAATCTACAAAGAAGATGCTTGATGAAACAATCTCTGCATGCAGTCAAACCGGACTGGCACCTTTTTGCGTCTCCAATCCTGTACCAGCGGTAAAATTTATCTTATTATTTACTGATTCGCCTCCGCTTTAACTATGTGTTTAATATTGCTTTGCCTTACTGTTACAGGCCAAGAGCTCCTTCTGGAAACGTACTAAACAGGCCAAGGCTCGTCCAAAGACCAAAGTTACCAAGAAGGTTTCCAATAAGAAAACCGCCGAGTCTTCTGATCCGCCAGAAGATGAGGAATCAGATGCAGAGGTAAAACTTGACTAACTTGATTCCTTATTTGTACATTGTATTGACAATGATTGTTTCCCAGGAGGAGGCTGAGGCGAGCCATGCAGACAATGCTGAGGTAATCACTCTTTCTTCCGATTCTGATCTTGTGCCGGTTCAAAAAGTTCACCGCACAATTCGGAAAGTAAAACTATCTCACCCTCTTGCTCATTTGGATCCAAAATTTTCTGTGAAGTCACAGCAAGCTGCAGAACGTCGTACAACCCGGCATAGGGGTCAGCAAATCACGTTGTCCGGTTTACCAGATACACCAAACCGGAAACGTCGTCCAGAGGTGACTTATTCTCCTGAAAAGCTTTATCCTTTGAAGGGTTTCTTCCAATGCCCACTCAATCTGTCTGATCCGAATTATCAGGCATCGTCCAACTCGTCTGGCAGTTCATCAACCACTCAGCTGCCTCCCCTCAAGATCGTTGTTGGGTAAGTACATTTTTGCATTGTTTCTTCATGCGTCGGTTTATCATATTCTAACTTTGAGTGTTGTAGCGCCAAGGCCCGACTGAATAAAAAGGCCAAGACCAGTGGCCATGCTGACGAAGTTGATCCGGAGAAGGCCCCTGAAGATGAGGGCGAAAATCCTGAGATTGCCACAGACCACTCTGATCCGAAAAATCTAGGTGTTGATGCTAATCCGCCAGAGGCTGAACCGGAGGTAGAGGTTGATACATCAACTCTTGATGCCACCCCTCCAAATCAAACTGTTGATCCGCCGAGCCATGGTTCCAAGCCGCCGAGCCCTGCTGCCAAAGCGCCAAGCCCTGCTAAGGAAAATATCAATCCGTCGGGCCCCGCCGCCGATGATGACGTTGTTGTTACTCGCACGGCATATATCGCCCCACACAATCTAGTTGTTTTATCCAAGCATACCGCCAAGGATGAATTTGCGTTTATGAACAAGGGGAAAAGCAAAACGGATTTGTCAGACTATGCCGATTTATCTGCCCAAGACCTTCATTCCGGCTTCTTGAACCGTCTCTTCACCAGCCGAGACTATGAGGCCGGTTTGGTAAATTTGATGAAGGAGTGCTATGAGGTAAACCGTTGGATCCTTTACTCTGCACCTTCATTTCATCATAGCCCCCAAGGGCCGGTTTGGCTTTAGAAAACCAAATCAGGACTTTGCATATGTCAGACCGTACTTTGTTGATTTCCCTTGTGCATTTCTGATCAAACACACATTAGCCCCAAAGTGCCATGATTAACACTTGTATTAATCCGTGGGACTTCAATAATAAGTAGAAAAAAGTAATCCTCATTAGCCCCCAAGTGTCAAGTGTATAACTGGTTATATGCTTGGGACTTTGAAAGAAGGTATTGATATGCTCTTCTTGCTGCGGCAGAGTGAAATAAATCAACAAGTCTCTCAGATTGCCGATATTCAAGAAAATGTGAAAACCCAACAAGCCGAAACCACCAAGGCCAGGGATGAATTGAAAATTGCCTTAACCACCATGGAACAACTCAAGGAGTGGTTCAAGTCTGAGCGGACCAACTGGGATACTGAAAAGGCTGGGTTGCTGAAGCGGGCGGAGGACGCTGAAGCAGCTCTTAAACCGGTGATGGAAGGGATTACTGGATTAAAGCGCCAAATCAATGCCATGACTTCTGCGATATTTGGTAAGTACTGTTGGCCAATGCTTTATGAACATTCCGCTTTAAGATTTTGCCGGTTTAACTTGAAATCCGTAAACCGCTGTAGGTGGCCGCATTGCTCAGCTGGGCTCTGATATGCGGAAGAAGCTCAAGGCCGCCTATACGCTGATTGAGCAGTTGTATACTGGTGCCCAACGGGTTATCTGCGCAACTTCTTATGACAATGTAGCCCCAACATTGATCAAGGAGACTCTGGCCAAGTTATCTACAATGCCAGCAGAGATAGAAGAGGTGAAGCGGTCCGCTGCCAGAGCTGGCGCTTTGTTAGCACTGACCCGAGCCAAGGCATGGATAGCTGACCTTGATCCGTTCGATATGGCCAAGGGCATTCCTAGTGAACAGGAAAATGGGGCAGTGTTTGACAATGACACCCTCAAACGTGTGACAAGAGAGATACGTTCTCTCGTGAGTCAACTGGCAGAAGAAGCAAACTTGACGGTTCACCGGTCCTTCTATGATGCTGACAACAAACGGGTGGAGGTTGTCATTACGGAAGTGCAAAATCTTATTCCGCCAATCCGTAAGCATACTTACGCCCCTGACGTTGATCCGACTGATATTATAAGTGAATACGCTGTCTTTCAAGCCTTAACCCGGATTAACTGGTCCACCGCTGATTTCCAACCACTGGATGAGAATGAGGAGGTTGAACCGATGCCAGATGACCCATCTACCTCGCGCCAACATTGTGATGATGCTTGATCAGGCAATTCGATTGACTTTGCACAAAACTGTCTGATTTAAGACAATTGCATATTTTGAGCTGTTTAAGTACCTTGTAATAGGATAGCAAAAATACTTTGATCTACTACCATCGTGCAGTGGGAAATACTTTATGTGATCCGTCATGAAATTCCTATTTTATTGCAATGTTGGCTCATATATCATAACATGCAATCCCTATGTCTGCATAAAAAGAATTGTCCTAGCGGTTTACCGCCAGACGGGTCATAATGCCCAAGGCAAAGCCTGATTGAGAATCAAACTTTATGAAATATGAAATAACTCATTCATGTGATGTGAGATCACGTTAGTCAGTGTACCAACTTTTGTACAACTTCACCTTGTACTGATGGTGTATAAGAAGTCATGTCGGGTTACGATGAACACCAGATGATCAAAAATAGCGACAAGTAGTCAAGGCCAGGTCGGGTTAATAATCTCCGGTTTAAAAATAAGGTGCGTCAACCTTTAGTTGAGACCCAAGCCAGGTTACCAAACATCGGGTTAAAACGATGACTTGAAAAGCCATACCAGACCGAAGATGCCAGTTTAACACAAAAGTCAGCAAAAAGAAACAAGTGCAAATAAGACCGTGTAGTCGAGGCTTTTCAAGGGCTGCCAGGCCCAAATTCGAGGCTTTTCATGGGCTGCCAGGCCGCTGAGTTAAACCATTTGAAAAAGCCTTTTAAGATGGCCCTCCAACTAACCAATCACCGTTTTAACTTTGAAAAGTGCAGGGTCTCAATGAGAGTAACTGTCAAACGTTCAAAGGGTCGTGCCAGGATGACCAGGATAGGAGTGGCTTACTTGATGAAGGCAGGTTAACCCGGGGTTTTAGGTAAATATACCAGGCTTCCAAGCCGTGGGTCGATACCCAGTTACAAGGGTCCATTCAAACTCCTAGGTATTTGACACAAGGAGCCCCCAAGTAACATCATGAGCTGTGCTCATTGAGTGCCTATGTTTGAGCTGTGCATAGCATCCAGACTCTCTTTGGCCCTTTGGGTGTGAAGCTCCTAAGCTGTATTGTGGCATGATAGCCGTTTTTAATAGGTAGTACTCCGCTTTGACAGCTGAAGCCCCCATGCAACTCAAAGGATATTTGAGAAAAAATAGCAGAGGCCCTGCTTATAGCAAGGATGTCGGTTTATTTTATTGATCATAATATATACATTGTTGAAATATGTACATAAGAAAAGCCTATGGCTCAAGTGTAGTAAGGCCGTAGGAGAGCTATGTTCCACGGCCGCCGGGTCTCTTCCTCAGAAGTATGTGAGTTGTCTCGAACGTCAATGAGGTAGTATGATCCGATGTGCAGATTTTTGTTGACCACAAAGGGTCCTTCCCAAGGTGGGGACAACTTGTGCATGTCAGTCTGATCCTGGATGAGCTGGAGCACCAAATCGCCTTCTTGAAAGGTTCTTGTCCTAACCCGACGGCTATGATAACGCCGTAGGTCCTGCTGGTAAACCGCCGATCGGGCTAAAGCCATATCCCGTTTTTCATCTAACAGGTCCAACGCCTCCTGGCGTGCTTTCTCATTGTCCGCTTCAACATAATTAGCAACCCGGGGCGAATCATGACGAATATCACTTGGTAAGACCGCCTCTGCCCCGTACACCATAAAGAAAGGCATGTAACCCGTCGATCTGTTGGGAGTGGTGTTGATGCTCCATAACACAAAAGGTAATTCTTCCACCCAACAACCCGGCGTCCGCTGTAAAGGAACCATAAGTCAGGGTTTAATGCCCTTTAAGATTTCTTGATTAGCTCTCTCCGCTTGACCATTGTTCTGGGGTGTGCCACAGATGCTAAGTCAAGCCGGATGTGTTCTCTCTGACAAAAATCTTCCATCTCACCTTTAGAGAGGTTTGTGCCATTATCTATGATGATGTTGTGTGGAAAGCCAAAGCGGAAGATAATCGTTTTGAGAAATTGAACCGCCGTAGCCGCATCACACTTGCTGACAGGCTCCGCTTCAACCCATTTGGTAAACTTGTCAACCGCCACCAGCAGGTGGGTCTTCTTATCCTTGGATCGTTTAAAGGGTCCCACCATGTCAAGACCCCAGGTGGCAAACGGCCAAGTAATGGGAATCATCCGTAATTCTTGAGCCAGAACATGAGCCCTGCGTGAAAACTTTTGACAAGCATCACATCGCTCTACCAGATCCTCCGCATCAGCATGAGCTATCAACCAGTAGAACCCATGACGGAAAGCTTTTGCAACCAAGGACTTTGAACCGGCATGATGACCACAATCTCCTTCATGAATTTCCCGGAGGATCTCTTGGCCTTCTTCCGGAGAAACACAACGCTAAAATACGCCTGAGATGCTGCAACGGTGTAACTCGCCATTGTGAATAACCATGGACTTGGACCGTCGGACTATCTGTCGAGCCAGGACTTCATCATCTGGTAACTCGCCCCGGTTCATGTACGCCAGATATGGAACCGTCCAATCCAGCACAACATGTAAAGTGGCCACTAATTGAGCCTCCGGATTAGGGACAGCCAAATCCTCCTCTGTAGGCAACTTAACAGACGAGTTATGAAAGATATCTAGAAAGGTATTGGGAGGTACCGGTTTATGCTGAGATCCAAGCCGGCTTAAAGCGTCTGCTGCTTCGTTTTTGCGCCGATCGATATGCTCAACTTGATACCCTTTGAAGTGACCCGCCACAATATCCACCTCACGTCTGTAAGCCGCCATGAGTGGATCCTTAGAGTCCCAAGTGCCAGAAACTTGCTGAGCCACCAGGTCAGAGTCTCCAAAGCATCTCACCCGGCTTAAATTCATCTCCTTGGCCACTCGGAGCCTGTGGAGCAGAGCCTCATACTCAGCTGCATTGTTAGTACAGGGGAACATTAAACGGAGGACATAACAAATTTTATCACCCCGAGGGGAAGTAAGAACAACTCCAGCCCCCGAACCCTCCAATTGCCTGGATCCGTCAAAGTGAATCGTCCAATATGTACTGTCCGATTTGTCCTCTGGTGCTTGTAACTCGGTCCAGTCATTTATGAAATCCACAAGTGCTTGAGATTTTATGGCTGTTCGAGGTACATACTTCAAGCCATGGGGACCAAGTTCAATTGCCCATTTTGCAACCCGGCCAGTTGCCTCCCTGTTCTGAATTATATCACCCAACGGAGCTGAACTGACAACCGTAATGGGATGCCCTTGGAAATATTGCTTGAGCTTCCGACTTGCCACAAAAACCCCATATACGAGCTTCTGCCAATGCGGATACCGCTGCTTCGACTCGATAAGTACCTCACTGATGTAGTAAACCGGTCGTTGAACCGGGTACTCCTTACCAGCCTCCTTACGCTCCACCACAATTGCCTCACTGATGGCACGGGCATTAGCAGACACGTACAACAATAGAGGCTCCCTGTCAACTGGAGCAGCAAGGACTGGCGGTTCAGCCAACTGCCGCTTCAAGTCTTCAAACGCCGCATTAGCTGCATCACTCCACACAAAGGTGTCTGTTTTCTTCAAAATCTGATATAGAGGAATCGCCTTCTCCCCTAAACGGCTGATAAACTGGCTTAGTGCTGCAATCCGACCAGCTAGACGCTGAACATCATTGATGCATGCCGGTTTAGCCAAAGATGTAATCGCTTTGATCTTCTCTAGATTAGCCTCAATACCCCTGTTGGACACCAGAAAGCCTATAAGCTTGTCTGCCGGAACACCAAAGACACAGTTGTCCGGATTGAGCATCATCTTGTAAACTCGCAGATTGTCAAAGGTCTCCTTGAGATCATCTATCAATGTCTCCTTCTTCCTGGACTTTACCACAATGTCATCAACATAGGCATGAACATTGCGCCCAATCTGAGTATGAAGACAATTCTGCACACATCGCTGATAAGTTGCCTGTGCACTCTTGAGCCCAAAGGGCATAGAAACATAGCAAAAGGCTCCAAAGGGAGTGATGAAGGCGGTCTTCTCCTGGTCCTTAACTGCCATTTTGATCTGATGATAGCCTGAATAAGCATCCAAGAATCTCAAACGCTCACAACCCGCCATCGCAATAATGATCTGATCAATACGCGGGAGAGCAAAAGGATTAGCCGGACAAGCTTTGTTCAAATCGGTGTAATCCACACACATGCGCCAAGTGTCGTTTTTCTTAAGAACAAGCACCGGATTAGCCAACCACTCAGGGTGAAACACTTCAATGATAAACCCAGCAGCCAACAACCGGGCTACCTCTTCAGCAATTGCCTTGCACCTTTCCTCGTTAAAGCGACGAAGAAATTGCTTGACAGGTTTAAACTTGGGATCAATATTGAGGGTGTGCTCAGCGAGTTCCCTTGGTACACCTGGCATGTCAGAAGGCTTCCATGCAAAAATGTCCCGGTTCTCACGGATGAACTCGATGAGCGTGCTTTCCTATTTCGGATCCAGATTTGTGCTGATGTTGAACTGCTTGGATGAATCGCCAGGAACAAAGTCAACAAGTTTGGTCTCATCAGCCGGTTTGAAAAGCAGGGTTGGGTCATGCTCAGTGGTGGGCTTCTTCAGAGGTGTCATGTCTGCCGGATCAACGTTTTCCTTATAAAACTTTAACTCCTCCGCAGCACAAACCGACTCAGCATAGGCTGCATGACCTTCCTCGCAATCCAAAGCGATTTTACAACTTCCGTCAACCATAATGTTCCATTTATGACCCAGCATCTTGAGCTGCAAGTAAATATAACAAGGCCTCGCCATGAACTTTGCATAAGCCGG
This sequence comes from Triticum dicoccoides, assembly GCF_002162155.2. Classification (NCBI taxonomy): domain Eukaryota; kingdom Viridiplantae; phylum Streptophyta; class Magnoliopsida; order Poales; family Poaceae; genus Triticum; species Triticum dicoccoides. The sequence continues at coordinate 691,512,224 of NC_041383.1, read as the reverse complement.
TCTCCCAAACAGTGCATGGTACGGGCTCTGGATCCTCACCACCTCAAAGGTTAATGTCTCAGACCGGGAATCGTGTTCATTACCAAACACAACTTCCAAAGCGATCTTGCCAACAGGATATGCTGATTTACCTGGTACCACACCATGGAAAACAGTGTTGGACGATTTAAGACTCTTGTCTATCAACCCCATGCGACGGAAGGTTTCATAATACAGAATGTTGATACTGCTCCCTCCATCCATGAGTACCTTGGTGAACATATAACCTCCCACCTGAGGTTCCACCACCAACGCCAGGTGACCCGGGTTGTCAACCCGGGGCGGATGATCCTCTCTGCTCCATACAATAGGTTGCTCAGACCACCGCCGGTAACGTGGCACCGCCGGTTCAACAGCATTAATAGCCCTCTTGTGAAGCTTCTGATCGCGCTTGCACAAACTAGTGGTGAACACGTCATACTGCCCACCATTCAACTGCTTTGGGTGACTTTGATAACCCGACTGCTGCTGATTTCCTTGATTACTCTCCTGGTTATTATCACTTTGATTCTTCTAGTTGCCTTGGTTATTCTGAAATCCGGCGTTTGAACCGCTGCTGCCATGGAAACCTGGACCTGAACCGCCCGATGGACCCTGATCATTCCAGAAAAGATCAGAGTTTTTGAACTCCTTCATAATATTTCAATCTTTCGAGAGATGTGTCGCAGGGGCCTCCTTGGTCCCATGCTTTGGACAGGGTTGATTCAACAAACGTTCCAGATTCATTGTGCTGCCATGCTGGGGCATTACCCTTACGGCGCTGCACATTAGCATTAGCTACAAAATCTGAATCTGCTTTACGCTTACCATTATTCCATGACCTCCTTGGTTGTGTCGCTGTCCCTTTGCACCACCGTTCTTCTTTCCCTTCTCCGGTTTCTCCTCATCAGAATCGGGATCCTTGGTATTATCAGAATCGGCATACTTGACCAAAGCGGCCATGAGGGTACCTATGTCGTTGCAGTGACGCTTGAGACATCCCAACTTCATCTTAAGTGACTTAAACTGGCAATACGCTCCAAGGTGATGATTGTTGAGCTGGCATTAATACGGTCTGATGAGTGCAAGACTTCTAAAACCCGGTGCACCCAATGAGTTGTCGACTCGTTCTCCCCTTGTACACTGGCGTCAAGATCCACTATAGACATAGGCTGCTTACATGTGTCCTTGAAATTGGCTATAAACTGGGCCTTCAACTGGTCCCATGACTCGATGGAGTTAGGTGGCAAGTTCTTCAACCAAGTCCGGGCTGTTCCCTCCAACATCATTGTGAAGTATTTTGCACACACTGCTTCATCAACATCCAGCATTTCCATTGCCATCTCATAGCTTTCCACCCACGCCTCGTGTGGCTGATCAGCGGTATAATTCGGCACCTTACGTGGACCCTTGAAGTCCTTAGGCAGTCGCACGTTACGGAGAGCCGGAATAAGGCACGGCACTCCCCACGAGCTGAAAGCAACTCCGACACCTCGGTCTACTGACGCTGTTGGCTGAACCGGGGCGGGTTGATATCGACCCGTATGTTGCGCTGCTAAAGCGGCCTCCCTTTGTGCCCTGCCATTATCCACTACGTACTGAGTGTTCAAATTGCCATGTGCCGGATTAGGCTCTTGAGGGACGATGCGTTGTCGCGCACTGCTAGATACCTCCGGATCATCCATATGCCTGCTATAGCTTTTGCTCGGCCGTGGAGTTGAGTGAACCCTGTCTCGGCTGTATGAATAAGCTTGCTGCTGTGTCAAAGCTGTTTGAAGAAGATCCCTGGCCCGCTATGTCTCAACCGCTGCCGGCGATTCTCCTTTGATTGGAATAGCAGCCAGTCGGGATGCCGCTGCTATCATATTATCCAATGGGGTCGAAAATTGACCCGGCGGCGGGGTGGTATACCGCGGCGGGTTGTCCATATGCTGGGGCGGACCCATCACCTGAGGTTGATCCGGCGCCCCGATCCTCGGATCGGTATTCCTGTTTACTGTTGGCGGGTTACTAGTTCCTGCTCCTGGTGTTCCAAAGAGACTCATTGCATTGTAGTTCGGCGGCAGGCGAGATTGATGTCTCCTCCGGAATACCTGATTTGAAGCATTCTGATCCATCAAAAGTTGATGACTTTCGGCTTGAATCCTATGTGCCTGAGCATTTAAATCAGCCCGCTCTTCAGCCATCCTGGTCTCCTCAGCTGCTAAGTCTGCTTTGGCTTGTGTTATCTGATCCTTCAGACTAGCAATGTCCGCATTGTGCTGATCCTGCGTTGCTGGTGCAACTGTTGTGGTTAACAAGGCCGCCAAGGCATCCATCAAACCAGAGAGAACTTGAGCCGGCTGGCGCACGGAACCTCCTGCCCCTGCTGCTGGTCCAGAGGCCGCTGCAGTAGAGTTTTGCAAGGTTCGTTGTGTCCCAGCCATGAAGATTCCAACATGGTTCGGCGCTTCAAGGAATTCCGGAATACTGGTGCCATCGGTACACCCTTCAAACACGCCATCCTGAACTTGGTACAAAGATTCGGTTTCACCTGATGATTCACCATCAGAATAAGCAATCGTGTCACCCTCAGACACCGGTTCAGATCCGATCCCGTGGACACATCCCACGAACGCACGCTTCATAGGAGGCTGAATCCGGGCGGGACTTGCATGTTGAGCTGTTTCGACGAGGTCGGTGCAGATGTCCGGCTCAGGGCCCGGTTCGCCGATCTTGCCGATGAAGACGTGAATTCCGCCAAAGGGGACCTGGTACCCGTACTCGATTGAGCTGGCCTCGGGGCCCCAGCCTGCATCGTCGATGTAGAGCTTGCCGCAACGACTCTTGGTCATCCAGCCCGCCACGTATCCTTTGAGTCCTTCGAAGCTTCCCTTTAAGAACTCGAAACCATTGTGCGATAGCACCATGGTGGGCGCCAACTGTCGTGGAAATATCACGTCAGATGTCCTCGTGTAAGGACTTAGTCATGGAGCCATCGCGACGGGTTAGCTTAAAGGGGTTAAACCGGACTAAGGACACGAGGGTTTTATACTAGTTCGGCCCGTTCGATGAAGGTGAAAGCCTACGTCTAGTTGTGATGGGATTATTGGGGTCTCGCTAACCAGGGAGCTAAACAAGCTATGCCTGGCTATCGAGTTGTGTTTCTTGTCCCTGAACCGCCGTCGGGTCGTCCCCTTATATACACGGGTTGACGCCTGGCCGGTCTACAGAGCCCCGAGGCCGACTCATACAAGTGTTCGGCTCGGTCTCTCCCTTCCTTATCTTACAACATAAGTTTACATGCCTATGGCGGTTTACCACCATGGGCCCTAATCCGCCTTTTGGATCCGGGCCTCTAAGCTTCATAGTAAAACGCCATCTTCTAAGTCTCCGTGGGCTTCAATACGGTTGAGTGTAAACCGGCCCCTCCTGGGCGGTTTATACTCAATAGTTATATCCCCAACAACCTTTTTCATGAATTGAACCGCCATGGCCGCATCACACTTGCTCACTAGCTCTGCTTCTACCCACTTGGTGAATTTATCAACCGCCACCAGAAGGTGGGTCTTCTTATGCTTGGACCTCTTAAAAGTCCCAACCATATCCAGCCCCCAAGTTGCAAATGGACAGGTGATTGGAATCATCCTCAATTCCTAAGCCGGAACATGGGCTCGGCGTGAAAACTTCTGACAGCCATCACACTTTCTGACCAGATCCTCCGCATCAGCATGAGCTGTTAACCAGTAAAAACCATGCCAGAAAGCCTTGGCCACCAAGGATTTTGAACCGGCGTGATGACCACAATCGCCTTCGTGGATTTCGTGCAATATCTCACAGCCTTCTTCAGGAGAAACACAATGCTGAAACGCCCCTAAGACACTGCAATGATGTAACTCACCATTGACAATAGTCATGGACTTGGATCACCGGATTATCTGCATGGCCAAAACTTTGTCCTCCGGTAACTCGCCCCGGGTCATATATGCCAGATACGGCACTGTCCAATTAGGGATAGCTTGAAGAACCACCACCAATTGAATCTTCGGGTCAGGAATAGCCAGGTCCTCCTCCGTAGGTATCTTGACCGATGGATTATGCAGAACATCAAGAAAAACATTGGGTGGCACCGGTTTATGCTGGGAACCGAGCCGGCTTAGAGCGTCCGCCGCTTCATTATTGCGCCGATCAATATGCTCGACCTGGTAACCCTTGAAGTAACTAGCAATGATATCCACCTCACGCTGATAAGCCGTCATAAGCGGATCCTTGGAGTCCCACGTACCGAATACTTGCTGAGCCACTAAATTGGAGTCGCCAAAACAACGTACCCGGATTAAGTTCATCTCCTTAGCCATCCGAAGACCATGGAGCAAGGCCTCATACTCAGCTGCATTGTTAGTATAGGGAAACATTAAGCGGAGAACATAACAAAATTTGTCACCTCGAGGGGAAGTAAGAACCAATCCAGCCCCCGAGCCCTCCAACTGTCTGGATCCATCGAAGTGAATAGTCCAGTATGTGTTATCCGGTTTATCCTCCGGTGCCTGCAACTTTCTTCGGACGTTGATGAAATCCACAAGCGCTTGGGACTTGATAGCAGTGCGAGGCCTATATTTTAACCCGTAAGGCCCAATCTCAATAGCCCACTTAGCAACCCGGCCAGTTGCTTACGTGTTCTAAATGATATCTCCCAATGGAGCGGAACTGACCACAGTGATGGGGTGGCCTTGAAAGTGTTGCTTAAGCTTCTGGCTCGCCATAAACACTCCATACACTAGCTTCTGCCAATGGGGATACCTCTGCTTGGACTTGATAAGTACCTCACTGATATAATAAACCAGCCGTTGGATCGAATACTCCTTACTAGCCTCTTTGCGCTCCACCACAATAGCCACACTGACAGCTCGGGCATTAGCAGCCACATATAACAGCAATGGTTACTTATCAATGGGGGCAGCAAGAACGGGTGGTTCAGCTAATTGCTTATTCAAATCCTCAAACACCGTGTCAGCAGCATCACTCCAGACAAAGTTGTCTGTTTTCTTCAACATCTGATAAAGCGGGATCGCCTTCTCCCCCAACCGGCTGATAAATTGTCTCAGTGCTGCAATACGACCCGCCAGCCGCTGAATGTCATTGATGCACGCCGGTTTAGCTAGGGATGTAATAGCCTTGATCTTATACGGATTAGCCTCAATACCCCTGTTAGATACCACAAAACCCAAGAGCTTGCCAGCTGGTACACCAAAAACACACTTGGCCGGATTAAGCATCATCTTATAAACCCTCAGGTCATCAAAAGTTTCCTACAAGTCGGCTATGAGTGTCTCGGCTTTCCTGGACTTCACCACGATATCGTCCACATAAGCATGACCATTGCGCCCAATCTGATTACGAAGACAATTTTGCACACATCGCTAGTAAGTCCTCTGGGCACTCTTGAGCCCAAAAGGCATAGATACATAGCAGAAGGCTCCAAAAGGAGTTATAAAAGATGTCTTCTCCTGGTCCTCAACCGCCATTTTGATCTGATGATAACCCGAATAAGCATCCGGAAAACTCAACCGCTCACAACCCGTCGTAGCATCAATAATTTGATCAATACGACGGAGGGCAAAAGGATCAGCTGGGCAAGCCTTGTTCAAATCTGTGTAGTCCACACACATACGCCAAGTGCAATTGTTCTTGAGTACTAGCACCGGGTTAGCCAACCACTCTGGGTGAAAGACCTCCACAATAAACCCTACTGCCAAGAGCCGGGCTACCTCCTCACCAATGGCCTTGCGTCTCTCTTCGTTAAAGCGGCGAAGAAACTGCTTGACCGGTTTAAACTTGGGATCAATATTAAGAGTGTGCTCAGTGAGTTCCCTTGGTACACCTGGCATGTCAGAAGGTTTCCATGCAAAGATGTCCCGGTTCTCACGGATTAACTCAATGAGCGTGCTTTCCTATTTCGGATCCAAGTTAATGCTGATGCTAAACTGCTTGGATGAATGGCCAGGAACAAAATCAACCACCTTAGTCTCATCAGCCGATTTAAACTTCAAAGCCGAATCATGCTCTGTAGTAGGCTTCTTCAGAGAAATCATATCCTCCAGATCAACATTGTCTTTGCAGAATTTTAACTCCTCTGTTGCACAAACCGACTCAGCATAAGCCGCATCACCTTCCTCGCACTCCAAAGCAATCTTGCGGTTGCCATGAACCGTGATGGTCCCCTTATGACCCGGCATCTTGAGCTGCAGATAAACATAACACGGCCTTGCCATGAACTTACCATAAACCGGCCGTCCAAACAGGGCACGATATAGACTTCTAATTTTTACCACCTCAAAGGTCAATGTCTCCAATCTTGAATCATGATCATCTCCAAAAACCACCTCCAGTGCTATCTTACCAACTGGGTAGGCCGATTTACCATGCACCACACCGTGAAAAATGGTGTTCGACGGCTTAAGATTCTTATCTGTTAACCCCATACGCCGGAACGTTTCATAATACAAGATGTTGATACTGCTCCCTCCATCCAAGAGCACCTTGGTGAACTTGTATCCTCCAACCTGCGGTGCGACCACCAACGCCAGATGACCCAGATTATCAACCCGGGCTGGATGATCTTCTCGACTCCACACAATAGGCTGTTCGGACCAGCGCAAATAATGGGGCACGTCCGCTTCAACAGAGTTCACTGCCCTCTTATGAAGCTTCTGATCGCGCTTGCACAGACTAGTAGTGAGGACATGATACTGTCCACCATTTAACTGCTTCGGGTTACTCTGATAACCCGACTGCTACTGTTGTTGATTCCCCTGTTGATTATAACCACCTTGGTTGCCCGGATTACCTTGATTGCCCTGTCCACCTTGGTTACCTTGAAAACCTGAACCAGAGTTACCTCCACCATAACCCGGCCCGTGAAACCTGGATCCTTAACCGCCGGATGGTCCATGATCATACCGGAAGAGATCTGAATTTTTGAACTCTTGCATAATGAAGCAATCCTTCCATAGGTGCGTAGCCAGTTTATCTTGCATCCCATGCTTTTGGCAGGGCTGGTTCAACAAGCGCTCCAGATTCATACCTGATCCTCCGCCACGCGGGGGCGGTTTACCCTTACGGCGTTGATTATTACCCTGTATGTTGGTGTTAGCCACAAAATCAGAATTACTGTCCGCTTTACGCTTACCATTATTCCCATGGCTCTCCTGGTTATGCTACTGTCCCTTTGCGCCGACATTCTTCTTTCCCTTCTCCGGCTTCTCGTTGTCAGACTCGGGATCCTTGGTACTATCAGAATTTGCATACTTAACCAAAGCTGCCATGAGTGTTCCCATGTCATTAAAGTGACGCTTGAGCCGTCCCAACTTCAATTTCAGCGGTTTAAACCGGCAATTGCCCTCCAATGTTATGATTGCCGAATCAGCATTGATGCGGTCCGACGAATGCAGGATTTCTGAAACCCGGCGCACCCAATGAGTTGTTGATTCACCTTCTCCTTGGACACAAGCTGCCAGATCCACGATTGACATAGGTTGCTTGCACGTGTCTTTGAAGTTTTCTATAAACCGGGCCTTCATGTCGTCCCATGAACCGACTGAATTTACAGGCAGACTTTTTAACCAAGTGCGAGCCGTTCCATCCAACATCATGGTGAAGTACTTTGCACACGCCGCTTCGTCCACATCCAGCATCTCCATCGCCATCTCATAACTCTCAACTCATGACTCAGGGGGTAAATCGGCGGTGTAATTAGGCACCTTACGTGGGCCCCTGAAATCCTTGGGTAACCACACATTACGTAGAGCTGGGTTGAGACACGGCACCCCCCAAGAGCTGAAAGCCAGTCCTCGTTCGACTGACGTTATCGGTTGAACCGGAGAGGGTTGATGATTTGCGTACTATGCTGCCAACTGCGCTGCTAACTCTGCCTCCCGACGCGCTCTACCATTGTTCACCACATCCTGAGCATTCATACCACTGCGCGCCGGATTAGGCCCTCGAGGGGCGTCACAGTTCTGCGCACTGCTTGACACGACTGGTTCATCAATGTGCCTGCTGGAACTTTTGCTCGGGCGAGGGGTTGAATGGATTATGTCTCAGCTTTATGAATAGGCATGCTGTTGTACCATGGCCATTTGAAGGAGATCCCTATCCCGCCGCGTCTCAACCGCTGCTAGAGACTCGCCCTCCATCGGAATAGTTGCCAATTGGGATGCCGTAGCAATCATATTATCTAAAGGGGTGGAGAAGTGACCCGGCGGGGTCGGTACATATTGCGGCGGGCTATCTGTTCGTCAAAGTGGGTCTGTCACCCGTGGCTGATCCGGCGCTCCTATCCCAGGTGCTTCAATCCGGTTTACCATTGCCAAATTACTGGGTCCTGCTCCTGGTGTGTTGAAGAGATTCATTGCTTCATAAACCGGCGGTAGACGAGACCGGTGCCTCCTCCTCAACACCTCATTCGAAGCATTCTAATCCAGCAGGAGACGGTAATTCTTGGCCATTGTCCACTGTGACTGGGCATCTAAAGCAGCCCGTTCATTAGCCATCCTAGTTTCCTCAGCCGCCAAGTCCTCCTTGGCATGAGTTATCTGATCCCGCAGCTTTGTCACCTCCGCATTATGCCGATCTTGAGTTTCTGGGGTAACTATTGTGGCCAACAATGTCGTCCAGGCGTCCAATAATCCAGACAGAACTTGGGTCGGTCGGCGCGCGGGGCCTCCTGCCCCTACTGCCGATCCGGAAGTTATCGCTGCGGCAGTTGAAGATTGCAATGTGGGCTATGTACCGGCCATGAAAATTGGAACCCATTTTGGCAGTTCAAAGGGGTCCGGAATATTGTCGCCATCGGATCAGCCCCCAATCCGGCCATCTTGTAGCTGGTACAGTGACTCAGTCTCGCCGGTCGATGATTCGCCATCTGAGTAAACGATCGTCTCACCATTGGACACCAGTTTAGATTCTGCGCCATGGATGAATCCCACGAACGTACACTTCATGGCAGGCTGAAACGGGCAGGGCTCGCACACTGACACGTCTCAATGAGGTCGGCGCAGATGTCCGGCTCATGGCCCGGTTCATCGATCTTGCCGATGAAAATGTGAATTCTGCCAAAGGGGACCCGGTACCCGTACTCGATTGAGCTGGCCTCGGGGCCCCAACCTGCGTCGTCGATGTAGAGCTTGCCGCGACGACTCTTGGTCATCCGGCAAACCGCGTATCCCTTGAGTCCTTCAAAGCTGCCCTTCAAGAACTCGAAACCATCATGCGATAGCCCCATGGTGGGCGCCAACTATCATGGAATTAACTGTCCTAGTGAGAGGACTTAGTCGTGGAGCCATCGCAACGAGATTAGCTAAAAGGGGTTAAACCGGATAAAGGACACTGGGAGTTTATATTGGTTCGGCCCCTTGCGGTTAAGGTAAAAGCCTGCAATCCAGTTGTGGTGGAATTGATGGGGTCCCGATGAGCAGGGAGCGGATCCGCTTTACCTATCTCTCGAGTTGTTGTTTCTTGTCCCTAAACCGCCGTCAGGTCATCCCTTTATATACACAGGTTGACGCCCGACGGTTTACAGAATACCGAGGCCGGCTCATACACGTGTCCGACTCGGTTTCTACCTTTCCTTATCTTACAACACAAGTTACATATCTCATGGCGGTTTATGTCTATGGGCCCTACTCCGCCCTTGGGCTCTAGGCCTCTAAGCTTGAATAGTAAAGCGGCATATTCCTTGTCTTCATGGGCTTAATACGGATGAGCATAACCCGGCCCCCCCTGGGCGGTTTATACTCAGTAGTTATATCCCCAACACCCATGACTAAATCCTTAGTCACATTGAGCTCATTGTGGTGATGCATTACCAAGTGGGCCTAGAGATACCTCTCCATCATACGGAGTGACAAATCCGGGTCTCGATTCATGCCAACCCAACAGACACTTTCGGAGGTACCTGTAGTGCACCTTTATAGCCACCCAGTTACGTTGTGATGTTTGGTACACCCAAAGCATTCCTATGGTATCCGGGAATTGCACAATCTCATGGTCTAAGGAAATGATACTTGACATTAGAAAAGCTCTTAGCAAACGAACTACACGATCTTGTGCTATGCTTAGGATTGGGTCTTGTCCATCACATCATTCTCCTAATGATGTGATCCCATTATCAAGGACATCCAATGTCCATGGTCAGGAAACCATAACCATCTATTGATCAACGACCTAGTCAACTAGAGACTCACTAGGGACATGTTGTGGTCTATGTATTCACACATGTATTATGATTTCCGGTTAATACAATTATAGCATGAACAATAGACAATTATCATGACCAAGGAAATATAATAATAACCATTTTATTATTGCCTCTAGGGCATATTTACAACACGAAGATCTTTATCGGTCGAACCGCAATGTCAACATATGTTATTCCCTTTGTCATCGGTATGTTACTTGCCCGAGATTCAATCGTCGGTATCATTATACCTAGTTCAACGTTACTGGCAAGTCTCTTTATTCATTTCGTAGTGCATCATCCCGTAACTAACTCATTAGTCACATTGCTTGCAAGGCTTCATATGATCTGCATTACCGAGAGGGCCTAGAGCTCCGATACTCGGAGTGACAAATCCTAATCTCGATCTATGCCAACCTAACAAACACCTTCAAAGATACATGTAGAGCATCTTTATAATCACCCAGTTACGTTGTGACATTTGATAGCACAAAAGGCATTCCTCCTGTGTCCGGGAGTTGCATAATCTCATAGTCGGAGGAATATATATTTGACACGAAGAAAGCGGTAGCAATAAAACTGAACGATCATTATGCTAAGCTCACGGATGGGTCTTGTCCATCACATCATTCCAATAATGATGTGATCCCATTTATCAAATGACAACTCATATCCATGGCTAGGAAACTTAACCATCTTTGATTAACGAGGTAGTCTAGTAGAGGCATACTAGGGACACGGTGTTTTCTCTATGTATTCACACATGTATCAAGTTTGTGGTTAATACAATTCTAGCATGAATAATAACCATTTATCATGAATAAGGAAATATAAAATAACAACTTCATTATTGCCTTAGGGCATATTTCCTTCAGTCTCCCACTTGCACTAGAGACAATAATATAGATTACATTGTAATGAATCTAACACCCATGGAGTCTTGGTGATGATCATGTTTTGCTCGTGGAAGAGGCTTAGTCAATAGGTCTGCAACATTCAGATCCATACGTATTTTGAAAATCTCTATGTATCCCTCCTTGACCAAATCTCAGATGGAGTTGAAGCGTCTCTTGATGTGTTTGGTCTTTTTGTGAAATCTGGATACCTTTGCCAAGGCAATTTCTCCAGTATTGTCACAAAAGATTTTTATTGGACCCGATGCACTAGGTATTACACCTAGATCGGATATGAACTCCTTCATTTGCTGCTTCCAAAGCAACTATGTACTCCACATCACATGTAGATCCCACCACGACGCTTTGCTTGGAATTGCACCAACTGACAGCTCCACCATTCAATAAAAATATGTATCCGGATTGTGACTTAGAGTCATCCGGATCAATGTCAAAGCTAGCATCGACGTAAACACTTACGACAAGCTCTTTGTCACCTCCATAAATGAGAAACATATCCCTAGTCCTTTTCAGGTACTTCAGGATGTTCTTGACAGCTGTACAGTGATCCACTCCTAGATTACTATGGTACCTCCCTGCTAAACTTATAGCAAGACACGCATCCGGTCTGGTACACAGCATAGCATACATGATAGAACCTATGGCTGATGCATAGGGAATGACTTTCATTTTCTCTATATATTCTACAGTGGTCGGGCATTGAGTCTAACTAAACTTCACACCTTGTAACGCAGACAAGAACCCTTTCTTTCACTGGTCCATTTTGAACTTCTTCAAAACTTTATCAAGGTATGTGCTTTGTGAAAGTCCTATTAAGCGTCTTGATATATCTCTATAGATCTTGATGCCCAATATATAAGCAGCTTCATCCAGGTCTTTCATTGAAATACTTTTGTTCAAGTATCCTTTTATGTTATTCAAAAATTCTACATCATTTCCAGTCAATAATATGTCATCCACATATAATATTAGAAATGCTATAGATCTCCCACTCATTTTGTTGTAAATACAGGCTTCTCCAAAAGTCTGTACAAAACCATATGCTTTGATCACCTCATAAAAGCGTATATTCCAACTCCGAGATGCTTGCACCAGTCCATAAATGGATCGCTGGAGCTTGCGCACTTTGTTAGCACCTTTAGGATCGACAAAACCTTATGGTTGCATCATATACAACTCTTCTTTAAGAAATCCATTAAGGAATGCAGTTTTGACATCCATTTGCCAGATTTCATAATCATAAAATGTGGCAATTACTAACATGATTCGGACAGACTTAAGCATCGGTACGGGTGAGACAGTCTCATCATAGTCAACTCCTTGAACTTGTCAAAAACCCTTTGCAACAAGTTGAGCTTTATAGACAGTAACATTACCATCAGTGTTAGTCTTCTTCTTAAAGATCCATTTATTCTCTATGGATCGCCAATCATCGAGCAGATCCACCAAAGTCCACACTTTGTTCTCTATATTCTACACTTTATTCTATCTCACATTTCATGGCATCAAGCCATTTATCGGAATCCGGGCTCATCATAGCTTCTTCATAGTTCGTAGTTTCATCATGGTCAAGTAACATGACCTCCAGAACAGGATTACCGTTCCACTCTGGTGCGGATCATGCTCTGTCAGACCTGCGAGGGTCTGTAGCAACTTGATCTGTAGTTTCATGATCTTTATCATTAGCTTCCTCTCTAGTTGGTGTAGGCATCACGGGAACAGATTTCTCGAATGAGCTACATTCCAAATTGAGAGCAGGTACAATTACCTCATCAAGTTCTACTTTCCTCCCACTAACTTCTTTTGAGAGAAACTCCTTCTCTAGAAAGGTACCGTTCTTAGCAACAAAAATCTTGCCTTAGGACTTGTGGTAGAAGGCGTACCCAATTGTTTCCTTAGGGTACCCTATGAAGATACATTTTTCCGATTTGGGTTCGAGCTGATCGGGTTGAAGCCTTTTGATATAAGCATCGCATCCCAAAACTTTAAGAAACGACAACTTAGGTTTGTTGCCAAACCACAGTTCATACGGTGTCGTCTCAACGGACTTTGACGGTGCCCTGCTTAAAGTGAATGCAGTTGTGTCTAATGCATAACCCCAAACGATAGTGGTAAATCGGTAAGAGACATCACAGATTGCACCATATCTAATAAAGTGCGGTTACGATGTTCGGACACACCATTACGTTGTGGTGTTCTAGGTGGCGTGAGCTGTGAAACTATTCCACATTGTTTTAAATGAAGGCCAAACTCGTAACTCAAATATTCTCCTCCACGATCAGATCGTAGAAACTTTATTTTCTTGTTATGATGATTCTCCGATTCACTATAAAATTCTTTGAACCTTTCAAATGTTTCAGACTTGTGTTTCATTAAGTAGATATACCCATATCTTCTCAAATCATCTACGAAGGTGAAAAAATAACGATACCCGCCACGAGCATCAACACTCATTGGACCACATACATCGGTATGTGTTATTTCCAATAAGTCACTAGCTCGTTCCATTGTTCCGGAGAATGGAGTTTTAGTCATCTTGCCCATAAGGCACGGTTTGCAAGTATCAAATGATTCATAATCAAGTGATTCCAAAAGTTCATCTTTATGGAGTTTCTTCATGCGCTTTACACCGGTATGACCCAAACGGGAGGGCCACAAATAAGTTGCACTATCATTATAAACTTTGCATCTTTTGGCATCAATATTATGAATATGTGTATCATTAAAATCATGACTCAACAGAAATAGACCACTCTTCAAGGGTGCATGACCATAAAAGATATTACTCATATAAATAGAACAACCATTATTCTCTAATTTAAATGAATAACTGTCTCACACTAAACAAGATTCAGATATAATGTTCATGCTCAACGCTGGCACCAAATAACAATTATTTATGTCTGAAACTAATCCCGAAGGTAGATGTAGAGGTAGTGTGTCGACGGCGATCACATCGACCTTGGAACCATTTCCGACGCGCATCGTCACCTCGTCCTTAGCCAATCTTCGTTTAATCCGTAGTCCCTGCTTAGAGTTACAAATATGAGCAACCAAACTAGTATCAAATACCCAGGCACTACTACGAGAATTAGTAAGGTACACATCAATAACATGCATATCAAATATAATTTTGCTCACTTTGCCATCCTTCTTATCCGCCAAATACTTGGGGTAGTTCCGCTTCCAGTGACCAGTCCCTTTGCAGTAGAAGCACTCAATTTCAAGCTTGGGTCCATTTTTAGGTTTCTTTCCGGGAGTGACAACTTGCTTGTCATTCTTCTTGAAGTTCCCCTTCTTTTTACCCTTGCCCTTCTTGAAACTAGTGGTCTTGTTAACCATCAAGACTTGATGCTCCTTCCTTATTTCTACCTCCGTGGCCTTTAGCATCGCGAAGAGCTCGGGAATAGTTTTTTCCATCCCTTGCATATTGTAGTTCATCACGAAGCCTTTGTAGCTTGGTGGCAGTGATTGAAGAACTATGTCAATGACACAATCATCTGGAAGATTAACTCCCAGCTGAGTCAATTGATTATGGTACCCAGACATTCTGAGTATGTGCTCACTAACAGAACTGTTCTCCTCCATCTTGCAGTTATAGAACTTGTTGGGGACTTCATATCTCTCAACTCGGGCATTTGCTTGAAATATCAACTTCAACTCCTGGAACATATCATATGGCCCATGATGTCCAAAACGTCTTCGAAGTCCCGATTCTAATCCGTAAAGCATGGCACACTGAACTAACGAGTAGTCATCAACACATGACTGCCAGGCATTCACAATGTCTGCAGTTGCTGCGGTAGGTGGTACACCCAGCGGTGCATCAAGGACATAATTCTTCTGTGCAGCAATGATGATAATCCTCAAGTTACGGACCCTAGTCCGTGTAGTTGCTACCATCATCTTTCAACTTAGCTTTCTCTAGGAACGCATTAAAATTCAAAGGAATTGTAGCACGGGCCAATGATCTACAACATACATATGCAAAATAGGTTTCATGGGCTTTATGGGCCAAGAGGGGAAACGCACCAGCCACAAGGGGCTGGTGCGCCCCCATATGGGCCGGCCAAGGTGGAGAAGGAAAGTGGAAGGAGGAAAGGAAATAAAGGGAATAGGATTCCCCTTTCCTTCCCCTTCCCCGTCCAACAAATATGGCAGGGGCGCCACTTGGGAGTACCCCAAGTAGGACTCATCCTACTTGGGGTGCCTTCCTGGCTGCTACCTCCTCCCTCCCACCTATATATATGTGGGAAGGGGGCGCCTAGCACACCCAGACAATTACCTAGCCGTGTTTGGCGCCCCCCTCCACCGTTTACAACCCCGGTTGTAGTGCTTAGGTGAAGCCCTGCGGAGATCACTTGACCATCACCGTAATCACGCCGTCGTGCTGACGGAACTCATCTACTACCTTGACGTCTTGCTAGGTCAAGAAGGCGAGAAACGTCATCGAGCTGAACGTGTGCAGAACGCGGAGGTGCCGTGCATTCGGTACTTGATTGGTTGGAACGCGAAGAAGTTCAACTACATCAACCACGTTGTTAAACGCTTTCGCTTACGGTCTAT
>NC_041383.1:691443443-691496058 GCF_002162155.2 Triticum dicoccoides | reverse complement strand
TCCATGGATAGATCATTGCGTGTGCGTAGAAAAAAATTTGTTTTCCATGCAACGATTCCCATCACATTCATCTACGGAGCATAACCGTCTCTGTTATATAACTATAAATTTATGGCTAAATCAGTTGCATCTAACGAGTTGAAATCTTTCATACACTTTTTTCATTTCCAAAATATTACGGTATCACTGCAAAAGGACAAAAAGTATGTCCATAGGGAGCAAGCCTTGTGTGAGCGTTATATATAAGGTGCATGTTTGTCCACTCGACACCTTATGTCGAGCACCTTTTCCATATCATTCTTGAAGGACAAAAGATAGTCTATCACAAATAGACCTCGTGTTCTCCGCCCGTGATAGAATGTCTTCCCTTCTTCTAAATTTTATCAATGTGGAGCACATTTTTTTGCGAGGATGATGTCAAGCCCTTTGATTCAAAATTTTGTAGATCAATTTGGTTCAGTGGATTTAGAGGAGATCACATCATATTGTGATAGGTTGATGAAACCAAAAATCAAACAACTCAGCCTGTGGGTGAAGATTTTGTGTTATGATCGTGGTGCAACATCTCGATGCGACAAATTCGTCGTATGCAGACGTACCACGTGCAGCATACCACGTGCAGCATTAATAACTGGATGAGTGAAGCAAACGATAGGAGGTCAGCACGACGCGCGACCTATACGTGGCGGCAAACAAGGAAGTGAATGTGTCGAATGCAGCTTCACAATCACGCCGTAATTGACTGGCGATTGCAAAGTGGAGCAATCCATCTACCCGCCTAGTTACCATATAGCTGCAGGACCTATTACACGTAAAATCAAATCATGCTGTTTGAAAGTCCACAGGAATTTCTCAGTGACTACTGTAGTGAGGATAGAACTCTACTGGAGTGTAGACAAGCGATGTGTCGGGTTCTTGTTACCGGACTCCAAGGACCATTTAGTTTCTACAAGTTTTGATGCAAATTTGTATAAAATTCCTACAAATTTGAACTAAGTAGATGAACGGCGGAACTTTTTCACTGAATCAAGTTACGGTGGTGCAACCAAGAGTATATATTTCCAAAACTGCAGCCAATACCTGGACACGTGAGAGTTCAGAAGACTGACGAAGCACAAACGTTTTCTTTTTCCCTTTCTCTTTGAGCAATTCTGTGGCTGTTGTTGCCGGTGCCTCCATTAATGCGCATTGATCATGCGGATAGCGACGCATGAATCCTAATCCACGTACAGGCGTGGGATTAGCGCAGCAATTAATCACGGCAACGAGTAATTGCGACGATTTATTATTCGTAACCGGCCGGTCAAACTAATCAAAGAGTATAGCACAATTAAAGCAATGCACACAGGATTCATCGCCCACCCGCTGCCACTGGCGCTGGACTGGATGGATGCGTGCATGTGCAAAGTCATTTGAGCCAATTAATCAGTCGCATTGGCAATTGGCATTGCATGACACGCCTGCGTATTTACTCTTGACAGCGGCGTGCACCCAACCTTTGGAGTTGGACTGGAACCCGTGGGGGCTAATCAGGCGAGGTTGTGTCTCCGGGACGCCGTTGATTTACGCTTTGCTCACTGCTGATGGTGGCGGATGAACATCACAGCACTGAGACGTCAGTGACAGCTGGAGTGGTGCTACAGGAGGTGCGATTAATTAGCCCGGACACGTCCACGGGTTTTGGATTATTATGGGGAGGATTGAGGAAGACAACACAGTGCATTAGCAGGATAGTGCTATACATGTGCATGTTTTTTCTTTCCGGTACCATATGGCTGATTATTACGAGGAAGAAGCCTGCGTATTATCGATGGAATAGACTAGTCGCGTAATTCATACTCCTGCGTATTAACGATGGAGTATGTTTTCATTTTGGTGTACGCGGGCTTGCGTACGATTGTCAGTGATTATATATGCGGTTTAGCACAAAAGGGTTCAGACAAAGTAATGGCTACACGATTTCAGTCACCATTCGTAGACATCATATGTACTGCTCACTTATTAGATGGCGCATTCATGTAAAATTAGTTGTGTATTTTCAGTTTTTTTTCTCCTATTGTTAGTTAGGTCGGTCCTAGGTTCTCTGTGTGTTGTTTTGTTACTACCGTTGTTTATAGGAATGTCGTAATTTTTTTATTTTCATTTAGTAAAACATTCATCTACAGAATAAGATAAAGGATTTGCATGTTGCTACCGTTGTCTCGTAGAAATGGCATTTTCCTTGGACATGGAGTTTGTGAGCTCGAGCTCATATGAGCTTGTGTGAACAGTAAAATCATGAGAAATAGTAAAAAGTTTTTTTGGCAAAAAAATGATGTTTTTCTACATGCATGCAAATTTTCACGATGAATTATATTTATAAACGTGTGAAAAAAATTGATGCTCAAAAAGGGTGTTTTGAAAGTTTTTTGAGCATCAATTTTTTGTCCACACCTCCATAAATATGATTCCATCGTGAAAACTTTCATGCATGTAAAAAATCAATGTTTTTTGAAAAAAAAAGAATTAAAAAATAATATTTTTGGAATTTACTGTAAACTCAAGATCATGTGACCTCGAGCTCACTATAGCACTTTCGATTTTGCTTCTCTTTCTAAGATCAGAGGTGTTTCATTCTAGACGATTTTGTTGGTAAAACACCATTCTCAGCCACTTCCACTCCCTAAGGAGCCTGATCTGGTTTGTGTCCCAAAATAATATAGGTTCTTAGACTGCGGAAAATACACAGTAGCTCTCGAGTGCTCCACACCCCTATACTAATATTATTTTCAAAAAAATATTTTTTAAAAATCAAAAAATTCTGGATTTTAGGAATATCAAAGTTGGTGCCCAAAGCGTGTAGGCCCACGTGTAGTTTTGTGAAGAAAATACCAGAAAATGTATCAATGGCAAAGAAAATACAGTCCGACCTACTGTTCATCCAAACAATTTTTTATACATAATAATTTTGTCTTTTCACTGATAATATCCTGGTATTTTTTTACAGAACTTCACAAAGAAGTAGATTGGACACCCAACTTTTGCTTTTTTTCGAAGGCCAGAGATGTTTCATTCCCTAAGGAGCCTGATCTACTTTGGATCCCTAAACAATACGGGTGCTGATACGTCTCCAACGTATCTATAATTTATGAAGTATTTGTTGGGGAACGCAGTAATTTCAAAAAAAAATCCTACGACCACGCAAGATCTATCTAGGTGATGCATAGCAATGAGAGGGGAGAGTGTGTCCACGTACCCTCGTAGACCGAAAGCGGAAGCGTTAAGTAACGTGGTTGATGTAGTCGAACGTCTTCGCGATCCAACCGATCAAGTACCGAACGCACGGCACCTCCACGATCTGCACACGTTCATCTCGGTGACATCCCTCAAACTCTAGATCCAGCTGAGGCCGAGGGAGAGTTCCGCCAGCACGACGGTGTGGTGATGGTGATGATGAAGTTACCGGCGCAGGGCTTCGCCTAAGCACTACGACGATATGACCGAGGTGGAAAACTATGTAGGGGGGCACCGCACACGGCTAAAAGATCAACTTGTGTGTCTATGCGATGCCCCCCTGATGGGGAACATAGTAATTTCAAAAAAAAGTCCTACGTACACGCAAGATCATGGTGATGCATAGCAACGAGAGGGGAGAGTGTTGTCCACGTACCCTCGTAGACCGAAAGCGGAAGCGTTAGCACAACGCGGTTGATGTAGTCGTACGTCTTCACGATCTGACCGATCAAGTACCGAACGTACGGCACCTCCAAGTTTAGCACATGTTCAGCTCGATGACGTCCCACGAACTCCGATCCAGCAGAGCTTTGCGGGAGAGTTCCGTCAGCATGACGGCGTGATGACGGTGTTGATTATGCTACCGACGCAGGGCTTCGCCTAAGCACCACTACGATATTACCGAGGTGGAATCTGGTGGAGGGGGGCACCGCACACGGCTAAGAGATCAAGAGATCAATTGTTGTGTCTAGAGGTGCCCCCCTGCCCCCGTATATAAAGGAGCAAAGGGGGAGGCGGCCGGCCAAAGAGGAGGGCGCGCCAAGGGGGAGTCCTACTCCCATCGGGAGTAGGACTCCTCCTTTCCTTTCCCCCCGGTACTCCGGTATATATCTGAAACCTCCCGAAACACTTCCGGTGTCCGAACATAGTCATCCAATATATCGATCTTTACGTCTCGACCATTTCGAGACTCCTCGTCATGTCTATGATCATATCCGGGACTCCGAACTACCTTCGGTACATCAAAACACAAAAATTCATAATACCGATCGTCACCGAACTTTAAGCGTGCGGACCCTACAGGTTCGAGAACTATGTAGACATGACCGAGACACGTCTCCGGTCAATAACCAATAGCAGAACCTGGATGCTCATATTGGCTCCCACATATTCTATGAAGATCTTTATCGGTCAAACCGCATAACAACATACGTTGTTCCCTTTGTCATCGGTATGTTACTTGCCCGAGATTCGATCGCCGGTATCTCAATACCTAGTTCAATCTCGTTACCAGCAAGTCTCTTTACTCATTACGTAATGCATCATTCGGCAACTAACTCATTAGTCATATTGCTTGCAAGGCTTATAGTGATGTGCATTACCGAGAGGACCCAGAGATACCTCTCCGACAATCGGAGGGACAAATCCTAATCTCGAAATACTCCAACTCAACAAGTACCTTTGGAGACACCTGTAGAGCACATTTATAATCACCCAGTTATGTTATGACGTTTGGTAGCACACAAAGTGTTCCTCCGGTAAACGGGAGTTGCATAATCTCATAGTCATAGGAACATGTATAAGTCATGAAGAAAGAAATAGCAACATACTAAATGATCAAGTGCTAAGCTAACAGAATGGGTCAAGTCAATCACATCATTCTCCTAATGATGTGATCCCATTAATCAAATGACAACTCATGTCTATGGTTAGGAAACTTAACCATCTTTGATTAATGAGCTAGTCAAGTAGAGGCATACTAGTGACACTATGTTTGTCTATGTATTCACACATATATTATGTTTCCGGTTAATACAATTCTAGCATGAATAATAAACATTTATGATGAAATAAGTAAATAAATAATAACTTTATTATTGCCTCTAGGGCATATTTCCTTCACCCCTCCCCCGTATATAAAGGAGGAGAGGGGAGGTCGGCCGGCCCTCCTTGACGCGCCCCCAAGAGGGGAATCCTACTAGGACTTCATGTCCTAGTAGGTTTCCACCAAGAGGGAGAGAGGGGGGAAGGAAGGAGAAGGAGAGGGAGAAGGAAAGGAGGGCGCCCCCCACCCATTCCTAGTACAATTCGGACCCAAGGGGGAGGGGGCGCGCCGCCTGCCCCGGCCGTCCCTCTCTCACTCCACTAAGGCCCATCGAGGCCCATTACTTCCCCCGGGGGTTCTGATAACCCTCCAGTACTCCGGCTTTATCCAAAACTTCTCCCGAACACCTCCGGTGTCCGAACATAGCCGTCCAATATATGAATATTTATGTCTCGACCATTTAGAGACTCCTCGTCATGTTCGTGATCACATCCGGGACTCCGAACAACCGTCGGTACATCAAATCACATAAACTCATAATACCAATCATCATCGAACGTTAAGCGTGCGGACCCTACGGGTTCGAGAACTATGTAGACATGACCGAGACACGTCTCCAATCAATAACCAATAGCGGAACCTGGATGCTCATATTGGTTCCTACATATTCTACGAAGATCTTTATCGGTCAACCGCATAACAACATACGTTGTTTCCTTTGTCATCGACATGTTACTTGCCCGATATTCAATCATCGGTATCATCATACATAGTTCAATCTCGTTACCGACAAGTCTCTTTACTCGTTCTGTAATACTCCATCCTGCAACTAACTCATTAGTCACAATGCTTGCAAGGCTTATAGTGATGAGTATTACCGAGAGGGCTCAGAGAGGTACCGAAACATGGAGTGACAAATCCTAATCTCGATCTATGCCAACCCAACAAACACCTTCGGAGACACCTGTAGAGCACCTTTATAATCACCCTTTTATGTTGTGACGTTTGGTAACACACAAAGTGTTCCTCCGGTATTCAGGAGTTCCATAATCTCATAGTCTGAGGAACTTGTATAAGTCATGAAGAAAGCAGTAGCAATGAAACTGACATGATCATAATGCTAAGCTAACGGATGTGTCATGTCCATCACACCATTCTCCTAATGATGTGATCCCGTTCATCACATGACAACACATGTCTATGGTTAGGAAGCATAACCATCTTTGATTAACGAGCTAGTCAAGTAGAGGCATACTGGGGACTATATTTTTTGTCTATGTATTCACACATGTACTAAGTTTCCGATTAATACAATTCTAAAATGAATAATAAACATTTATCATGAAATAATGAAATAAATAATAACTTTATTATTGCCTCTAGGGCATATTGATAACCCACAAGTATAGGGGATCAATTGTAGCCTCTTTCGGTAAGTAAGAGTGTCGAACCCAACGAGGAGCTAAAGGTAGAGCAAATATTCCCTCAAGTTCTATCGACCACCGATACAACTCTACATACGCTAGACGTTTGCTTTACCTAAAACAAGTATGAAACTAGAAGGACTATGTAGGTGTTGTTGGATAGGTTTGCAAAATATAAAGAGCACGTAAATAAAAACTAGGGACTGTTTAGATAAAAAGCAATAAAGTTAGTATAGCGAGTGTGGAAAAGTGGTGGTAGGAGTTGTGAAATTGTCCCTAAGCAATTGACTACTTTACTAGACCGATAGCAAGTTTTATGTGGGAGAGGCCACTGCTAGCATGTCATCCCTGACTTGGAATTCTATGCACTTATGATTGGAACTATTAGCAAGCCTCCGCAACTACTAACGTTCATTAAGGTAAAACCCAACCATAGCATTAAGATATATTGGTCCCCCTTCAATCTCGTATGCATCAATTCCTATGCTAGGTTGAACCTTCTGTCACTCTTGCCCTCCAATACATAGTCCTATCAACATACAACTAACCCTATGGTGTGATCCACGAGCGCGCTCATATGATGGGCACCAAAGGACAGCAACATAACCACAAGCAAATTTAACCAATCATAGCAATTCACCAATTACTGATAGGATAACGAAAATCTACTCAGACATCATAGGATGGGAACACATCATTGGATAATAATATGAAGCATAAAGCACCATGTTCAAGTAGAGGGTACAGCGCGTTGCGGGAGAGTGGACCGCTGTAGATAGATGGGGAAATATGATGGAGATGTTGGTGAAGATGACAGAGGTGTTGGTGTAGATCACGGTGATGATGATGGCCCCGGTGGTGTTCCGGCGCCACCAGGAGAGAGGGGGAGAGAGCCCCCTTCTTCTTCTTCTTCCTTGACCTTCTCCCTAGATGGGAGAAGGGTTTCCCCTCTGTTCCATGGTCTCCATGGCGTGGGAGGTGCGAGAGCCCCTCCGAGATTATATCTGTCTCTCTCTATTTCTGCGCTCCAGATTCTGGCCTTTCACTGTTTCTTATATTCCCGGAGATCCGTAACTCCGATTGAGTTGAAATTTCGACACAATCTCTATCCGGATATTAGCTTTATTGAGGTGAAAGAAGGGCGCCAACTGCCTTACGGGGTGGCCATGAGGGACCATGGCGTGCCCCCTACCTCGTGGCCCCCTCGGGCATTGTCTCGCGTTGATTCTTCTTCCCAAAAATCATAAATATTCCAAAGAAAATCTCCGTCAGTTTTTATCCCGTTTGGACTCCGTTTGATATGGGTTTTCTGCGAAACAAAAAACATGCAACAAACAGGAACTAGCACTGGGCACTGGATCAATATGTTAGTCCCAAAAATAGTATAAAAAGTTGCCAAAAGTATATGAAAGTTGTATAGTATTGGCATGGAACAATCAAAAATTATAGATACAATGGAGACGTATCAGCATCCCCAAGCTTAATTCCTGCTCGTCCTCGAGTAGGTAAATGATAAAAAAAATAATTTTTGATTTGGAATGCTACCTAGCATAATCTTGATCATATATCTAATCATTGCATGAATATTAAGACACGAGTGATTCAAAGTAATAGTCTATCATTTGACGTAAAAACAATATTACTTCAAGCATACTAATAAAGCAATTATGTCTTATCAAACTAACATAGCCAAAGAAGGCTTATCCCTACAAAATCATATAGTTTGGCCATGCTTCATTTTCGTCACACAAAATGCTCCCATCATGCACAACCCCGGTTTCAGCCAACCAATTGGTTCATACTTTTCAACGCGCTTCAGCCTTTTCAACCCTCATGCAATACATGAGTGTAAGCCATGGACATAACACTATGGGTGGAGTAGAGTATGATGATGGAGGTTGTGTGGATAAGACAAAAAGGGAGAAAGTCTCACATCGACGCGGCTAATCAACGGGCTATGGAGATGCCCATCAATTGATGTCAATGTGAGGAGTAGGGATTGCCATGCAACGGATGCACTAAGAGCTATAAGTGTATGAAAGCTCAAACTGGAAACTAACTAGGTGTGCATCCAACTTGCTTGCTCATGAAGACCTCGGGCATTTGAGGAAGGCCATCATCGGAATATACAAGCCAAGTTCTATAATGAAAATTCCCACTACTATATGAAAATGATAACTCAAGAGACTTTCTATATGAAGAACATGGTGCTACACTAAAGCACAAGTGTGGTAAAAGGATAGTGATATTTTTTTATTTTTTTTATTTTCTCTCTTTTTTTGTGTGGGCTTCTTTGGCCTCTCTTTTTTTATTTGGGATTCTTCGGCCTCTTTTATTTTTCATAAAGTCCGGAGTCTCATCCCGACTTGTGGGGGAATCATAGTCTCCATCATCCTCTCCTCACTGGGGCAATGCTCTAATAATGATGATCATCACACTTTTATTTACTTACAACTCAATATTACAACTCAATATCTAGAACAAAGATATGACTCTATATGAATGCCTCCGGCGGTGTACCGGTATGTGCAATGATCTAGCGTAGCAATGACATCAAAAAATGGACAAGCCATGAAAACATCATGCTAGCTATCTTACGATCATGCAAAGCAATATGACAATAAATGATCAAGTCATGTATATGATGATCATGGGAGTTTCATGGCAATATATCTCGGAATGGCTATGGAAATGCCATAATAGGTAGGTATGGTGGCTGTTTTGAGGAAGATATAAGGAGGCTTATGTGTGATAGAGCATATCATATCACGGGGTTTGGATGCACCAACGAAGTTTGCACCAACTCTCGAGGTGAGAAAGGGCAATGCACGGTACCGTAGAGGCTAGCAAATTGCGAAAAGGTAAGAGTGCGTATAATCCATGGACTCACATTAGTCATAAAGAACTCATATACTTATTGCAAAAGTTTATTAGCCCTCGAAGCAAAGTACTACTACGCATGCTCCTAGGGGAAGGGTTGGTAGGAGTTAACCATCGCGCGATCCCGACCTCCACTCATAAGGAAGGCAATCAAAGAACACCCCATGCTTCCAATTTGTCACACGATGGTTACCATACGTGCATGCTATGGGACTTGCAAACCTCAACACAAGTATTTATCAATTTCACAATTACTCCACTAGCACGACTCTAATATCACCACCTTTATATCGCAAAACTATTGCAAGGAATCAAACATATCATATTCAGTGATCTACAAGTTTTATGTAGGATTTTATGACTAACCATGTGAATGACCAATTCCTGTCATCTCTCTAAATAGATATAAGTAAAGCAAGAGAGTTTAATTCTTTCTACAAAAGATATTCCCGTGCTCTAACAAATTTAAGTGAAGCAAAAGAGCATTCTACAAATGGCGGTTTTCTATGTGAAGAGAAACAGGCAATCCGAACTTAAAATAATATAAGTGAAGCATTCTATAAAGCCATACTCAAAAGATTTATGTGAAGTGCAATGAGCATTATATAAATCAAACAAGGACTATCTCATACCAGCATGGTGCATAAAAGAAAAGTGAAAACTAAATGCAAAAGACGCTCCAAGATTTGCATATATCGCATGAACGAAACGAATCCGAAAACATATCGATACTTGTTGAAGAAAGATGGGATGCCTTCCGGGGCATCCCCAAGCTTAGACGATTGAGTCTCCTTGAATATTTACTTTGGGTGCCTTGGGAATCCCCAAGCTTGAATTCTTGCCTCTCCTCCTTTTCATCATATCGATACCTCCTTGATCTTCGAACACTTCATCCACACAAAACTTCAACAGAAAACTTGGTAAGATCCATTAGTATAATAAAACAAATCACTACTCTAGGTACTGTTGCAAACCAATTCAAATTTTGTTTTTGCATTCTAGCTACTGTAATATAACTTTTACATGGCTTAATCCACTGGTAGAAATTGATAGTTTCATCAAAACAAGCAAACAAAGCGTCAAAAACAGAATTTGTCTTAAACAGGGCAGTCTGTAGTAATCTGAACATTCACCATACTTATGGTACCCCAAAAATTCTGCCAAAATTAGGAAAACCACACAATTTGTATAGAAAGAAAGTGCAAAATATTTTAGAACCATTTGCAGTTCCAGTAAAAAAAATGTAAAATTGTGCACTACAGCCAAAGTTTCTGTCCTGCACCGCACAAACCAACAAGCATTGTAAACATCCTAAAGGCAAACCCTGGCACATTATTTTTATAATACAATGGAATTGTACAAGGGGATAATTATTTTTGTTGAAAAGTTTCTGTAATTAAGATTCACAAATTTTCCGTGAGCATGAACAAAGTTCAAGGAGCTCCCCAACTTCCACAATGCTTGTCTCTCCCACTTTCACTTTCCTTTTTGAAAAGTTTTGGGTTCCCCTCTTTATTTTTTATTTTTTTAAACATTATAAAAGCACGCAACAGAAATAAATGACTCTCTAAAACTTCCGGGTTGTCTCCCTGGCAGCGCTTTCTTTAAAGCCATTAAGCTAGGCATATAGTGCTCAAGTAATGGATCCACCCGGATCCCAAGGTATATCAAAGTCAATTTTAATTAACAATGATTTGTGATTTAGTAGTGAGCACAAAGTAACATATATCATGCAACAACGAATTATAACTCTCTTCCTATGCATCGGCATGTCATAAAAGAACAATTCATGCACGCATAGTAAAGGCTAATGCATAGTATAAACAGTTTCTTGCAAATTTATCGTGTTGGAAACATAAAGAGGCGGAGATGTAGTTCCTCTCTCGTAATAATTGTAAGTTGGAGCAGCAAGCTGATGACCCACAAGTATAGGGGATCTATCGTAGTCCTTTGGATAAGTAAGAGTGTCGAACCCAACGAGGAGCAGAAGGAAATGACAAGCGGTTTTCAGTAAGGTTTTCTCTGCAAGCACTGAAATTGTAGGTAACAGATAGTTTTGTGATAAGATAAATTGTAGCGAATAATAAGCAATAAAAGTAAATAAAGTGCAGCAAGGTGGCCCAATCCTTTTTGTAGCAAAGAACAAGCCTGGACAATTTCTTATAATGAGAAAAGCGCTCCCGAGGACACATGGGAATTATCGTCAAGCTAGTTTTCATCACGCTCATATGATTCGCGTTCGGTACTTTGATAATTTTATATGTGGGTGGACTGGTGCTTGGGTACTGCCCTTACTTGGACAAGCATCCCACTTATGATTAACCCCTATTGCAAGCATCCGCAACTACAAAAGAAGTATTAAGGTAAACCTAACCACAGTATTAGACATATGGATCCAAATCAGCCCCTTATGAAGCAACGCATAAACTAGGGTTTAAGCTTCTGTCACTCTAGCAACCCATCATCTACTTATTACTTCCCAATGCCTTCCTCTAGGCCCAAATAATGGTGAAGTGTCATGTAGTCGACGTTCACATAACACCACTAGAGGAAAGACAACATACATCTCATCAAAATATCGAACGAATACCAAATTCACATGACTACTAATAGCAAGATTTCACCCATGTCCTCAGGAACAAACATAACTACTCACAAAGCATATTCATGTTCATAATCAGAGGAGTAATAATATGCATTAAGGATCTAAACATATGATCTTCCACCAAGTAAACCAATTAGCATCAACTACAAGGAGTAATCAACACTACTAGCAACCCACAGGTACCAATTTGTGGTTTTGATACAAGATTGGATACAAGAGATGAACTAGGGTTTTGACAGGAGATGGTGCTGGTGAAGATGTTGATGGAGATTGACCCCCTCCCGATGAGAGGATCGTTGGTGATGACGATGGTGATGATTTCCCCCTCCCGAAGGGAAGTTTCCCCGGCAGAACAGCTCTGCCGGAGCTCTAGATTGGTTCCGCCAAGGTTCCGCCTCGTGGCGGCGGAGTTTCGTCCCGTAAGCTTGCCTCTGATTTATTTCCAGGGTAAAAGCCTTCATATAGCAGAAGATGGGCACCAGAGGGCCACCAGGGGGCCCAGGAGACAGGGGCGCGCCCAGTAGGGGTGGGTGCACCCCCCACCCTCCTGGCCAGGGTGTGGACCTCCTCTGGTGTTTATTTTGCTCAATAATTCTTATTAATTCCAAAAATAACTTCCACGGAGTTTCATGATTTTTGGAGCAGTGCAGAATAGGTTTCCAATGTTTGCTCCTTTTCCAGCCAGAATTCCAGTTGCCGGCATTCCCCCTCTTCATGGTAAACCTTGTAAAATAAGAGAGAATAGCCATAAGTATTGAGATATAATGTGTAATAACAGCCTGTAATGCAATAAATATTGATATAAAAGCATGATGCAAAATGGACGTATCAACTCCAACAAGCTTAGACCTCGCTTGTCCTCAAGCGGAAGCCGATATCGAAAAATATGTCCACATGTTTAGAGATAGAGGTGTCGATAAAAATAAAATACGGACATGAGGGCATCATGATCATTCTTATAACAGCAACATAAATAGATTTTATCATATGATTTCTTATGCTCAAGTAACAATCAATTCACAATGTCAAGTATGGTTCAGAAACTTCATTGGGAACTAACAAACTATAATCTCAGTCATCGAAGCAATTGGAATTTATCATAACATCAGAAAGAGTCAAGATTAGAGCTTTTCAGCAAGTCCACATACTCAACTATCATGTAGTCTTCTACAATTGCTAACACTCACGCTATACTTATGGTTATGGAGTTTCAACCGGACACTGAGAAAGATAGGGGCTTATTGTGTTGCCTCCCAACGTATTCACCTTTAGGTGATGTCAACAATAATAGTTCATGCTAACTTACATCCAATTGGATATATATATATATATATATCAAGATCTTTCAAACACGAGGAGCTTGCCAAAGGATAAAATGAAAAAGGGAAAGGTGAAGATCACCTGGACTCAAGCATAAAGTAAAAGATAGGCCCTTCGCAGAGGGAAGCAGAGGTTGTCATGTGCTTTTAGGATTGGATGCATAAAATCTTAATGCAAAAGAACGTCATTGTATATTGCCACTTGTATGTGGACCTTTATTATGCAGTCCGTCGCTTTTATTGCTTCCACAACAAGATCATATAAAGCTTATTTTCTCTGCACTAATAAGTCATACATATTTAGAGAGCAATTTTTATTGCTTGCAGCATGACAACTTACTTGAAGGATCTTACTCAATCCATAGGTAGGTATGGTGGACTCTCATGGCAAAACTGGGTTTAAGGATATTTGGAAGCACAAGTAGTATCTCTACTTGGTGCAAGGAATTTGGCTAGCATGAGGGCGAAAGGCAAGCTCAACATGTTTGGAAGGTCAATGACAATATACTTTAACTGAGATGTGAGAAAACATAAACCATTACGTTGTCTTCCTTGTCCAGCATCAACTCTTTTAGCATGTCATACTTAATGAGTGCTCCCAATCATAAAAGATGTCCAAGATAATATATTTGTATGTGAAACCTCCCTTTCCTTATTACTTCCTATTAATTGCAACGATGACCAAAACTAAGTTTGTCAACTCTCAACAACTTTTATGCCTCATACTTTCTATGTGTGAAGTCATTACTATCCATAAGATCAATATGAACTCTTTTATTCTTTCTATTTTTTTCTACTTTCTCAAGATCATAGAAGATAGCAAAGCCCTTGACTCAACACTAATCTTTATTATAGATAGCTCACGGACTCGATTACATAAAGAGATCACAAAGCAAAACTCAAAGCTACTTGATACTAAAACTTCAGTCTACTAGATCAAGATATTACTAAAAGGATTGAACTAAATAAAATGGTAAAGATAGGAGTGTGATGGTGATACAATACCGAGGCACCTACCCCAAGCTTGGCAGTTGTCAAGGGGTGTGCCCATACCCATGTGATTATGTCCTCAGAGGTGGTGAAGTAGGAGTTGTTGATGATGTAGGCTTGGCGTCCATCTTCCAAGGCATAGGCTCACCATCATAGAAGGATGATCGAGTCTCCGGGATCCTCAAATCTGCAGCCAAACTCATCCTCTTGAATCTATATTCACAGTTTTGGTTTTGCAGGTCGTAGAACTAGGATTGGAGGTGCTCGATTTTCTCTTGAAGCTTGAAGATGGTCTACCCAATAACCTTGGCATCTAGCTTGTGGTTGTTGGTAAACTCCATTGTCATCATCTGGTTGGCGTTGAGTCCATGATCCACCATCCCTTGGCACTTGAAAACTTGTTGCTCCATGGCTTTGAGCTTTGTCTCCACGCTTCCGGTACATCTTGGTCCCTCCACATTGCGGATGTGCAGCACCCCCTCACGCATCTTAATGGTTTGAGGGTGTTGCAGCACCTCCGTGAGATAGGGTTTGATAACCCTCTCGAAAAACTTGTCCTCGGAAGCGCTTGGAGACGTCATGATGCTCTAGATCTGTCAGAAAAATAGCTAGAAACGAAAATAGAGGATATTTGCGTGATACGGTGGTCAAAGCCTTCGGGAGATTATATAATGAATTTTTACCGACCAAAATACGTAACGTGCAAGAAAACGGAGTCCAGGAGGCACACGAGGTGGCCACGAGACAGGGGGGCGCACCCAGGAAGGGTGGGCGCGCCCTCCACCCTCGTGGAGGCCTCGTGTCCTTCCCGGACTACTTCTTTCTTCCTAAAATTCTTAAATATTCCAAAATGGATGAAAATTGCCATTAGAATTGTTTTGAAGTTGGTTTACTTACCGTACCACATACATATTCCTTTTTGGAGTCTGGAACATTCTGGAAAGTGTCCCTTATGTATTCCTCTGGGGTTACAGTCTCAACAATATTAGTTTCAACATTGATAGGCTTACCTAAGATATAATGTTTAATTCTTTGCCCGTTTACCACCCTCGGACTTGTGCCTTCAAAGTTGTTAATTTTTATGGCACCAGAACGATAGACCTCCTCGATAACATTCGGATCTTCCCATTTAGAGAGAAGTTTTCCTGCAAAAAATCTTAAATGAGAGTTGAATAATAACACATAATCACCTACGTTAAACTCATGCTTTTGTATCCTTTTATCATGCCAGTGTTTGACTTTTTCTTTGAATAGGTTGGCATTCTCATAGGCTTGGGTTCTCCATTCGTTAAGTGAGCTAATATCAAATAACCTCTTCGCACCGGCAAGTTTGAAGTCATAGTTGATCTCTTTAATAGCCCAATATGCTTTATGTTCAAGTTTAAGAGGTAAGTGACATGCTTTTCCATAAAACATCTTATACGGAGACATACCCATAGGATTATTGTATGCAGTTCTATAGGCCCATAATGCATCATCAAGTTTCTTGGACCAATTCTTTCTAGATCTATTCACAATTTTTTGCAAAATTAATTTGAGCTCTCTGTTGCTCAACTCTACTTGACCACTAGACTGCGGGTGATAAGGAGATGCGATTCTATGATTAACATCATACTTAGCAAGCATCTTATGGAAAGCACCATGAATAAAATGTGAACCACCGTCAATCATAAGATATCTAGGGACTCCAAACCTCGGAAAAAATAACTTCCTTAAGCATTATAATAGAAGTGTTATGATCAGCACTACTAGTTGGAATAGCTTCTACCCACTTAGTAACGTAATCAACAACAACTAAAATATGTGTGTAACCATTAGAGGCAGGAAAAGGTCCCATATAATCAAATCCCCAAACATCAAACGGTTCAATAACAAGAGAATAATTCATAGGCATTTCTTAACGTCTACTAATATTACCAATTCTTTGGCATTCATCACAAGATAAGACAAACTTACGAGCATCTTTGAAGAGAGTAGGCCAATAAAAACCGGATTGCAATACCTTATGTGCAGTCCTATCTCCAGCGTGATGTCCTCCATATGATTCAGAGTGACACTTGCGTAGGATTTGTTCTTGTTCATGCTCAGGTACACAACGTCTAATAACACCATCTACTCCTTCTTTATAAAGGTGTGGGTCATCCCAGAAGTAATGTCTTAAATCATAAAAGAACTTTTTCTTTTGCTGGTATGTGAAACTAGGTGGTATAAATTTAGCAACAACGTAATTAGCATAATCAGCATACCAAGGAGCAGTACGATAAGCATTAATGACCGCTAATTGTTCATCAGGAAAGCTATCATTAATAGGTAGTGGGTCATCAAGAACATTCTCTAACCTAGACAAGTTGTCTACAACGGGGTTCTCAGCTCCCTCTCTATCAATAATATGCAAGTCAAATTCTTGGAGCAAGACAACCCATCTAATAAGTCTAGGTTTAGCATCTTTCTTTTCCATAAGATATTTAATAGCATCATGATCAGTGTGAATAGTAACATTGGAATCAACAATATAAGGTCTAAACTTATCACAAGCAAACACAACTGCTAAAAACTCTTTTTTAGTAGTAGCATAATTTCTCTGGGCAGTATCAAGAGTCTTACTAGCATACTGGATAACATTCAATTTCTTATCAACTCTTTGCCCTAGAACAACACCTACAGCATAATCACTAGCATCACACATAATTACAAAGGATAAATTCCAATGAGGTGGCTGAACAATAGGTGCAGTGATCAAGGCTTTCTTAAGTATTTCAAATGCTTCTACACAATCATCATCAAAGACAAAAGGAATATCTTTTTGCAATAAATTAGTCAGAGGCCTAGAGATTTTAGAAAAGTCCTTAATGAACCTCCTATAAAAACTGGCATGACCAAGGAAACTTCTTATACCTTTTATGTCCTTGGGACATGGCATCTTTTCCATAGCATCAACTCTGGCTTTATCAACTTCAATACCTCTCTCGAAAATCTTATGCCCCAAGACAATGCCTTCATTAACCATAAAGTGGCACTTTTCCCAATTCAAGACGAGACTAGTGTCTTCGCATCTCTGCAAAACTCGATCAAGGTTGCTCAAGCAATCAACAAAAGAGGATCCATAAACGGAGAAATCATCCATGAATACCTCACAAATCTTTTCACAAAAGTCAGAGAATATAGCCATCATACATCTTTGAAAGGTAGGAGGTGCATTACATAAACCAAAAGGCATATGTCTCTAAGCAAAAGTACCGAAAGGGCAAGTAAAAGTAGTTTTTGGTTGATCCTTCGCTGACACAGGTATTTGAGAGAAACCAGAATAACCATCTAGAAAGCAGAAATGTGTGTGTTTGGATAGTCTTTCTAGCCTTTGATCAATAAAAGGTAAAGGGCAATGATCTTTCTTAGTAGCTTTATTTAATTTACGGGAATCAATTACCATCCTATAACCTGTCATAACTCTTTGTGGGATCAATTCATCTTTATCATTAGGAACGACAGTAATACCTCCCTTTTTAGGAACACAATGGACAGGGCTTACCCAATCACTATCAGCGATGGGATAAATTATACCTGCCTCAAGGAGCTTTAGTATCTCCTTTCTTACCACTTCTTTCATCTTAGGATTCAATCATCGTTGAGGATCTCTGACTGGTTTGGCATCGTCCTCCAAATTAATTTTGTGTTGGCATAACATGGGACTAATGCCGTTGAGATCATCCAGAGTATATCCAATAGCAGCACGGTGCTTCTTCAAAGTTTTCAATAATCTTTCTTCTTCTTGCTCTGAAAGGTTAGCACTAATAATAACAGGATATATTTTCTTTTCATCAAGATTAGCATACTTAAGATTATCAGGTAATGGTTTGAGTTCAAACACGGGATCACCCTTGGGTGGAGGGGGATCCTGTTGGGGAACGTAGTAATTTCAAAAAAATTCCTACGCACACGCAAGATCTGGTGATGACATAGCAACGAGAGGGGAGAGTGTTGTCCACGTACCCTCGTAGACTGTAAGCGGAAGCGTTAGCACAACGCGGTTGATGTAGTCATATGTCTTCACGATCCGACCGATCCAAGCACCAAACGTACGGCACCTCCGAGTTCAGCACACGTTCAGCTCGATGACGATCCCCGGGCTCCGCTCCAGCAAAGCTTCGGGGATGAGTTCCGTCAGCACGACGGCATGGTGACGATGATGATGTTCTACCGGCACAGGGCTTCGCCTAAGCTTCGCCACGATATGACCGAGGTGGAATATGGTGGAGGGGGGCACCGCACACGGCTAAGGAACGATCCGTAGATCCACTTGTGTGTTATGGGGTGCCCCCTTGCCCCCGTATATAAAGGAGGGAGGGGGAGGTGCGGCCGGCCCCTTTGGGGTGCGCCTGGAGGAGTCCTACTCCCACCGGGAGTAGGACTCCCCCCTCTTGCCTTGGTGGAGAAGGAAAGGGGGGAGGGGAAAGAGGAAAGGGGGGCGCCGCCCCCACCCCCTTCCTTGTCCTATTCGGACTAGGGGGGAGGGGGCGCGCGTCCTGCCCTGGCCGGCCCTCCTCTTCTCCCTCATGGCCTACTAAGGCCCATTAGCCCCCGGGAGAGATTCGGTAACCCCCCGGTGTTCCGGTAAAATCCCCATTTCACCCGGAACCTTTCCAATGTCCAAATATAGGCTTCCAATATATCAATCTTTATGTCTCGACCATTTCGAGACTCCTCGTCATGTTCGTGATCACATCCGGGACTCCGAACAAACTTCAGTACATCAAAACTTATAAACTCATAATAAAATTGTCATCGTAATGTTAAGCGTGCGGACCCTACGGGTTCGAGAACTATGTAGACATGACCTAGAACCATTCTCGGCCAATAACCAATAGCGGAACCTGGATGCCCATATTGGTTCCTACATATTCTACGAAGATCTTTATCGGTCAAACCGCATAACAACATACGTTGTTCCCTTTGTCATCGGTATGTTACTTGCCCTGAGATTTGATCATCGGTATCCAATACCTAGTTCAATCTCGTTACTGGCAAGTCTCTTTACTCGTTCTGTAACACATCATCTTATTACTAACTCATCAGTTATAATGCTTGCAAGGCTTAAGTGATGAGTATTACCGAGAGGGCCCAGAGATACCTCTCCGACAATCGGAGTGACAAAACCTAATCTCGAATTATGCCAACTCAACATGTACCTTCGGAAACACCTGTAGAGCACGTTTATAATCACCCAGTTACGTTGTGACGTTTGGTAGCACACAAAGTGTTCTTCCAGTAAACGTGAGTTGCACAATCTCATAGTTGCAGGAACTTTGTATAAGTCATGAAGAAAGCAATAGCAACATACTAAACGATCAAGTGCTAGGCTAACGGAATGGGTCATGTCAATCATATCATTCTTCTAATGATGTGATCCCATTAATCAAATGACAACACATGTCTATGGTTAGGAATCATAACCATCTTTGATTAATGAGCTAGTCAAGTAGAGGCATACTAGTGACTATATGTTTGTCTATGTATTCACACATGTATCATGTTTCCGGTTAATACAATTCTAGCATGAATAATAAACATTTATCATGATATGAGGAAATAAATAATAACTTTATTATTGCCTCTAGGGCATATTTCCTTCAGTCTCCCACTTGCACTAGAGTCAATAATCTAGATTACATAGTAATGATTCTAACACCCATGGAGTCTTGGTGTTGATCATGTTTTGCTCGTGAGAGAGGCTTAGTCAACGGGTCTGCAACATTCAGATCCGTATGTATTTTGCAAATCTCTATGTCTCCCACTTGGACTTGGTCCCGAATGGAATTGAAGCGTCTCTTGATGTGCTTGGTCCTCTTGTGAAATCTGGATTCCTTTGCCAAGGCAATTGCACCAGTATTGTCACAGAAGATCTTCATTGGTTCCGATGCACTAGGTATGACACCTAGATCGGAAATGAACTCCTTCATCCAGACTCCTTCATTTGCTGCTTCCGAAGCAGCTATGTACTCCGCTTCACATGTAGATCCTACTACGACGCTTTGTTTAGAACTGCACCAACTTACAGCTCCACCATTTAATAAAAACACGTATTCGGTTTGCGATTTAGAATCATCCGGATCAGTGTCAAAGCTTGCATCGACGTAACCGTTTAAGACTAGCTCTTTGTCACCTCCATATACGAGAAACATTTCCTTAGTCCTTTTCAGGTATTTCAGGATGTTCTTGACCGCTGTCCAGTGATCCACTCCTGGATTACTTTGGTACCTTCCTGCCAAGCTTATTGCTAAGCATACGTTAGGTCTGGTACACAGCATTGCATACATGATAGAGCCTATGGCTGAAGCATAGGGAACATTTTTCATTTTCTCTCTATCTTCTGCTGTGGTCGGGCATTGAGTTTGACTCAACTCCACACCTTGTAGCACAGGCAAGAATACTTTCTTTGCCTGATCCATTTTGAACTTTTTCAAAATTTTGTCAAGGTATGTGCTTTGTGAAAGTCCTATTAAGCGTCTTGATCTATCTCTATAGATCTTGATGCCCAATATGTAAGCAGCTTCACCGAGGGCTTTCATTGAAAAACTTTTATTCAAGTATCCTTTTATGCTATCCAGAAATTCTATATCATTTCCAATTAATAATATGTCATCTACATATAAAATTAGAAATGCTACAGAGCTCCCACTCACTTTCTTGTAAATACAGGCTTCTCCAAAAGTCTGTATAAAACCATATGCTTTTATCACACTATCAAAGCGTTTATTCCAACTCCGAGATGCTTGCACCAGTCCATAAATGGAACGCTGGAGCTTGCACACTTTGTCAGCACCTTTTGGATCAATAAAACCTTCCGGCTGCATCATATACAACTCTTCTTCTAGAAATCCATTCAAGAATGCAGTCTTGACATCCATTTGCCAAATTTCATAATTATGAAATGCAGCAATAGCTAACATGATTCGGACGGACTTAAGCATCGCTACGGGTGAGAAAGTCTCATCGTAGTCAACCCCTTGAACTTGTCGAAAACCTTTTGGCAACAAGTCGAGCTTTATAGACAGTTATATTACCATCGGCGTCAGTCTTCTTCTTAAAGAACCATTTATTCTCAATGGCTTGCCGATCATCGGGCAAGTCAACCAAAGTCCATAATTTGTTTTCATACATGGATCCCATCTCACATTTCATGGCTTCTAGCCATTTTGCGGAATCCGGGCTCATCATCGCTTCCTCATAGTTCGTAGGTTCATCATGGTCAAGTAACATGACTTCCAGAATAGGATTACCATACCACTCTGGCGCGGATCTTACTCTGGTAGACCTACGAAGTTCAGTAGAAACTTGATCTGAAGTTTCATGATCATTATCATTAGCTTCCTCACTAATTGGTGTAGTTGTCACAGGAACCGGTTCTCGTGATGAACTACTTTCCAATAATGGAGTAGATACAGTTATCTCATCAAGTTCTACTTTCCTCCCACTCACTTCTTTCGAAAGAAACTCCTTCTCTAGAAAGGATCCATTCTTAGCAACGAATGTCTTGCCTTCGGATCTATGATAGAAGGTGTACCCAATAGTCTCTTTTGGGTATCCTATGAAGACACATTTCTCCAATTTAGGTTCGAGCTTATTTGGTTGAAGTTTCTTCACATAAGCATCGTAGCCCCAAACTTTAAGAAACGACAACTTTGGTTTCTTGCCAAACCACAGTTCATAAGGCGTCGTCTCAACGGATTTTGATGGTGCCCAATTTAACGTGAATGCGGCCGTCTCTAAAGCATAACCCCAAAATGATAGCGGTAAATCAGTAAGAGACATCATAGATCGCACCATATCCAGTAAAGTACGATTACGACGTCAAACACACCATTTCGTTGTGGTGTTCCAGGTGGCGTGAGTTGCGAAACTATTCCACATTGTTTCAAGTGTAGGCCAAACTCATAACTCAAATATTCTCCTCCACGATCAGATCGTAGAAACTTTATTTTCTTGTTACGATGATTTTCCACTTCACTCTGAAATTCTTTAAACTTTTCAAATGTTTCAGACTTGTGTTTCATCAAGTAGATATACCCATATCTGCTCAAATCATCTGTGAAGGTGAGAAAATAACGATACCCGCTACGAGCCTCAACATTCATTGGGCCACAAACATCAGTATGTATGATTTCCAACAAATCAGTTGCTCGCTCCATAGTTCCGGAGA
Organism: Triticum dicoccoides; assembly: GCF_002162155.2. Lineage (NCBI taxonomy): Eukaryota > Viridiplantae > Streptophyta > Magnoliopsida > Poales > Poaceae > Triticum > Triticum dicoccoides. Next base: position 691,473,608 of record NC_041383.1, on the reverse strand, counting down.
ACGGCGTTTTAGTCATCTTACCCATAAGGCACGGTTCGCAAGTACCAAGTGATTCATAATCAAGTGATTCCAAAAGTCCATCAGTATGGAGTTTCTTCCTGCGTTTTACACCGATATGACCCAAACGGCAGTGCCACAAATAAGTTGCACTATCATTATTAACTCCGCATCTTTTGGTTTCAACACTATGAATATGTGTATCACTACTATTGAGATTTAATAAAAATAGACCACTCTTCAAGGGTGCATGACCATAAAAGATATTACTCATATAAATAGAACAACCATTATTCTGATTTAAATGAATAACCATCTCGCATCAAACAAGATCCAGATATAATGTTCATGCTCAACACTGGCACCAAATAACAATTATTCAGGTCTAAAACTAATCCCGAAGGTAGATGTAGAGGTAGCGTGCCGACTGCGATCACATCGACTTTGGAACCATTTCCCACGCGCATCGTCACCTCGTCCTTGGCCAGTGCTCGCTTATTCTGTAGTCCCTGTTTCGAGTTGCAAATATTAGCAACAGAACCAGTATCAAATACCCAGGTGCTACTATGAGCTCTAGTTAGGTATACATCAATAACATGTATATCACATATACCTTTGTTCACTTTGCCATCCTTCTTATCCACCAAATACTTGGGGCAGTTCCGCTTCCAGTGACCAGTCTGCTTGCAGTAGAAGCACTCAGTTTCAAGCTTAGGTCCAGACTTGGGTTTCTTCTCTTGAGCAGCAACTTGCTTGCTGTTTTTCTTAAAGTTCCCCTTCTTCTTCCCTTTGCCCTTTTTCTTGAAACTAGTGGTCTTGTTGACCATCAACACTTGATGCTCCTTCTTGATTTCTACCTCCGCAGCTTTTAGCATTGCGAAGAGCTCGGGAATAGTCTTGTTCATCCCTTGCATATTATAGTTCATCACAAAGCTCTTGTAGCTTGGTGGCAGTGATTGGAGAATTCTGTCAATGACGCTTTCATCCGGAAGATTAACTCCCAGTTGAATCAAGTGATTATTATACCCAGACATTTTGAGTATATGCTCACTAACAGAACTATTCTCCTCCATCTTGCAGCTGTAGAACTTATTGGAGACTTCATATCTCTCAATCCGGGCATTTGCTTGAAATATTAACTTCAACTCCTGGAACATCTCATATGCTCCATGACGTTCGAAACGTTGTTGAAGACCCGATTCTAAGCTGTAAAGCATGGCACACTGAACTATAGAATAGTCATCATTTTGCTCTGCCAGACATTCTTAACATCGTCAGTTGCATCAGCAGCAGGCCTGGCACCCAGCGGTGCTTCCAGGACGTAACTTTTCTATGCAGCAATGAGGATAATCCTCAGGTTACGGACCCAGTCCGTGTAATTGCTACCATCATCTTTCAACTTTGCTTTCTCAAGGAACGCATTAAAATTCAACGGAACAACAGCACGAGCCATCTATCTACAAACAAACATAGACAAGCAAAATACTATCAGGTGCTAAGTTCATGATAAATTTAGGTTCAATTACTTAAGAACTCCCACTTAGACAGACATCTCTCTAGTCATCGAAGTGATCACGTGATCCAAATCAACTAAACCATAACCGATCACGTGAGATGGGGTAGTTTTCAATGGTGAACATCTTTATGTTGATCATATCTACTATATGATTCACGCTCGACCTTTCGGTCTCCGTGTTCCGAGGCCATATCTGCATATGCTAGGCTCGTCAAGTTTAACCTGAGTATTCCGCGTGTGCAAAACTGTCTTGCACCCGTTGTAGATGGACGTAGAGCTTATCACACCCGATCACGTGGTGTTTGGGCATGACGAACTTTGGCAACGGTGCATACTCAGGGAGAACACTTCTTGATAATTTTTAGTGAGAGATCATCTTAAAATGCTACCGTCAATCAAAGCAAGATAAGATGCATAAAGGATAAACATCACATGCAATCAATATAAGTGATATGATATGGCCATCATCATCTTGTGCTTGTGATCTCCATCTTCGAAGCACCGTCATGATCACCATCATCACCGACGCGACACCTTGATCTCCATCGTAGCATCGTTGTCGTCTCGCCATCTATTGCTTCTATGACTATCGCTACCGCTTAGTGATAAAGTAAAGCAATTACAGGGCGTTTGCATTTCATACAATAAAGCGACAACCATATGGCTCCTGCCAGTTGCCGATAACTTCGGTTACAAAACATGATCATCTCATACAATAAAATATAGCATCACGTCTTGACCATATCACATCACAACATGCCCTGAAAAAACAAGTTAGACGTCCTCTACTTTGTTGTTGCAAAATTTTACGTGGCTGCTACGGGCTTAGCAAGAACCGTTCTTACCTACGCATCAAAACCACAACGATAGTTTGTCAAGTTGGTGATGTTTTAACCTTCGCAAGGACCGGGCGTAGCCACACTCAATTCAGCTAAAGTGAGAGAGACAGACACCCGCCATCCACCTTTAAGCACGAGTGCTCGCAACGGTGAAACCAGTCTCGCGTAAGCGTACGCGTAATGTCGGTCTGGGCCGCTTCATCTCACAATACCGCAGAACCAAAGTATGACATGCTGGTAAGCAGTATGACTTGTATCGCCCACAACTCACTTGTGTTCTACTCGTGCATATAACATCAACGCATAAAACCAGGCTCGGATGCCACTGTTGGGGAACGTAGTAATTTCAAAAAAAATCCTACGCACACGCAAGATCATGGTGATGACATAGCAACAAGAGGGGAGAGTGTTGTCCACGTACCCTCGTAGACCGTAAGCGGAAGCGTTAGCACAACGCGGTTGATGTAGTCGTACGTCTTCACGATCCGACCGATCCAAGCACCTACGTACGACACCTTCGAGTTCAGCACACGTTCAGCTCGATGACGATCCCCGGGCTCCGATCCAGCAAAGCTTCGGGGATGAGTTCCGTCAGCACGACGGCGTGGTGACGATGATGATGTTCTACCGGCGCAGGGCTTCGCCTAAGCTTCGCCACGATATGACCGAGGTGGAATATGGTGGAGGGGGGCACCACACACGGCTAAGGAACGATCCGTAGATCAACTTGTGTGTTATGGGGTGCCCCCTTGCCCCCGTATATAAAGGAGGGAGGGGGAGGTGCGGCCGGCCCCTTTGGGGTGCGCCTGGAGGAGTCCTACTCCCACCGGGAGTAGGACTCCCCCCTCTTGCCTTGGTGGAGAAGGAAAGGGGGGAGGGGAAAGAGGAAAGGGGGGCGCCGCCCCCCTTCCTTGTCCTATTCGGACTAGGGGGGAGGGGGCGCGCGGCCTGCCCTGTCCGGCCCTCCTCTTCTCCCTCATGGCCTACTAAGGCCCATTAGCCCCCGGGAGGGTTCTGGTAACCCCCCGGTGTTCCGGTAAAATCCCCATTTCACCCGGAACCTTTCCAATGTCCAAATATAGGCTTCCAATATATCAATCTTTATGTCTCGACCATTTCGAGACTCCTCGTCATGTCCGTGATCACATCCGGGACTCTGAACAAACTTCAGTACATCAAAACTTATAAACTCATAATAAAACTGTCATCGTAACGTTAAGCATGCGGACCCTACGGGTTCGAGAACTATGTAGACATGACCTAGAACCATTCTCGGTCAATAACCAATAGCGGAACCTGGATGCCCATATTGGTTCCTACATATTCTACGAAGATCTTTATCGGTCAAACCGCATAACAACATACGTTTTTCCCTTTGTCATCGGTATGTTACTTGCCCTGAGATTTGATCGTCGGTATCCAATACCTAGTTCAATCTCGTTACTGGCAAGTCTCTTTACTCGTTCTGTAACACATCATCTTATTACTAACTCATTAGTTATAATGCTTGCAAGGCTTAAGTGATGAGTATTACCGAGAGGGCCCAGAGATACCTCTCCGACAATCGGAGTGACAAAACCTAATCTCGAATTATGCCAACTAAACATGTACCTTCGGAAACACCTGTAGAACACCTTTATAATCACCCAGTTACGTTGTGACGTTTGGTAGCACACAAAGTGTTCTTCCGGTAAATGTGAGTTGCACAATCTCATAGTTGCAGGAACTTTGTATAAGTCATGAAGAAAGCAATAGCAACATACTAAACAATCAAGTGCTAGGCTAACGGAATGGGTCATGTCAATCACATCATTCTTCTAATGATGTGATCCCATTAATCAAATGACAACACATGTCTATGGTTAGGAAACATAACCATCTTTGATTAATGAGCTAGTCAAGTAGAGGCATACTAGTGACTATATGTTTGTCTATGTATTCACACATGTATCATGTTTCCGGTTAATACAATTCTAGCATGAATAATAAACATTTATCATGATATGAGGAAATAAATAATAACTTTATTATTACCTCTAGGGCATATTTCCTTCAGATCCCCTAGAATTTCAACGGGTAGGTTGTGTTTCAAAATAGGTTCCTGTTGAAGGAACACTTCATCTATTTCCCGTCTTTCCTTCATAAACATATCATTTTCATGGTCTAGCAAATATTGTTCTAACGGATCAGTAGGAGAAACGGCAATAGAAGCAAGACCAACAATCTCATCCTTACTAGGTGATTATCTATCATGAGGTTGTCTATGAAACTTAGCAAAATTAAACACATGAGACATACCTTCTAAGCCAATTGTAACAGTATCCTTTTCACAATCAATCTTAGCATTAACTGTATTCAAGAAGGGTCTACCAAATATAATGGGACAAAAGTCATCTTGTGGGGAACAAAGAACAAGAAAATCAGCAGGATATTTAACCTTCCCACACAAGACTTCAACATCTCTAACTATCCCAACTGGCTTAATGGTATCCCTATTAGCAAGCTTAATAGTAACATCAATATCTTCTATTTCAGCGGGTGCAATATCATGCATAATTTCTTTATATAAGTCATAGGGTATTGCACTAGCACTAGCACCCATATCACATAAGCCATGATAACTATGATCTCCTATTTTAACAGAAATAACAGGCATGCCTACCACAGGTCTATGTATCTTAGCATCTGGTTTGACAATATTAGGAGTCTCACCACAGAAATAAATAACATGCCCATCTAAACCATCATCCAAGAGATCTTTAACCATAGCAATACTAGGTTCAACTTTGATTTGCTCAGGAGGTGTATAAGTCCTAGTATTACTCTTACGAACAACAGTCGAAGTTTTAGCATGATCCTTTATCCTAACAGGAAAAGGAGGTTTCTCAACATAAGAAGTAGGAACAATAGGATCATTATAAGTGACAGTCTTTTCTTCAACTGTAATAGGTGCAACTACTTTTACTTCAACGTGAGGATTATATTTAAACCAGTTCTCCTTAGGGAGATCAATGTGAGTAGCAAAAGATTCACAGAAAGAAGCTACTATTTCAGAGTCAAGTCCATACTTAGCGCTAAATCCACGGAAAGCATCGGTATCCATAAAATATTTAACACAATCAAACTTAGGTGTCATACCTAACTCCTTACCATCGTCGGAACCCCAGTCTTCAGAGTTGCGTTTAATTCTTTCAAATAAGTCCCATTTGAATTCAATAGTCTTTAGCATATAAGAACCAGCACAGGAAGTATCGAGCATGTTGCAATCATTGGGAGAAAGTCGAGCATAAAAAAATTGAATAATGATTTCTCTGGAGAGCTCATGATTGGGGCATTGATATAACATTGACTTAAGCCTCCACCAAGCTTGAGTGATGCTTTCTCCTTCGCGAGGCCAGAAATTATATATGTAATTACGATCACGATGAACAAGATGCATAGGATAGAACTTCTGGTGAAATTCCAACTTCAATCGTTTATAATTCCAAGATCCCGTATCATCACATAGCCTATACCATGTCAATGCATCTCCCTTCAAAGACAAAGGGAATACCTTCCTTTTGACAACATCATCGGGAATACCTGCAAGCTTAAATAATCCACAAACTTCATCCACAAAGATAAGGTGTAAATCGGGATGCAATGTTCCATCTCCTGCAAAGGGATTAGCTAGCAGTTTCTCTATCATACCCGAAGGAATCTCAAAGTAAATATTTTAAGTAGGTTCAGTAGGTTGAGGAGAAACTCTTTTCTCTTCTGGTCAGGGTGAAGATACCCCAAACAAGCCCCTCAAAGGATTAGTTTCCATAGTAACAAGTGACAGAAAATTTCAGCACATTAAATAAATGTTTCCTTACCAAGTTCCACTCACCAAAAGCGCTACGCTCCCCAGCAACGGCACCAGAAAAGAGGCTTGATGACCCACAAGTATAGGGGATCTATCATAGTCCTTTCGATAAGTAAGAGTGTCGAACCCAACAAGGAGCAGAAGGAAATGACAAGCGGTTTTCAGTAAGGTTTTCTCTGCAACCACTGAAATTGTAGGTAACAGATAGTTTTGTGATAAGATAAATTGTAATGAATCACAAGCAATAAAAGTAAATAAAGTGCAACAATCCTTTTTGTAGCAAAGTACAAGCCTGGACAATTTCTTATAATGAGAAAAGCACTCCCGAGGACACAAGGGAATTATCGTCAAGCTAGTTTTCATCATGCTCATATGATTCGCATTCGGTACTTTGATAATTTGATATGTGGGTGGATCGGTGCTTGGGTACTGCCCTTACTTGGACAAGCATCCCACTTATGATTAACCCCTATTGCAAGCATCCGCAACTACAAAAGAAGTATTAAGGTAAACCTAACCTCAACATTAGACATATGGATCGAAATCAGCCCCTTACGAAGCAACGCATAAACTAGGGTTTAAGCTTCTGTCACTCTAGCAACCCATCATATACTTATTACTTCCCAATGCCTTCCTTTAGGCCCAAATAATGGTGAAGTGTCATGTAGTCGAAGTTCACATAACACCACTAGAGGAAAGACAACATACATCTCATCAAAATATCGAACGAATACCAAATTCACATGACTACTAATAGCAAGACTTCACCCATGTCCTCAGTAACAAACGTAACTACTCACAAAGCATATTCATGTTCATAATCACAGTAGTAATAATATGCATTAAGGATCTGAACATATGATCTTCCACCAAGTAAACCAATTAGCATCAACTACAAGGAGTAATCAACACTACTAACAACCCACAGATATCAATTTGTGGTTTTGATACAAGATTGGATACAAGAGATGAACTAGGGTTTTGAGAGGAGATGTTGCTGGTGAAGATGTTGATGGAGATTGACCCCCTCCCGATGAGAGGATCGTTGGTGATGACGATGGTGATTATTTCCCCCTCCCGGAGGGAAGTTTCCCCGGTAGAACAGCTCTACCGGAGCTCTAGATTGGTTCCGCCAAGGTTCCACCTCGTGGCGGCGGAGTTTCGTCCCGTAAGATTGCCTATGATTTTTTCCAGGGTAAAAGCCTTCATATAGAAGAAGATGGGCACCGGAGAGCCATCAGGGGGGCCAGGAGACAGGGGCGCGCCCAGTAGGGGTGGGCGCACCCCCACCCTCCTGGCCAGGGTGTGGGCCCCCTCTGGTGTTTCTTTAGCTCAATAATTCTTATTAATTCCAAAAATAACTTCCGTGCAGTTTGAGGATTTTTGGAGCAGTGCAGAATAGGTTTCCAATGTTTGCTCCTTTTCCAACCAGAATTCCAGCTGTCGGCATTCCCCCTCTTCATGGTAAACCTTGTAAAATAAGAGATAATAACCATAAGTATTGAGATATAATGTGTAATAACAGCCCGTAATGCAATAAATATTGATATAAAAGCATGATGCAAAATGGACGTATCACAGGCACATGCATATTATATCTATCAAAATCATCATGTGCAATGGTAAAATTCAACCCATCAACATAATCCTTAATAAGAGCAAACTTCTCCGATATAGTGTAGTTTGGAGAATTCAAGAAGATAATAGGACTAACATGCGTGGGTGCAATAGCAACAATTTCATGTTTAACATAAGGAACTATAGCAAGTTCATCTCCATAAGCATAATTCATATTGGCATCTTGGCCACAAGCATAGCAAAGCATCATCAAAAAGGGATATTTCAAAAGAGTCAACGGGATCATAGCAATCATCCTTCGGTAAGCACGAAGGGGAATTAAACAATGTATGAGTTGAAGAGTTACTCTCATTACAAGGTGGGCATGGGTAGCTAATCCACTCTTCCTACTTTTGTTCTTCGCTCTCCTCATCATCTTTTTCATCCAATGAGCTCACGGTTTCGTCAATTTCTTCTTCCATAGATTCCTGCATAATATTAATCTCTTCTTGGACAGCGGAGACTCTCTCAATAAAATCATCAATATCGGAATTGAATTCATAATTCTCATAGCAATATTTAAGTATAGCAAAATTTTCACGTGTGTAAACAGCATCACCAAGATTTTCACTCTTTAAACAAAGATTCAATTTCATAAGCACCCATAAAAGCAACGAATTCTTCTATTTGTTCCACATCATAGTAATCATATATACCATTAGCATAAGAAGCCAAGGTTTTATCATCATTGAATTTGCATGAAAAAGGAAGGTGTGGAGCCTTCATCCTAGAGCAACAAGTATAATCATATCTCAAGCATAGTTCCCGAGCATACCAATGCAACATATGAATTTGATCCCATAATAGTTTCCCTTTTTGAGTCAAGCGATAATCCCTAAAGTAATCACGTTGATTCAACCTGTCTCCCATTACATAATTGAATGGGGTTTTCTCAGGATTATTAAAGTAGTACATAATATTTTTCACATAACCAGCATCGAGGGTTTTAGGAGGTTCCCCATCTCCAAGAGTAGAAAGTAAACCTAATTTTTTTGGTATTTCGTGTTCCATATCCATAACTAAAGATAAAGAACAACTTAGAACGGCAAATAAAATCTACTTAGTGATAAAGAAAACAAGCACACACGAGAATATTCACCCCATGCTATGCACATCCTGGCAACGGCGGTAGAAAAAGGTCTTGATAACCCACAAGTATAGGGGATCAATTGTAGCCTCTTTCGATAAGTAAGAGTGTCGAACCCAACGAGGAGCTAAAGGTAGAACAAATATTCCCTCAAGTTCTATTGACCACCGATACAACTCTACGTACGCTTGATGTTCGCTTTACCTAAAACAAGTATGAAAATAGAACGACTATGTAGGTGTTGTTGGATATGTTTGCAAGAATATAAAGAGCACGTAAATAAAAACTAAGGGATGTTTAGATAAAGAAGAAATAAAGTTAGTATAGCTAGTGTGGAAAAGTGGTGGTAGGAGTTGTGAAATTGTCCCTAAGCAATTGACTACTTTACTAGACCGATAGTAAGTTTTATGTGGGAGAGGCCACTGCTAGCATGTCATCCCTGACTTGGAATTCTATGCACTTATGATTGGAAATATTAGCAAGAATCCGCAACTACTAACGTTCATTAAGGTAAAACCCAACCATAGCATTAAGATATATTGGTCCCCCTTCAATCCCGTATGCATCAATTTCTATGCTAGGTTGAAGCTTCTGTCACTCTTGCCCTCCAATACATAGTCCTATCAACATACAACTAACCCTATGGTGTGATCCACGCGCGCGCTCATATGATGGGCACCAAAGGACAGCAACATAACCACAAGCAAATTAAACCAATCATAGCAATTCACCAATTACCGATAGGACAACGAAAATCTACTCAGACATCATAGGATGGCAACACATCACTGGATAATAATATGAAGCATAAAGCACCATGTTCAAGTAGAGGGTACAGCGGGTTGCGGGAGAGTGGACCACTGTAGATAGATGGGGGAAGGTGATGGAGATGATGGTGAGGATGACGGAGGTGTTGGTGTAGATCACGGTGATGATGATGGCCCTGGCGGCGTCCCAGCGCCACTGGGAGAGAGACGGAGAGAGGCGCCCTTCTTCTTCTTCTTCTTCCTTCACCTCCTCCCTAGATGGGAGAAGGGTTTCCCCTCTGCTCCATGGTCTCCATGGCGTGGGAGGGGTAAGAGCCCCTCTGAGATTGGATCTGTCTCTCTGTCTCTCTCTGTTTTTGCGCTCCAGATTCTGTCCTTTCACCGTTTCTTATATTCCCGGAGATCAGTAACTCCGATTGGGTTAAAATTTGGAGACGGTCACTATCCGGATATTAGCTTTCTTGCAGCGAAAGAAGGGCACCAACCTCCTTACGGGGTGGCCACGAGGGCCCAGGGCGCGCTTGACGCCCTCGGGCGCGCCCCCTGCCTCGTGGCCCCCTCGGGCATCGTCTCGCGTTGATTCTTCTTCCCAAAAATCATAAATATTCCAATAAAAATCCCTGTTAGTTTTTATCCCGTTTGGACTCTGTTTGGTATGGATTTTCTGCAAAACAAAAAACATGCAACAAACAGGAACTGGCACTGGGCACTGCATCAATATGTTAGTCCCAAAAATAGTATAAAAAGTTGCCAAAAGTACATGAAAGTTGTATAATATTGGCATGGAACAATCAAAAATTATAGATACGACGGTGACGTATCACATATTTCCTTCAGTCCCCACTTGCACTAGAGTCAATAATCTAGATTACATAGTAATGATTCTAACACCCGTGGAGCTTTGGTGCTGATCATGTTTTGCTTGTGGAAGAGGCTTAGTCAACGGGTCTGCAACATTCAGATCTGTATGTATCTTGCAAATATCTATGTCCCCTTCTGACACTTGATGACGGATGGAATTGAAGCATCTCTTGATGTGCTTGGTTCTCTTGTGAAATCTGGATTCCTTTGCCAATGGAATTGCACCAGTATTGTCACAAAAGATTTTCATTGGACCCGATGCACTAGGTATGACACCTAGATCAGATATGAACTCCTTCATTTTCTGCTTCCGAAGCAGCAATGTACTCTGCTTCACACGTAGATCCCACCACGACGCTCTGCTTGGAACTGCACCAACCGACAGCTCCTCCATTCAATAAAAATACATATCCGGTTCGCGACTTAGAGTCATCCGGATCAATGTCAAAGCTTGCATCAACGTAACGTTTACGACGAGCGCTTTTTCATGTCCATAAACGAGAAACATATCCTTAGTCCTTTTCAGGTATTTCAGGATGCTCTTGACTGCTATCGAGTGCTCCACTCCGAGATTACTTTGGTACCTCTCTGCTATGCTTATAGCAAGGCACACATCAGGTCTTGTACACAGCATTGCATACATGATAGAACCTATGGATGAAGCATAGGGAATGACTTTCATTTTCTCTCTATCTTCTGCATGGGTCGGGCATTGAGTCTGTATCAATTTCACACCTTGTAAAACATGCAAGAACCCTTTCTTTGACTGATCCATTTTGAACTTCTTCAAAACTTTATCAAGGTATGTGCTTTGTGAAAGTCCAATTAAGCATCTTGATCTATCTCTATATATCTTGATGCCCAATATGTAAGCAGCTTCACCGAGGTCTTTCATAGAAAAACTCTTATTCAGGTATCCCTTTATGCTATCCAGAAATTCTATATCATTTCCAATCAACAATATTTCATCCACAAATAATATTAGAAATGCTAAAGAGCTCCCACTCGCTTTCTTGTAAATACAGGCTTCTCCAAAAGTCTGTATAAAACCATATGCTTTGATCACACTATCAAAGCGTTTATTCGAACTCCGAGAGGCTTGCACCAATCCATAAATGGATCACTGGAGCCTGCACACTTTATTAGCACCTTTTAGATCGACAAAACCTTCTGGTTGCATCATATACAACTCTTCTTCCAGAAATCTATTCAGGAATGCAGTTTAGACATCCATTTGCCAAATTTCATAATCATAATGCAGGAATTGCTAAAATGATTCAGACAGACTTAAGCATCGCTATAGGTGAGAAAGTCTCATCGTAGTCAACTCCTTGAACTTGTCGAAAACCTTTCTGATGCGGAGCATCCTACGGTCATCTCCATGTACACCTTCATAGCACATCAAGCCCCAAGTGGACCTACCGGACTTAAGGTGAACCCGCTCCTCTTCAAGATTTACATGAATATCCATAGGACTTGGCCGCTACATCGCCACGGAACGTTGTGCATCTTCAGGTACGAGGACGATCGGGGCCAAGCAGCTAAGGAGCTTCCAGGAGGCCAAGGAGAAGGACCCCAAGGCCACAAGGAAGAAGAAGGAACCCAACAGGAGCTGGACAGGAAGTCCCAGGCGACCCCGTGCGCACGGGCCCCCGAGACCCCGTGCGCACGGACTACTCAGGGAGCTAGCGCTGGAGCACCCCGTGCGCACGGGCCTGTACCGTGCGCACGAGCTCATCAGGATGGGCGGCTGTGATCCCCATTCCGAGCCCCTCTTCACCCACTTCGGCCGCAAGACCATATATTCCGTACCTAGACCATTTGTTAGGGTAAGCAAAGTAGTTGATACACGTTGGTGAGCTTTGCTCCATGGATTCACTCCTCTAGGAGATCAGGACCTCCTCTTGGAGTGACCAAACATCAAGACCTCCTTCTTGGGAAGGATCCCAATCATAGGATCATCAAGCCCTCATCTCCTTCATAGGATTTGGGAAGAACTCTACCATGTATCTTATTTCCCTTTGTTGTTCATGTACCTTGTGGATCTCATGTGTTTGACTGTCTAGTGGATGTGTGATTTGACTTGTTCTTGAGTGCTCCTCTTGTTTTCCCTCCTTTGTTCCTCTTGTTCTTGGGGATTCCACCTCCAATTCGTGAAGTCTTCTCTATAGGGTTCCACCCTACATCATATGGTATCATGAGCCATGGTTTCTCACGAAATTGGAGCCCCCCTCTTTGTTTTCTAGCTTGATTTTGTTGTTCTTGTCCTAAATCCAAAAATCCCCACCAAAAATAGACCCAATTTTTTTTTGATTTGTTGGTTTGATGAGATTTTGTTGGATTTGGTCCATGGATTTGATGTCTAGCAAGTAGATCCACCCCTCTACCATCTTCCCCTACCTTCCACCCTTCGAATTTGACCTCAAAATCAAGTTTCCCCATGGATCCGGAGCTGTTCATCTGCTCCTCGAGGACCCCGTGCACACGGGCCATCGGGACCCGTGCACACGGGCCCCCATGCACACGGGTCTGTCAGACCCCGTGCGCACGGCCCTCCCAGTGAGTTCCTTCCGCTGTCCCTTCGTCCTCCATACCACCCCCTACCCCCACCTACTCCCTAGCCACGAGATCCATCCATTTGGAGCCCAAATCAGGACGAAATCAGCCAAACCCGCGAGTTCCAGGTGACCCCGTGCCCTCGGTACGTGTACCGTGCGCACGGGACCCCGTGCCCACGGGCCCTAGACCCCGTGCGCATGGCCCCCCAGGCCAGCCACGAGCAGTTCACCATTTCGGCCATAACTTCCACATCCGGAGTCCGATTTTCGCGTTCTTTAGCTCGTTGAGTAGCTATTGACATCCCCCATCCATCTACATAGTCACCATCACCATTTGACTCCATAAAAATTTTGACATGTTGGCATCTTTGCCTAGGCCTTCCACCATATCATCCGCAAAACCACCATAGCCTTCCGCAACCTAACCCATTTTGCTCCATTTAGCATTTGTGGTTGTTTGAGTGGCGACATGAGTCTCCTAAAGTGTTTCGGCTACTTAGGGACGATTGCTTCTTCATCAACCACCACCACCACCACTTCCACCATTTGACATTTATCATTTGAGATTTTGAGTTTGCGGTTTTTTACCGTTTCCTAAGGTGTTTCGGCTACTTAGGGACGGGTCTACATCATCTTGGTATCTACATCAAGAACACCGCTACTGATCATCGCAAAGGACGGTAACCTCGACGACACCATCGTATATTCCCCTTGCAATTGCGTTGTTAACCCCTAGCCCATTTTGCGTTACTTGCCTATCAAGACTAGCCATTTGAGTATTGCCGGCAACGTTACTTGTGCACATTAGTGATCCACCATTCCATTGCATACATACCATATCATATTGGTATCATATAATCCATTGTGTCACAATATCGTTCCCGCATATACACAATTGCTATCTTGGTTTGTGCATTGTGCAAAATTGGCCATAGAAAAAAAAGAGAAAAAGCTTTTAAGCAAAAAGAGAGCAAAGAGCTCGTGAGCAAGTGCCATAGGATCATACCCCATTGCACATAAGATTGTCATATCCGATCATCTTGGATCATCTTGAGAGAAACACCGGGAACCATACATACATAGCATACTTGGGATAGAAGTTTATCCATTTTGCATATTATAGGTTGTGCACAAGTGTCGTATCCGCCTATTGAGCAATCGTGCTAGCGTCTCTCTTGAGTTGTGCAACATGAGCGTTTTCCATGGACTCCACATTTTGTGCTCATTCCTTGGTTGCACGACCCCATTTTATCTATCCGTGTGTGTGTTTCCGTGTACCATTTGCTATTGGTATACTTGTTTCACTTGCAAATTTGTGAATCTTTTCCAACATTATTGACTCTTGCTAACATTTTGCATCAAATTTTTGTGCCACTATCCTCACCGAGCTCTACCATAAGCTTTACTTTATAGGTGTGAGTGAACAAGTCCGGTACCAATTCCACTATTCTTTCATTTCACATTGAGTGATACAAGATACATCCTCAACTTTGGGAAAAGGTAGCTTGGTATTGTTTATCTCATTTCCTACTCACCTTTGCTCGAGTCTTGTGATGGATAGGCAAGGCATTTCCTCTCCGGTCTACGACAACAACAACAACGTGAACAACTACATCACAAAAGCGTCCATCTTCGATCTACAACGACAAATGCAAGGCGCACAATCAAGATTGCGAGAGCGCATCGAGAACCTCTCCATCAACATTCATCTCTCCGAAGCAAGGAAAAGGGACTACATTGACAAGAAGCTTGCCGCACAAAAGGAGGAGCAAGATGCAAGGATGGAGGAGATACGAGCCTTGATCAAGTCATCTTCCCCTTCGTCATCTTCAAGACAACGACGTTCAAGCCACAAGTCTTTGGAGCGCGAAAAAGATGCAAGTGAAAATCGTCCTCGTCCACATCTACATGGCGACCACCATCACGTTCGTGATCAACATCGTCATTAAGGGCAGGTCACCTCCAAGCAACATGTGCACGATGATGACGAACACCTACGAGCTCAAGCACGACAACGACATCATCATCATGAAGATGCTCCACAAGCGCAAATGCACAAGTCCCAACAAGCCCTACTTCACGCCAAATCAAAGCTTCATAAGCACAAGAGAAGACCGCGAGACGAGCTCCACCAAAACGGCGCTACGGCTACACCAACCACTTTGTCATCTTCGCCAAGTGCTGTCGAGGCATCTTCGCCTTTGGACGTACGACATCTTTGCCTACTTCCCACGAGTACGCCTACAACGACTTCATCAAGTCCAAGGCGACCACCTACGAGCGAGGGCGACACTTCCATCTTCGGAAGCCCCTCAAGGACGATGGGCGAGCATGGGAAACTCCCTTCGGTCATGGAGACGAGCTACGAGGTGCCACATCATATGGACCTCCAACACCAAGACGGCGACGAGATGGTTGAGCATGGGATTCTCCCTTCGACCACGGCGATGTATGATGACTTGAGGGGCTTTTGCCACCATATTGAGAGTGAGAGTGACTTCACCACTAGCCCCATATATGATGAGCTTCCCCAATTCCCATGTGAGGAGAGCCACCACCACCACCACTTGAGTGATTTGAGTGCCTCCACCATATGAGACATTGAGTGCACCTACATTGAGGGAGTGAGTGAGCCACCGCCACATAGAGAGAGTGAGATATTTGATGAGGCATATGAGGCCATTTCTCCTTCTAACAACTTAACCTCTACCTCTATTGTGTCTTCTCCTTTGGTGCTAGGTCCCATATATGATGATGCGCCGATTCGCGATGACTACGTCCTCCCTTTGGACACGACGATGGCCATGGTGGAACATGATGCACCCCCGACATGGTTCCATCAAGATGAAGATGACCACCATTTGGTCTTTCCCACCTCACCTACACCACTTGAGTGGAATGAAAAAGGTAACAAAGGTGACGGTGATGCTCTAGTCCCACTAGTGGACATTCTTGAGATTGATTGCTTGCATGATGTTGACCCACCTATTACCATGCTTCATGCTAGTGAAACTTCTTCATGCCTTGACTTACCTATTTATGATTAATATGATGATGAGCATGTTGAGTTGCCTAGTCGTGATGCTATGCTTCATAGGATATCTTGTGAAAATTCTATTGGTCACATCATGTTTGACAATCAATTGATCTTGTCAAATGCTATGAGTGAGATCAACCATATTGCATCATTTCAATCTCAATATAGTAGCTATGCATGCCCCTTAAAATAAATCCCATTTGCACTTATGGCATAGATGACGAGATGATGGTCATTGGCTTTTGCTTCTCTTGTGATGATATTGCCATGCTCTCTTTACATGATTTTCGCAATTCATCTACTATGCCATGCCATGACCACCTAGCTTCGGATATGCATTGTTTTGGATGTTGTCAATATTCTCCATGTGATGTTACCACTATTGCTCATGAGGAGACCCCCATAGTTTCCTCGTACATTTTAGGAGATTTTGATCCATCCCATTCATTGCATGATCCCCATACTTGTGTGCACCATATGATCCCCATGAATAAACATGCTTTTGATGTGCCATATACTTGCATTCTCAATTTGTGTCCCCATCGTGTCATACATAATAACTATTCTTTCATGATGGATGACATGTTCTTATACCATGCATCAAATTTCTTTGAGCGATGCTTATCTTGTGCTAACTCACATGTGCACATACACATCATGATGGATGATGTGTACATTTACCACGCGCACAATTTCTTTGGATTGTGTCTCTTTTGTGTAGGTACCCATGAATACTTGTCAACCTCTCAATCCCAAGAGTTGACGAAACGAGCTCTTGAGAGCAACGATGCTTTGGGATCCCGTGGACTATCCTCACCACCGTCCCCTTCATGCAAGGACTACGTGCAACTCCTCTACTTGGCTCTCACATGGCTATGGGCCATTTACCACTTCTCACATTATGCTCATTTTACCGTGTTCACTTTGCATGCTATGCTTGCTTCTATGCCTTTGCCATGCAATTGTGACCCTTGCTTGCATCTACCCATGTTTCATCATTATGCTACTTCTATGTGTATTTGCATGCTTGGTGAGATCCTTGTTGCTATTGCCATGTTTATCATGTGCCCCATGCTATTGTCCTCATACCTTGCTTTCATGCTTGTGATATGTCATGTGCATTATTCATGCCCACTATTTGCACACATGACATGCTTACCATGATTCCTCCTAGTATGTTGCATCTTCGCACTACTAGCTTGCTTGACTTGATTGCTATGATTGCTTGCTATGTTGCATCACCCATGTTCCACTTGTCGGTGTCAAAACCGGCGGATCTCGGGTAGGGGGTCCCGAACTATGCGTCTAGGCAGATGGTAACAGGAGACAAGGGACACGATGTTTTACCCAGGTTCGGGCCCTCTTGATGGAGGTAAAACCCTACGTCCTGCTTGATTAATATTGATGATGTGTGTTACAAGAGTAGATCTACCACGAGATCAAGGAGGCTAAACCCTAGAAGCTAGCCTATGGTATGATTGTTGTTCGTCCTACGGACTAAAGCCATCCAGTTTATATAGACACCGGAGAGGGCTAGGGTTACACAGAGTTGGTTACAATGGTAGGAGATCTACATATCCGTATCGCCAAGCTTGCCCTCCACGCCAAGGAAAGTCCCATCCGGACACGGGACGAAGTCTTCAATCTTGTATCTTCATAGTCTTGGAGTTCGGCCGATGATGATAGTGCTATCCAGACACCCCCTAGTCCAGGACTCCCTCAGTAGCCCCTGAACCAGGCTTCAATGACGACGAGTCCGGCGCACATATTGTCTTCGGCTTGGCAAGGCGGGTTCCTCCTCCGAATAATTTATAGAAGATTGTGAACACCAGGATAGTGTCCGGCCCTGCAAAATAAATTCCACGTACCACCGTAGAGAGAATAATATTACACAAGTTCAATCTGCTGACGTATTTGGTGGCGTGACGTCACACCAGTACCAAGCCTTTACTTGAATCATTTTTATTATACCACCTCAGCGCGTTTAGCGAAGCGGTTTCCTTGGCACGTCTTGTCGAAGCAGAGATCGTGTTCCCCTTATTCCGGGATTCTCATAAATACAGACGTGGGTAACCCAACCGCGCCCGTTGCCACGCCCCCTCAATCGAAGGCGGGTTCCAAACGGTCACGAGGATGGCTCTTGGTATTCTTCCTCTTTATAATGAGACCAAGGCCCGTTCTTTCTCTTCAATCCTTAATCGAATCCGCCCATCGCCCCGAGTTCCAACACCCAGGGCTCCAGATTCAGGTACCTTCGACCTTCGACAATGTCCGGCTCTGACTTACGAGGCTGGTGGATGCCCTCTTCCGTCACGGAAGAAACATGCTAAGGCTGAGAGATGCCAGGTACTTGACCTACGAGATTTTGCATAGGTTGCCTGCCCGAGGGAAAGTTATTCCTACTCCCGATCCCGGCGAGAGCGTCGTGTTCATGTCTCACCTCCGTCGAGGTTTAGGCTTCCCGATGGATCCCTTCGTGAGGGGGCTCATGTTTTACTATGAGCTGGAATTCCATGACTTGGCTCTGGAGTCCATCCTCCACATCTCATCATTCATTGTCGTCTGCGAAGCCTTCCTCCGCACTACCCCTCACTTCAGCTTGTGGCTCAAAACCTTCAACGTGGAGCCGAAGATGATTGAGGGGCGCCAGGCAGAGTGTGGCGGGGCAGTTATAAGCAAGAGGGCCGATGCTCCATGGCCCGAGGGCTCTTTTCAGGAGGAGCTCGGCTTGTGGCAACAGGAGTGGTTCTATATCACCGCTCCCATGGGCAGCAGGCAGAGGCCGCCGCCCGTCTTCCGCTCGGGCCCTCCACAACGGCTGACGCCATGGGTCAACAAGGGGCTTAACTGGGGCCGTCCAAAGACGTACCCCTATTGCAGGACCGGATTCGAAGCCTCCAAGAAAGGGAGATTAATCTGGTTGTAGTGGCACAGGTCATGCTGATCCGGCGCCTTATGCCCTGCAAACGTCGCCCCCTCTGCCTGTGGGAATTTAATCCGGAGGGGCCACGAGCTCTCCAACACTTCATGGGTTTGACACCCGCGGAGATGTACAAACTGTTCTTCGGATCGCAAGAGATGCGTCCGGACTTGACCGAGGATGCTGGCCTAAGCTGCAATCGCCCGGATACTCAAGTAAGTAGCCCAGTGTCCGGACATATTGTCCATTTATTTATCATGGGTTTGCCTTTTAACCAGCTATCCCTTGGACAGGAGTGGATAGCGCAAGCAAAACTGATACGGTGTCCGGCCCCCCTCCCTGAGACCACGCCAGATCCCGTGTTAGTCAAAATGTTGGAGTTTGCTCCTTTGGAGGAGAGCGAAGGGGGGCATAGGGAAACTACCACCTCTGACAAGGAGGCCTTCAATAAGGGGGGAATCGAGAATCCCTCCTTCTAGGGGGAGAAGAGGACCGCTTCCGAAGACCCGGAGGCCAAGGCCTCAAAGCGGGGAAGGAAATCTGCGCCGGAAGGTCCTGCACCGGGAAGAGCCCCGGCCGCACAGTCTCCCCAGAGGAGTCAGCCCTCTAGCGAGCCGTAAGTAAAAAGGGGGAATTTTTTAATAGGGGACGCCCCTGTATTATTTCCAAAGGTAACCGAAGTTTTCACCTTGTAGTTCGGATCTCAGCCCATCTCAGCAGAGCTCATCTTCGGGGGACCTTCGTCCAGAGATGATGGAGAGCGAGACGCCTCCATCTGCCGCCTCGTCGGGCGGGGCGGACGACCCTGAGGTGTTGTCATGGAGGGTCTCCCCAAGTCTGGCGGGGCCAGAGAGTTCGACACCCATTGGAGTACGACCGGTGGAGCTGCAGGATTTTCTCAAGAGGGCGTCTATCTCAGAAGATCCACATTAATGAGTATGGTGATTGAGAGGATCTCATCCACCAAAAGAGGGTTGCATGAGGCCGTCGGAAGTTTGCTAATGGGGTTTGAGGTACGCAAAAAATGACATACCTTTTGACAGTTTTGCACATGGAGTGCTCCCTGTATAGATAGTAGCCTCTGAGACTTGGTATGCTGTCGAAAGCGACAGCGTGCCAAGGATCATAATCTCAGTTATAGAATGTCGCCTTTCCTATGCAGGTGGCGGAATGTTTGGTGGCCAGCCGGATTGATGGAGTTGCCGAACTGAAAAGGCAACTTGATGTTGCGGATGCGGACATCGCGCTAGTCAATAAATGACTTAACGAGTCACAAGGTAGGTGGTTGCTCCGCGGTTGCCTTGTAAGGGAGCTGATGCCCGTTCCTTACAATTTGTATGCTTGATGCAGATGGCACCGCTGCTGTGGAAGACCTTCGAGCAGAGCTTGCTCGAGCCAAGGAGCAAGCCAGGAAAAGTGATGCGGCTGCCTCAAAGGCAGCGGAAGAGCTAAAAGCCAAAAAGGCTGCTCACTCCCGAAGCAGGGAGGAGATGGCCGGAATGGCCGCAAAATTAAAAGATGCTGCCGACCGCTATGAGGTTCTTGAAAGAGAACGCCGATCGGAGCAAGAGGACCTGAAGAAGGCCGTCGCCGAAGCCAAGGATGCCCGTGGTGCGATGCGGGCTATGAAGGAGGAACTGCGTCATGCCGGAGACATTGCGACTGGAAAGCCCTTTCTACTGCGTAGGAAGTTTACTGATCCGAAGTATGCTCAGTTGGGCCAATTGTGGGGTCTGGAGGATTCTTATCTGGATTTGGTGGTGAGTGCGGCCGATGCAGTCGTGCACTTCCTAGGCCAAAAGGATCACGAAATGGAAGAGCTTTTCTGGTCTCAATTCCATAGTCCGGAGCGTCCACTCCCATTGGCTGAGTGGGCTGAGCTGAATAGATTGTCCGGACTTGCCATGAGGGATGTGGTCGCTCATCTGTGGCCGGAAAGGCCCAAGCCGAAGAGTTATTTTGGCTTGTTGCAGCAATTCCTTGGGGCGGTGCCGCATATCAAGGCGATGAGGCGGTCGGCATGCATAGAAGGTGCACGGATGGCTCTCGCCCATGTGAAAACATACTGGGCGGAGATGGATGCCACCGCTGTTGCATCCCGGGGTTCGGATAAAAGTCGATTACCCGCCGAGCACTATTTTGAGGAAGTCCTGCAGGGCGCTCGTTTAATAGAGTCGCAGTGCTCGAAAGATGTTATGTTTACATGACATGTATGATTTCTGAGATCATGTTTATAATGCAACTGCTTTTTATACTTGTGCGTTCAAGTATTGAACTATCTCCTGTGCGGCCGTATATGTATGAATAACCTGAAAGTTGCAGTCTTTGGCTTCAGCCCCCACGCACATGGTGCGGGGGTGTTTGCAAAAAAGAAAAGCGCTTTTTCACACTTAATCCAACGTCTTGGTCCTTTGAAGGAGGTGATAGCATAGCAAACTAGGCAACCAGACTATAATGCTTTATCACTTTCACTTAGCCATAGGAGCTCGATGGTGGGGCTACTATATAGCCCCTAGAGGCGCCGCGCTCTCCAAAATCGGGGCGCGTATGTGCCTGACCGGGAAGCGGTCCTTCATCAAAGCGGAGGAATTCTAAACATTCCAATAGTCGATCGAGTGGTTGAGCAGTCTCTCGCTATATCATGACAGTCAGTTTTCGGCTTTCTCTACTGAGGTGCTCGCCCGGCCGAACCGGGGCACAATCGCAGTAGTTCTCCTGGTGCCGCATTAGCCGATGGAGCGGAACGTAAGGCAGCAAAACACAGGAGCCGGGCAAACCCAACATTTGACCAAAGACATGATTCGGAGCTGATGCATATAAGGCCTAACTCGAGACGCCGAACACTCCCTAAGGTGTTCGGTCTTTATGATACCGGGCAGAACAATGCCCTAAGCCCCTAGTGTCCAGGTACAGGCGGGAACTTCTGACGCGGCCGATGCCAAAATGCCAGCCTCCTCCTTGGTTATGGTAAAAAACTGGGGGATGTGTATCAAAATGCCAGACAGTAAGAAAGGTTTACGCAGGGTCTTAATCTGAAAAGAATCCTTGCAACGGGTCCCTACTGCACGTCTGCGCCTGTGTCACCGTTGTGCTATGTCCTGGACGGGTGTAGCACGTGCTTCATCTGTAAAAGAGAAGGACTTAGTTTGGAAGAAATATCGTGCAAAAGTTGTATTTTAAAATAAGGTATAATTTGTAAGATGAATAAAGTTGAGCTTTATTAGCTCTCATCGTTTATTCGCACGGCCCCTTGTAAAGGGGTATGCGGCTGGGAAGCCCCTTGTTTATTTACGCCGGACTCACCTAACCGTGTCCGAGGTCTGAATGACCTATTTTTAGAGGCTTTGACCTGCAAGGTCGGATTAGTGTGTGGCTGTCAAGGCGGCCTCACATTCTCCGTGGTCGAGGAACACTCGGAGTTACTCTTTAATGAGATTATGCCGCGTGGACCGGGCATTTGAAGCGTAAGAGACGCGTGATGTGGTATTGCGTGAAAGCGGGCAAAAGCTTCGCGTCCCAGTAGTGTTTGAGGGCCACTGTTAGATGGGGCGATATGGAGAGTGAGCTTTTCGCGATGGAGGTTGTCGGATGAACCGAACACAACTTCTAGTGGTATAGAGCCTGTACAATTGGCTTAAAGGCCTGGCGTCACTCCTTTTTCCGAGGATCTTTATGCTGATCGTGTGTCGGCTTGTGTGCAGCGCCCCTTGCTGCTCTTAGCCTGTCATCTGGTCGTCTATCCGGCCAGGCGGCCTCTTTCTTTTTTGACTGCGGGGGCTCTAAGGCCTCCTCGTTGAATTCGGGCAACAGCTTGCGCTTTGGGTAGCTCTTTGCCTGGTGACTAGCGCCATATTTATCTGCGGTATTGAGTACTTTGCTCCATCTCATTCTGAGTGCATCCTCCGCTGTTTTGAGCTTCCACTTTTGCTTCTTCAAACTTCTTGCAGTAGCAACGAGCCTTTTATGAAGGTTCTTATGCTCTGGTGATGTGTTCGGCGTGAGGTCGTCTAGGCTCTTGTTTTCGTGGGGGATGGGTTGCTTGTCCAGTTCATCATTTTCGGATGGTTGCTTGGTGGCATGTTCGCTGTCCACTGCTTCACCCTGCTCTAGGGCCGGGTCCGTATGGGTGCCGTTTTTATCGAGGCGGGACTTTGGGCGGCGCTTGCGTCGCCGTTTTGGTTGTTTGTTGGGGGAGTTATCCTTCGCCATGTCCCATTGTCCCTCGTTATCGCTTCCTTTTGGTGTATCCACCATGTATACGTCGTGAGTTGGGGTGGCTTTCCAGTGCCCGATAGGCGTTGGTTCTTGGTCGTCTCCGGCATCGTCGTCCATACCGTCGATGTCTTTGGAGTCGAAGTCTAGCATGTCGGTTAGATTGTTGATAGTGGCTACTAAGTGGGTGGTGGGTGGGTGTTGAATTTCTTCGTCGTCCGCATCCCAACCGTCCTGACCGCAGTCCGACCAAGGCTCTCCTGATAATGAGAGATACTTTAGCGAACTCAAGATGTCGCCGAAAGGTGAATGTTGAAAGATGTCCACGGCGGTGAACTCCGCGATCGGCGCCCAACCTGATTCGATTGGAGGGGGCGCGGGAGGTTCGGAGTCTGGCGAGGAGTCCGGCACCTCGGAGTCACGAGCTTCATGAGGGACAAGGTCAGTGTTCGGCTCTATCGCCGTAGAGGTTGCAGCCCCCGAGGCGGTGTCTAGCGACCCGTCCTCGATCTGCGCAGTCGGCTCCAAATTGAAGATTGGAGCGGACTCAAGTGCGGCCTCCAGGGTACTGTCCGGCTGCAGAGCTAAATCATGCCCGTCGTGACAGTGCGGCGCGCTTGGCTGTGGCTCAAACCCATCGAAGATCAAGTCCCCGTGGATGTCAGCCCTGAAGTTCAAACTTCCAAATCCGACCTGACGGCCAGGGGCGTAGCTTTCGATCTGCTCCAGATGGTCAAGCGAATTGGCCCGCAGTGCAAAGCCACCGAATACGAAGATCTGTCCGGGTAGGAAGGTCTCACCCTGGACTGCGTCGTTGATGATGATCGAAGAAGCCATTGAGCCATTGGCGATGACACAGAGGAACTCTCAATGAAAGCACCAATGTCGGTGTCAAAACCGGTGGATCTCGGGTAGGGGGTCCCGAACTGTGCGTCTGGGCGGATGGTAACAGGAGACAAGGGACATGATGTTTTACCCAGGTTTGGGCCCTCTTGATGGAGGTAAAACCCTACGTCCTGCTTGATTAATATTGATGATGTGTGTTACAAGAGTAGATCTACCACGAGATCAAGGAGGCTAAACCCTAGAAGCTAGCCTATGGTATGATTGTTGTTCGTCCTACGGACTAAAGCCATCCGGTTTATATAGACACCGGAGAGGGCTAGGGTTACACAGAGTTGGTTACAATGGTAGGAGATCTACATATCCGTATCGCCAAGCTTGCCCTCCATGACATAGAAAGTCCCATCCGGACACGGGACAAAGTCTTCAATCTTGTATCTCATAGTCTTGGAGTCCGGCCGATGATGATAGTTCGGCTATCCGGACACCCCCTAGTCCAGGACTCCCTCACCACTATTATTTGCTTTCTTGGGTTGATGACATATATGCTCATGCCTCTCACATGATATATCTTGTTAATTGTCTCTTGTGTCCATTAGTTGCCTCTTTCATATCCACTTGTATTGAGTGCAACCATACTATGCTTATTGATCATGGAGACTTTCACACCTTACTTGTGATGCATACTTCTTTCCTTGAGCCTCTTGTATTTGGTTGTTCTCGCATCATATGCCTACATACTATGAAATGCTCCCTTGTCCTTTCTTATGATGAGCATGATGCATACACTTGTTGGGTATCTCGCCCCACAAATGATTGGTCTTGCTTTTGCACTAACCTCATTTGTTTTTCCAAGTGTTTCTCATGTTCTTTCATTTTGAAGGATTCACAAGGCGGTACCATAAAGACACATTTTGGTTATGTGAAGGCGTACATGATGTGCAACACCAACATTTGTGAGAATCTCCTAAAGGTGAACTCCTTCCCTTTGAGCCATCTTCAAATATGCATATTGGATGGGCCATTCTTTCATTGTTGTTTCCTTCTTATTGTCTACATGATACATCTATTGGATGGAGGATCGACATTGGAGATGGACCCGATGGACCTTCAAGTTGAGGAGTGCCACGACATCGACCTATGGTACAACCATGCCTACCGTGTACATGGCGATACGGTTTACGATCCGAGGTCGGATCTTTTCAAAGGTGGAGGAGATGATGCGGAGCATCCTACGGTCATCTCCATGTACACCTTCATAGCATATCAAGCGCCAAGTGGACCTACCGGACTTAAGGTGAACCCGCTCCTCTTCAAGATTTACATGAATATCCATAGGACTTGGCCGCTACATCACCACGGAATGTTGTGCATCTTCAGGCATGAGGATGACCGCGGCCAACAGCTAAGGAGCTTCTCGAAGGCCAAGGAGAAGGACCCCAAGGCCACAAGGAAGAAGAAGGAACCCAATAGGAGCTGGACAGGAAGTCCCAGGCGACCCCATGCGCACGGGACCCCGAGACCCCGTGCGCACGGACTACTCAGGGAGCTAGCGCTGGAGCACCCCGTGCGCACGGGCCTGTACCGTGCCCATGGGACCCCCGTGCGCACGGGCCCAACTTACCCCGTGCGCACGGGCTCATCAGGATGGGCGGCTGTGATCCCCATTCCGAGCCCCTCTTCACCCACTTCGACCCCAAGACTATATAATCCATACCTAGACCATTTGTTAGGGTAAGCAAAGTAGTTGATACACATTGTTGAGCTTTGCTCCATGGATTCACTCCTCTAGGAGATCAAGACCTCCTCTTGGAGTGACCAAACATCAAGACCTCCTTCTTGGGGAAGGATCCCAATCATAGGATCATCAAGCCCTCATCTCCTTCATAGGATTTGGAATGAACTCTACCATGTATCTTATTTCCCTTTGTTGTTCATGTACCTTGTGGATCTCATGTGTTTGATTGTCTAGTGGATGTGTGATTTGACTTGTTCTCGAGTGCTCCTCTTATTTTCCCTCCTTTGTTCATCTTGTTCTTGGGGATTCCACCTCCAATTCGTGAAAGATCTTCTCTATAGGGTTCCACCCTACATCACTTTCGCAACAAGTCGAGCTTTGTAAACAGTAACATTACCATCTGTGTCGGTCTTCTTCTTAAAGATCCATTTGTTTTCTATGGCTTGCCGATCATCGGGCAAGTCCACCAAATTCCACACTTTGTTCTCATGCATGGATCCCATCTCAGATTTCATGGCCTCAAGTCATTTCGCGGAATTTGCGCTCATCATCGCTTCCTCATAGTTCGTAAGTTCACCATGGTCTACTAACATGACTTCCAGAACAGGATTACCATACCACTCTGGTGCGGATCTTACTCTGGAAGACCTACAAGTTTCATTAGTAACTTGATCTAAAGTTTCATGATCATCATCATTAACTTCCTCACTAATTGGTGTAGGAATCATTGGAGCTAATTTATGTGATGAACTACTTTCCAATAAGGGAGAAGGTACAATTACTTCATCAAGTTCTACTTTTCTCCCACTCAATCTTTCGAGAGAAACTCCTTCTCTATAAAGGATCCATTCTTAGCAACCAAGATTTTTGCCTTCGGATCTGTGATAGAAGGTGTACCCAACAGTTTCCTTTGGGTATCCTATGAAGACGCCCTTCTCCAATTTGGGTTCGAGATTATCAGGTTGGAGCTTTTTCACATAAGCATCGCAGCCCCAAACTTTTAGAAATGACAACTTTGGTTTCTTGCCAAACCATAGTTCATAAGGCGTCGTCTCAACGAATTTTGATGGTGCCCTATTTAAAGTGAATGCAACCGTCTCTAAAGCATAGGCCTAAAATGATAGAGGTAAATCAGTAAGAGACATCATAGATCGCACCATATCCAATAAAGTATGGTTACGACGTTCGGACACACCATTTCGCTGTGGTGTTCCGGGTGGCATTAGTTGTGAAACTATCCCATGTTGTTTCAAATGAAGACCAAACTCGTAACTCAAATATTCTCCTCCATGATCAGATCGTAGAAACTTTATTTTCTTGTTACGATGATTTTCCGCTTCACTCTGATATTCTTTGAACTTCTCAAATGTTTCAGACTTATGCTTCATTAAGTATATATAACCATATCTGCTCAAATCATCTGTGAAGGTCAGAAAATAACAATACCGGCCACGAGCCTCAACACTCATTGGACCGCATACATCGGTATGTATTATTTCCAACAAGTGAGTAGCTTGTTCCATTGTTTTGGAAAATAGAGTTTTAGTCATCTTGCCCATAAGGCACGGTTCGCAAGCACCAACTGATTCATAATCAAGTGATTCCAAAAGTCCATTAGCATGGAGTTTCTTCATGCGCTTTATACCGATATGACCCAAACGGCAGTGCCACAAATAAGTTGCACTATCATTATCAACTTTGCATCTTTTGGCTTCAATATTATGATATATGTATAATCACTATCGAGATTCAACAAAAATAGGTCACTCAGCAAGGGTGCATGAACATAAAAGATATTACTCATATAAAGAGAACAACCATTATTCTCTGATTTAAATGAATAACCGTCTCGCATCAAACAAGATCCAGATATAATATTCATGCTCAACGCTCGCACCAAATAACAATTATTCAGGTCTAAAACTAATCCCGAAGGTAGATGTAGAGGTAGCATGCAGACGGCGATCACATCGACCTTGGAACCATTTCCCACGCGCATCGTCACCTCGTCCTTAGCCAAACTTCGTTTAATACATAGCCCCTATTTTGAGTTGCAAATATGAGCAACAGAACCAGTATCAAATACCCAGTCGCTACTACGAGCATTAGTAAGGTACGCATCAATAACATGTATATCAAATACCCCTTTCACTTTGCCATCCTTCTTATCCGCCAAATACTTGGGGCAGTTCCGCTTCCAGTGACCAGTCCCTTTACAGTAGAAGCACTCCGTTTCAGGCTTAGGTCCAGACTTGGGTTTCTTCTCTTGAGCAGCCACCTTTTTGTCGTTCTTTTTGAAGTTCCCCTTCTTCCCTTTACACTTTTTCTTGAAACTAGTGGTCTTATTGACCATCAACACTTGATGCTCCTTTTTGATTCCTACCTCTGCAGCCTTTAGCATCGCGAAGAGCTCGGGATGTTCATCCCTTGCATATTATAGTTCATCACGAAGCCTTTATAGCTTGGTGGCAGTAATTTAAGAACTCTGCCAATGACACTATCATCAGGAAGATTAACTCCCAGCTGAGTTAAGTGGTTATGGTACCCAGATATTCTAAGTATGTGTTCACTGACAGAACTATTCTCCTCCATTTTGCAGCTGTAGAACTTGTTGGAGACATCATATCTCTCAAATCGGGCATTTGCTTGAAATATTAACTTCAACTCCTGGAACATCTCATATGCTCCATGAAGTTCAAAACGTCTTTGAAGTCCCGATTCTAAGCCGTAAAGCATGGCACACTGAACTATCGAGTAGTCATCAACACGCGTCTGCCAGGCATTCACAATATATGCAGTTGCGGGCGCGGGTGGTACACCTAACGGTGCTTACAGGACGTAATTCTTCTGTGCAGCAATGAGGATAATACTCAGGTTACGGACCCAGTCCATGTAGTTGTTGCCATCATCTTTCAACTTAGCTTTCTCTAGGAACGCATTAAAATTCAAAGGAAGGTAGCACGGGCCATTGATCTACAATAACATAGACATGCAAAATAACTATCAGGACTAAGTTCATGATAAATGAAGTTCAATTAACCATATTACTTAAGAACTCCCACTTAGATAGACATCCCTCTAGTCATCTAAATGATACGTGATCCAAATCAAATAAACCATGTCTGATCATCATGTGAGATGGAGTAGTATTCAATGGTGAACATCACTATGTTGATCATATCTACTATATGATTCATGTTTGACCTTTCGGTCTCCAGTGTTCAGAAGCCATATCTGTATATGCTAGGCTCATCAAGTTCAACCCGAGTATTCTGCGTGTGCAAATCTGGCATGCACCCATTGTATTTGAACGTAGAGCCTATCACACCCGATCATCGCGTGGTGTCTTGGCACGAAGTACTTTCGCAACGGTGCATACTCGGGGAGAACACTTATACCTTGAAATTTCGTAAGGGATCATCTTATAATGTTACCACCATACTAAGCAAAACAAGATGCATAAAATATAAACATCACATGCAATCAAAATATGTGATATGATATGGCCATCATCATCTTTTGCTTTTGATCTCCATCACCGAAGCAACGTCGTGATCTCCATCGTCACCGGCTTGACACCTTGATCTCCATCGTAGCATCGTGGTCGTCTCACCAACTATTGCTTCTATGACTATCGCTACTGCTTAGTTATAAAGTAAAGCAATTACATGGCGTTTGTATTTCATACGATAAAGCGACAACCTTAACGCTCCTGCTAGTTGCCGATAACTTTTACAAAACATGATCATCTCATACAACAATCTTTATATCACATCATGTCTTGACCATATCACATCACAACATACCACTACTAGAATCAGGATCTTTGCCATCAGCTGGCTCTTTGCCATCAGCTAGCTGATGGCAGAGACAAGAAAACTGACGGCAAAGAAGAAGCGGACGACAAAGATAATGTTTGCCGTTAGCCATCTCTTTGCCGTCCGCTAGTGGACGGTATAGAAGCATTGCCGTCAGCAAGCAGACTGCAAAGCGGGAGGGTTTCCCACTAGTGAGAGCCACCTAACGGCCACTTTATTTCTTGTCCGCTAGCCAACGGCAAAGAAAGTGCCCAAACTAACGTTTGTTAGCTAGGCTTTTGTCGTCTACTAGCAGACTGCAAAGAACCGTGCCCTAACTAAAAAGCCAACACACCCGCGCCCCACCCCTCTCTTTCTATCCCCTTTCTCTCTCTCTGCCCCGTGCCTGAGCCGCCGCCGCCCCACGGCTCCCCCGTCGCTGGCAGCCCCGCCCCCGTGCCGCCGCCACCCTGCGCCACCCACATCGCCGCGCCGCCCCGGCGACCCCCTCTCCGCCTCGCGCCGACCC